>NC_062220.1:135292035-135625679 GCF_902686445.1 Sciurus carolinensis
AGAGTCGTGCACCCAACACCACCTTCAATCCCGGAACACTGATGTCACCTCCAAAAGAAGCCAAATTCCCTCAGTCGTCACTCTCCAGCCTCCAACCTCAACCCCTGACAACCCTCTCTGTCTCCATGGACTGGCCTGCTGGGGACGCTTTATTTAAGTGCAGTTATAACGTACGAGACTGTTTATGACTGGTAATTTCACTCGCCATCGTGTCTTTGAGGCTGCTCTGGGTTGGAGCAGGAATCGTTGCCTGTTAGGGCTGAGTCGTAGTCCACTGAATGGACATACCACAGTCCGCCCATTCACCAGCCGGCAGACATCTGGACAGTTCCTCCTCTGGCTACCGTGGTAATGTTGCTATGAAGTTCAAGTACAGTGTTTAGTTCCCTTGGGCTCCTATCTAGGAGTGGTGGTGCCGGTTCACATGGTGACTCTGTTTAGCTTTTGAGGAACTGCCAGGCTATTTTCCAAAGCTCTAAGCCAGCATGTTGCTGCTCAGAGCTCAGAGCAGCCAAAGCAGGGGTTCCCTTCCTGGGGCCTGAGGATGGGCATCCAGAACAGGGTGCACATCCTCCGTATCTGCATGAGTGTCTAGAGTCTCTGATTCTCAAGTCTCCAGATCCTCCTGCTCGGTCTGCAGGTGAGAGGGGGGGCCCATTCCAACCCCCTCAACTCTGCACTGTCCCTCGTGGGGCCTGTTAGGGATGAAACAGCGCAGCTGGGTACGTGAGGGGGACCCTGGCTGACGATTGCTTTCTTCTTCTTTTCCTGGTGTTTCTTCAACTCGGAAACAGCAAGGAGAACTTCAACAACGTCCCCGACCTGGAGCTCAACCCGATCCGATCCAAAATCATCCGTGCCTTCTTTGACAACAGGTGGGCTCTTTCCCCTCAACTGCCCGATGGAAGGTCACCTCGTCCTTTGGAACTTGTGGCACCTGTGTGCTCAGAGCAGCCTCGTGAGCCAATGCCGATTGTTGGGGCCACGTTGGGTTTGGGGTCAGATGGTTGTAGATTCAGAGCTGGGCAGTGCTGGGCAGCTTACCTGGTCTCTCTGGGCTTCTGTATCAGTCAGTTCTGGCTGCATAACAAATGACCCAAAACTTGGTATTTTTTTTCTTCTTCTTTCCTTTGTGGTGCTGGGGTGGAAGCCAGGACCCCAGGCATGCCAAGCCTGTGCCTACCCCTGAGTCACATCCCTGGTCCCACACTTAGTATTCACAGCTCCTCGTGTCTCTGGGTCGGGAATCCAGGTGCAAATGAGCTGGGAGCTGAGGCTCTTTTATGAACTTATCCAAGGCGTCAGCGGGGGCAGTCACACCTGGAGTTTTGGAGGAGGCTCCTTCTCGTGGCTGTTGGGTGGCATCCTGTGGACCTCACAGATGGCAGCTGGCTTCCTCCAGAGTGACACCTTCAAATGAGGGGGTCCCAGATGGAAGTCCCCCCACTTTGTAACCTGCTCTCTGAAAACACGCCGCGTGACCATCGCTGTGATTCCATTAGAAGTGAGATGCCACCAGGTCACCCCCCACTGGAGAGGTGGCCCTGACGTCAACACGGGCCTCGGGCTGTAGGGACCGAGGGTTGAAGGCCTGGACAGGAAGGTGGGAAGGGTGCCCAGGGCCCAGTGGGCCCCTGACCCGAGTGTGTGCGCGTCCACGTGTCCGTCACAGCAGTGGGGACCCAGCCTGCAGGAGGGCGGGGGGGCCGGTGTGTCTGCACAGCACTCGGGAAGCGAAGGCCAGCTAAGTGGGCGTGGTGAGGAGGCCGGGGACTGCCCTCCAGGGACTGCCCGCCGTGGCCTGCGTGAGCCGCCCCGGCTGCCGTCTGGGAGGTGGCCAGGCAGGACGGGGCACAGGGACCCCCGAGGGCTGGGACGCAGCCCGTCCTGATCAGACAGTGCCTCACGGGGCCTGGACTTGCCCTGATGCGAGACCTGTGCCTCTTATTGTCTTAATTCTTTAGCAAAACGGCCCAAGGCCACTGGGCCCTCAGCTGTCACCCGTGTGACCTGGGATGCCGACTCAGGCCCGTCTGTCTGGAGGTCCTGGGCAGCAGACCCGGCTGTGCCTCGCGCCCCCAGGGTGGAGGGCAGGGGTCTCCCGACGGCTCTGGGCGGCCACTTCTTTATTTTTTTTTATTGTTTTCTAATTCATTTATTCAAACACAAGTGAGCAGTCGTGAGGGTGAAACCTGGGGGTGGCCAAGTCTGTGTCCCCTTGGGATCACAGTAGGAAGGCCGGCCTGGCAGGGGAGTCCCCGCTGGTGGACACCAGTGGCTCGGCCCCGTGAGGTTCTAAATGCTGGTAGGTGCCGCGGCCTTCGCGGCGTTCCTTCCCGGACTCCCTGGAACACGGACGGGGTCCCAACGCCGGTGGGTGACATCGAGGGTGTTCTGAGGTCTCAGTCCGTAGACAGCAGGCTCCGTTCCTCGGGGCTCCAGGTGAGGCGGAAGGACATGGCGGAGGAGTGTGGTGGACGGAGGTGGCTCTCGTGGAGATCAGGAAGCAGAGCGCCTGAGTGGCCACCTCTGCCGGGAGGACGGGGTGTGGGGAGCTGGCAGGCTGGTACCCCCCTCTGGTCAGAGGCTGAGCGGGCACACCTGGGCACAGGCCGCCTTGCTCAGGGGGCAGGACGGTCTGCAGGGCTGTCGGAGGGCGGCTGTGGGCACGGAGCTGCCTGAAGCATGAGGGGGACACCTGTCCATCAGGCGTGCCCAGGGCCGGAAGGTGGACGCAGAACCCATATCCAGGGAGGACGCTGGGCAGGGGCCAGCGCTTGGGGGCCCTGAGGAGGAAAGCGAGGCAGGAAGGGGTGCCGAGGACCGGGCCAGGCGGGAGCGGAGGTCACTCAGAACGGGGGAGCCGGGGGCTCGGTTCACTTTTGGCGAAGCCCTTCTGGCGGCACAAGCGGGGAGCAGGGTGGCGGGGCTGCA
The DNA here is from genome assembly GCF_902686445.1 of Sciurus carolinensis. Lineage (NCBI taxonomy): Eukaryota > Metazoa > Chordata > Mammalia > Rodentia > Sciuridae > Sciurus > Sciurus carolinensis. The sequence continues at coordinate 135,294,970 of NC_062220.1, forward strand.
CCGGGGCCCAGCGGCGAGCGTGGAGGACGAGGCCAGGGAGGCCTGTGTGTGGCGGGTCTGGAGTGGGCGGCTCACCACGCACCTGCCGTACAGGGTCACCGTCAGGAGTCCCCGGGGCCTGGGGCTGCTCGCTGTCCCTGTACCGGAACGTGGAACTGAGACCCAGATCCGGGGCTGGCCAGCTTTGTGCCAGGACCCGGGAGGGAGGTGCGAGGCCCACGGCCACGGCCTCTGGTGCTCTGTGCCTCCTGGACAGCGTGTGAGCCGGGCGCGGGGCCGCGTCCCACAGCGCCTGGCATTTAGTCTGTGGAATATTATTTTGATTTTTCTTTTCTGCGATTTTTTTTTTTGTCATTTAAAAGTGAGATGACACCCTTTTACTGATGGGCCCTATGAAAATAAGTGACCTACAAATTAAGTGACAGGCCCAGTTGGCCCCACGGACTATAGTTTGCTGACCTCTGAGATAAAGGGGAGGATGGGCAGGTAGTTGGTGGCTCGTGCCTCTGTGTCCCCAGCACTGTGCCCGCCTCTCTGGGCCCACGCACCCCCCGCGTCCTTGACAGCTGTCGGCGTCTGCCTCTTGCTGGCCTCCTGGATGGGAGCTGGGTGCGGGCGGGGCGGGTGCTGGGCTCTGTACTCCTGGGCCCCCGGGGCCACCGGCAGGTGCTTGGGCCAGGCCCTCCCAAGCTCTTGGTCATGGAAGGACTGGATCCAGGTTTCCACCGAATGACCCCTTCCTCCTGGGCTCCGGCAGGAACCTGCGCAAGGGGCCCAGCGGCCTGGCCGACGAGATCAACTTCGAAGACTTCCTGACCATCATGTCCTACTTCCGGCCCATCGACACCACCCTGGGCGAGGAGCAGGTGGAGCTGTCCCGGAAGGAGAAGCTGAGGTGTAGGTACCCGAGGGCCCTGGGCCGGGTTCCCCACGTCTTCAACGCCTGGGGCTCCCCTGTAGCCGGAGGCCGGGCCGGGCATGGAAGCGGGTGGTCAGGGACTCCAGCCCAGGTCCGGGTGGTCAGCCCCTAGAAGTGCAGCGTGGGGCGTGTCCCCCCTCCCGGGTCACGTCGGTGAGCAGCCCAGCCTTCCTGGCTTCTGGGATAGGAGGGGCCGTGGAGCCGTGGGTTTCCATTCGGCCCCTCCACTCAGTGGCTCTGTGGCCTTGGGCTTCGAACCTGGTGTGGAGGTGCCGCTCCTGGACACACGGGGGGCTGCCTAAACCAGGGTCCTCCGCTCAGCTTCCTGAGCAGGGTCTGCGCGGGACCCGCCTGCGTCCCCAGGAGCATCTGCTGTCCCCTGACTCCAGAGCCTGTTTTGGGGTGATCCTGCCCAGCCAGAGAGGCAGGGTCCCAGCAGTGGCCCAAGTCACATCTCCTTTGTCCCCAGGGGACTTTCCTGTGACTCCCGGCGCCTGTCTCCCACAGCCAGGCTCAGTCTCGTCACCGGGAAGATGTCAGCAGGGGCCTGGGCTGGGTTTAGCTCTGGAATCCTGTGGGGAGCCGCCCACCCGCTTCTGCTTTGCTCCAAGGACCGGGTGGGGGTCCCGGGGGCCGTGGAGTCAGGTGGACGCCGCTGCGGTCCTGGTGCTGAGGCTGGTCTGCCCAGCGTGGACAGGTCGCCTGAGGCTCCAGGACGAGGTGTCGTGGGGAGCTCTGCCCAGGGCTGGACAAGGAGCCCGCGCAGAGCTACTGGGCAGCTGAGGGCCCAGCAGGGCTGGCGGGGAGCGGCCACCTCACTCGCAGGCCCGGGGTGCTGCTGCCCCTGCTGCCCCTCGGGGGCCACCCAGCGACCAGACGTGGTCCCTGGCCTGGTGTTGAGATCCCAGCACCCCTCAGGCTTCGCGGTCGCGGGGCGAGGGTCCCGTGGCCCAGGCTCAGTGCAGGGAGCCCCCCACCCCAACAGCTCTGCTCCTCTCGGCTCACAGGACCCCGAGGAAGACACTGGCTTCCCGCTTTACAGGTGGGGAAACCGAGGCTCAGGGTGGTTCAGTCACTTGCCTGAGGTCAAGGCCACCCCACCGGGAAGTGGCCCGTGGGGCCGCGTGGCCTGTGTTCTCGATGTCCGGTCTGGTGTAGGTTCAGCGTGGGGTGCGGGACGGTGAGCCCGGCAGGGCCTGGCTCCGCTGATGGCCCCTCTCTCCCTGGCGCCCCAGTTCTGTTCCACATGTACGACTCGGACAGCGACGGCCGCATCACCCTGGAAGAATATCGAAATGTAAAGTATGCTCCTCCGCCCTGCCCGCCGCGCCCCTGCCCTTGGCGCGGAGGCGCGAGGTCACCGTTTGTCTCCGCCCCACCGGCAGGTGGTGGAGGAGCTGCTGTCCGGAAACCCCCACATCGAGAAGGAGTCGGCCCGCTCCATCGCGGACGGCGCCATGATGGAGGCGGCCAGCGTGTGCGTGGGCCAGATGGTGAGCGCCCTCGGTCCGCCCCGTCCCTCCCGCCGCCGCTCTCCCCGAGCCCGCGGGACGCCTCTTCCCCGGGTGTGGTGCGTCTGGGAGGCCCGAGCGCAGGGCCATGCCTGTCCTGCTCCCTGCTGACCGGCCGGGCCTGGAACAGCTCCGACCCTCCAGGGAGCCGTGGGACCCGGCAGGGTGCAGGGTCCCAGGGCTCGGGGCCTCCCGCCCAGGCAGGTGCTGCTGTTAGCCCCCTCACGTTTTGTCTTAATGACTCAGTGGTGCTCTCTGGCCTCAGGCAGGGCCAGCAGGGGCCTGTCCCTCGGGCTGGGAGCCCACCTGGTCCCGAGTCAGACCAAAGGGCTGAGGTGGGGCCCGTCCTCCGCCACCCCTGGTCCCTTGTTGGCCTCACTTCACTGGTGGGAAACCGAGGCTGAGCCCTCTCTGTGCTGGGTGGACTGACTCTTGCAGGGCTGGGTGCAGCCCACCAGCCCCACTCAGGGGCTCCAAGCCCCAGGGGACGGCTCAGGCAGTCAGGTGACATCTCAACGGGGTTCCATGGGTCCCAACGAGGTTCTCGCCTCTTGGCAGCGCGTGGCTGAGTCTAGACACTTGGATGGCTGGGTTCAGCCCTGCCCCAGGTGGAGGGGGATTTCCTGAGGGACCCTGCTGTTTGTGCCCAAGGCCGCCAGCTGCTGATCCAGCCCAGGGCGCGGGCTGTGGTCATCTCGCTGCCCTGGTTTATGTCTGCTTCTTGGGCCCAGAGGGAGGCTCTGGCCTCGGAGAAACCACCCACTCCGCACATCAGCCGCTGCAGGAAAGGGCTCGCCACCCGAGTGGAGAGCCCGGATCCCCGCTGGGTTGTGGAGCCAAATCCCACTTGATTTAATTACGCTCTCCTTCTTCAAATTGCTCCCTGCCCCGCTCCAGCTTCACTTGGCGACGGTTTTCTTAATTGGGGGAGTAAAATTGCTGGCAGCTGGCGTCTGCGCTGCATCGAATCAGAGCCGCCCGCAAAGGGAGGCCTCCCAAGCCCAAGCTGGCGTCCCTAGCGGGCGTCCAGCAGCTCGGGGCCCCTGGCCGGGTGGGGAGCAGCCCGTGGAGCCGGGAAGCAGCCAAGGCCCACGTGCACATCTCCCTGGGTCCTCTGGGAGCCTGTCCCGTGTTTTCTGGTGTCAGCATCACAGATAAATAGCACTCTGCCCTGTGCAGCCCCGTCCATTCAGCGCCTTCTGGCCTCTGAGGACGCGTGACATTTCTGACCGTGCCGGGCTTCCCCTCCAGCCCTGGTCTCTGGCCACAGTTGGCGCCCTCGGACGGCCCCGGGGCCCAGGGCGGCCACTCCTCCACGCTCAAGAGCAGGAAGGAAGGAACCTGGGGCCGTGGAGAGCTGGTGGTTTTATAAATGTTTTTTAAAAGCAAAGCAGCAGCCGAAGGGTCAGAGTCCTGTCCGCCAGGAGCAGCCCTTGCCGGCCTGTGCCCAGCAGTGGCCTCTGCACCCTGTAGTGTCATCTGTAAGGCGGGTTCCAGGATGGAGCCCACCTGGTGTCGGGGTGAAGCTCTGAGGCTGTGGCTGGGAGACCCCCAGAACGTTGGGCCCGGCGGTTTCTCTGATTTGCAGGGTGCCGTGTGCTGGACCCTGAGGCCCGGCTCCCCCTGCAGGGAGCCACACTGGTTTCTCCAGAAGCCCAAGCGTCGCTTGTGTGTCCTCCATATTGTGCTTTGATGCTTTTCTGTTTCGATGCTGGGGATGGAACCCAGGGCCTTGGGCGTACTAAGCACGCGCTGCCCAAGCTCCACCCCAACCCTGACTGATTCACACAAAATGAACTCCCAGCGCCGCGGCCGGCCTCTCCCGCAGCGACCCACACGTCCATGCGCTGGTGGCAGGGCCCGGCCAGGGTCTGGGGAGCTGTTTGCGGGCACCCCGTCTGCAGCCGCTTGTCCCAGTTGGCGTGGGTCTTCTCCCACTCTGCTCCTGCCGCCAAGGCTGCTCTGCATCTGCCTGAGTGAATGACCCTCTCAATAGCTACGTGGTGGCAGCAGTGCGGCCTTCTAGTGAGGGACACTTGGGCCGTTAGCTGGGTGTTCACTGTCACAAAGGTGCTTGGGGTGAGGTTTTGGGATACGAGGTTGTCAGAGCCCAAGTGTAGAATTGAAAGGGGCGGGAGCCCCTGTGTGGTCCCCCGTGTCCCAGAGAGGAAAGGACAGAGCGAGACGGGCACCGCCAAACACACTTGGCCAGAGGCTCGGGAGCCAGGCCAAGGCTGCCACTCGCCACTCGCCACCCTGGGCCCCGCCTCCGGGTGTCTGGACGCTATCATGGTGACTCATGGGCACGAGGGCTGGGCCGCGGAGGCCAGCCACTTTCCCCGGGGGTCTGTGAGCGCAGATTAGCCTAGAATAGCCCTTATCGGAGCCGGGGACGATGTGGTCAGACCGAGGTGGGGGAGGTGTCCTGGCAGCTGGGCGGCCGGGGGCGAGGGGAGGTGGGCACTGTGGGGAGGGAGGCCCCGGGCCTCGCCCACCCTTCTCCACCAGACATTTCTGGGGAGGGTGAGGGGAGGGCCTTGGTGAGCCTGCACCAGCCTCAAGCAGGATGTTGGGGTTCAGGGTGACTGGACTGGCTGGAGAAGAGTGACCCCGAAAGCAGCCCCGACCGTCCTGGGGGTGGGGGAGGGAGGCAGACCCAGCGGAGGGCGAGACCGCTGCTCAGCCTCTGCCCTGCGCTCTTTCCCCAGGAACCGGATCAAGTGTATGAGGGGATCACCTTTGAGGACTTCCTGAAGGTGGGTGCCGGGGAGGAACGGAGGTGTCTGGGCGTGGGGGCTTCGGGGAGCCCCTCGAGGGCCTTGCGCAGCTGCTGGTCAGAAGACATGGTCTGAACTGCCCTGAGGGGTGAGGGGCAGGGCGCCAGGGACCAGCGACCAGCAGACCCTTGAAGTTGAAAGGGCCTTGAAGATGCTTTAAACTGGCTTCACCGATTTTTATCAAAAGGTGATTTTTGCACACGACCAGAGCACCTTGAGCAGTAGACAATGAAAGCTCAATTTCTTTTTTTAAAATGTTTTTTAGCTGTTGATGGACCTTTCATTACACACGGTGCTGGCAATCAAACAGTGCTGCGCCATGCGAGCAAGCGCTCTACCACTGAGCTACACCCCAGCCCTGAAAGGTCCATTTCTGTCCCTCTTGGGACCCCCGCCTTCCCAGAGGCGAGCCCTGGTCGCAGTGGAGCAGGGACCCTGGAAGCCTCCTGGGCCTGGAAGACGGCTCGCGCTCTGCCTCGGGCCGCCTCACTGTGTCTCCGTGTCATTCTTAAATGGCCGCGGCTCGCTCGCCCTCCCTCCATGGTGGATCTCCGGCCCGGGGCAGGTGGTGAGCTGGTGCTGGCCTTTGCCGATGGCGGTAGTGCTCTGGGGCAGGGAGTTCAGACCAGCTCCTCAGCGCGTGGATAACCGAGATCTCTGAAGAACCTGCCTGCTTCCTCAAAACCGGGTCTCCCCAGCCTTCCTGGGAGCTGAGGGAGACGGGGCCAGGGCAGAACAGAACCTGGAGGGGCCCCGGGTCCAGCCACACAGCACAGGCCCGGAGTGGGGCGGGACCCGGGCCGAGGGCTCCCCTCCAAGTCTGCCTCCGACCTGGCCACCCACCTGCAGATGCACGGGGAGGCAGGTGACGGGGCAGGACGCACAAACCCAGCTGCAAGAAGCCCAGAGGGGACTGCTGGGTCATGGGTCATGCGTTGGCCCCCATCTCGGGACTGGGTGGGCGGGTGGACAGGGGCAGGCCAGATCTGTGGTTGCAGAGGGTGGCTCTGGCCCACACTGGGGCCTGCTGGCGCAGGGAAGTGATCCCCAAGCAAGACAGCAGGAGGACCTAGAAGCCGGGGAGGCAGGGAGGCTAGGGAAGGAGAGGCCATGGATTTCTTCTTTGCCCCGAAGGTTTCTCAAACCTGTCCCTTCACCTGGGGCTCTTTCATGACAAACCAGGTCCCCTCCCCTCCCCCGCCCCTCCTGGTCCCTTCCAGTGGCAGTGGCCACCAAGCTGCTGCCCAGCACTTAGCAGACACCACCCTGGGGCCAGGCGCCCCTCTGGAGACCCTCTCATCCCCCAGTGAACGGAGCTGCTCGGCTGGGACCAGATTTGTCCTGCGTCCCTCACAGCACCCAGGTCAGGTGCAGGGACTGGGGAACGCCTGGTAGACGTGGGCAGTGACGGGAAGGTCCCACGGCCCCCTGTCCCTCGGTGCCCTGGTGGCTCTGACTGTCCCGATGCTGGGTGACAGCGTGAGAGCTGGACGCGCTCACACGAGCAGGGAGGCGGCCCTCCGCGCCTTGCGCATCTCCCATCTGTGGCACCCTGGCCGGGGCTGCCAAGGAGTAGGGGAGAGCGTGGCTGTGGGGGTGCTGGGGACAGTGCCGGCGCCCTGGCCAGAGCAGATGGTGACCGCAGTGCCAGGTGTGTGGCCTGGGCATGAAGGTTAGGGAGGAGTCGCCTCTCCCGGGCACGAGCTGTCTGGTGGAACGTGGTGACCTCTCGGTGGTCACAGTGACCAGACTGGTGTGCTTCTCATGCACGATGGTGGCCTGCTCACGCCTCGCAGCCTCACAGCCCCTGCGAGCTCACAAAGTCCCAGGAGGCCGATTCCACCCGAGTCCCCCCGTGTTCTGCAGGGTGGCGGCGGGCGGGGCCGTCCCCACGTCGTGGGATGGAGGGGCGTTGGGTGAGGGCGAGGTGGAAGTGCCGGCAGGGCGCGCGCCCGCACTTCATCACAGCGGCTGCGACAGTCTCAGGAAGCATCCAAATGTCACAGCCGGAATTCGCGGCAGGAAGACAGATGGGATTTGTTCTTCCTGGCTCAGCTCGGTCCCAAAACAGCCCCTGGCTCTCACCTGCCCGCGCCTCAGCTGGGGGCAGAGGAGGGTGGGCGGGAGGCAGGGGAGCACGGGACCCCGCTGCCAGGAGCGGCCGCCCTAATGCCGCCCGGTCCCTCCAGATCTGGCAGGGAATCGACATCGAGACCAAGATGCACGTCCGCTTCCTTAACATGGAAACCATCGCCCTCTGCCACTGACCGCGCTGCCTTGGAGAAGCTGCCGAGCGAGGCTGGAGCGGCCCAGGCCTGGCGGGCGGCCTTGGCGGCGGCTCCTGTGAACATGGCTGCTCGCGCCCTCCTGTGCCACCCAGGGTATGGTATGTGGGACTGGCTGTTTTTATCTCTAGTGACAATAATAAAAGGAGGTTTGTTAATGAGCGCGCTGCCGTCCCTTCCTCACGCGTTCAGCGGCCGGCCGTGGGGTGGCCGGGGAGCAGGCGGGGGCGGATCATGGTCGAGGGCTGGTGTGGAGGCGGGTTGATTCCGGTGCCTCCGTCCGGCGTGAGCTGCTTTCCTGGCGCACAGTCCACCTGCCTCCTGCCAGGCCATAAGCCCGGAAGCGCCGCTCTGCTCCGCGTGTCCAGTGGGGCCGGGGCTTGGGCGGAGGGGCTTCCTCAAGGTCCTGAGCAGCCTTCGCACAGGGGCAGCCCTGGCGTGCGCCACGCCGGCCACGGGCCCTGGGGTTCCAGCGGGCTGGCTGCGGACCCCAGGCTCTGATGGTGGGGAGGCCTGTGACCGGGGCTGCCCGTCCAGGCTCCTGTTGGGCTGGCCCGCCGCACACCCGGGACTCTGGTCCCCACGCAGGCAGCAGAGGCCAGGGAAGCGTCGGGTAAGCCTCTCCCTGGACTCCGGCCGTCGCCTTCTGAATGGAAGAAGGTTGGTCCTGGTCAGCGATGGTGGGAGGGTGGGCGGAGGGCCACGTGGAGCTGCGAGCTGCGAGCCCCTGCTGACCGCGCCGTCTCTGCTGCCCTGGGTCCCCGCAGCTGGCCGAGTGCGTGCCTGCTGGCCCGGGGCAGTGGCCGGGGCTGTGCGTTCTTCCTCCGGCCGCCTGCTGGCGGTCCCCTTCAGGCGCCCCGCTCCTGTTGACACTGCCTGGAGGTGGCCTGCCAGCCTTCCAGCAGGTGCTCCTGATCGCCGGCCACTGCTCTCCGCGTGCTTGGTCCTCTGGCCAGTCTTCGGGTCGAGTGTGCTCTTCCGTATCTGCTCAGACCCTGGCCTTGGGGTTCAGGGTGCAAAAGGCACAGACAGGCAGCCGTGGGCCCACGCCCGGCTGACCGTCCCCTGCAGAGACCGCTGCAGCAGCCCCGCTGACGTCCTCCGGGCTGGGTGCTGCCCACGGCTGGGTGCTGCCCACGAGCAGCAGGCACCTGTTCTCAGCTCCCTGCGCTTCACAAACCGCAGCACCAGGCGTGGCTGTTCTGTGTGGTCGGTGACAGTGCTTCGCGTGAGGCTGCCAGGGAGCCTCCTGTCTCTGGGCTTTGGACGGGGTCCCCAGCCACCTGCCTGCAGGTGGTTGTCCCAGCCAGGTGATGGCAGGCCCTGGTGTCCCCAGAGGGCTGAGCTGTGTGAAGCAGGCTCTTGCAGCCCCCGAATGAGGAGTCTGAGGTGACTCTAGGCACGTGGGTGTGTCCCGGGTTAAGAGGTGCAGCAAACACCAACTTCCTGGCACACGGGGTGTCTGCAGGCTGCTGCTGGGGCCGAGGGACAAGCTGGTGCTAAAATTTGAAAGGCAAACCACAGCAGTGTGCTGAGCTCAAGGGGCTGTGCCCAGGGACAGCCTAAAGGGAAGAGGAGGGAAGAGGAGTTTGGGGACCAGCAGGCCCGGCTGAAGCAGGTGCCTGGCTGTGATGTGGAGCCAGCAGGGCGTCTGAGGAAGGCCAGTCTGCAGCGCAGACCCAGCTGCCTGCCGCGGGGGTCAGAGGCCGCACAGCTCAGCGTGGGTAAGAGAGCCTGAAGCCACTGCCAGGGACCTGCTGCTCGGGTCGGGACTTAACTCGGGAACCGTGTGCACTTGGCGAGAGCAGGAGCGGAGGTGGCGGCCTCCGCTTCCCGCTGTCCAGTGGCAAAACCCTGCCCCCTTCCCGGGAGAACGCAGCTAGCTTCCTGGGGAGGATGGCCTCCCCCACGGCCCCCGGCCCTCGGGTCCTCTTAGCTCCTGGGCTGCACACTGAAGATCTAGAAAGCCACCAGGACAGCAGGTGGGGGTCTGCAGCATCGTGAGCTCCTGCCCGGGAAGTGGGGACACGCTCTCCTGGCCTCCCTGTCCTCTGGCCCCAGCGAGTCTAAGCAGGCTGACAGCCCGAGTGACAGTCCCAACTTGCTATTTTGTTCTTTTCAACAAAGGCAATTCATGAATGTAAAATGCTTTTCATAAATAATAGACAACCCTCCTTCAGCCCCCTGCACCCGGAGTTGGGGAGATGAGGCCACACCGGGCACGCATCAAACGAGCTTGCTGCTGCGGACCGCCGGGGGCGGCCGCCCTGGGCCACAGCGGATTAGAGGAGACCTTCACGACGGGCCCATCCACGCTGCTCAGAAGGAAGCGCCCTGCTCAGGAGCACCGAGGGGGTCTTCTCCCCCCAGGGCAGGGTGCCTTCCCACCAGCGAGGGGCACGAGTCACCGGGACCTCTCTGCCAGCTCCCGGGTGCAAACGCCGCCCGGCAGAGCAGGCCAATTCCCCAGGGCCCCTGACCGTCAAGCACTCAGGGCTGCTGCTCTGGGCCTGGGTCTGGTGACTGAAGTCTGCATGGCGGGAAGGAAGCAGGTGGCTTGGGAACGGCTCCTCTCACCTGTGGACTGTCCCAGGGGGGATTTCTGGCTGCACAGACCCTGACCGAATGCAGCCAGTCCTCATCCCTGGATGGGGACATGAACCAAATGACGGGGGTGTCTCACCTGTGGCTGCCCCAGTGGGTGGTATTTGTGCTGAAAGCTTTTCCAGGACGTGCAAGTGATTAAAAGGAACTGGGCAGAACTCAGTACTAAGTCAAATATTTGCAGGATGTCCATGAGGTACTCTACAGTCACAGGCAGTGGGTGGAGGACACTGAGCGGGGACAGCGTCCTCGCTGCTGGGCAGAGGCCACTTTCTCCGTGTTCTTGAGTCATTGCTGGGAGTCAAGCTGCAGGTGGGTCCTAGTTCTATACTGCAAGTTGCCAAGGGGAAAGCTGGCTTTTTCAATGTTGCAGGAATATGGTGGTTTGACACAATCCCACTAGTTTGGTAGGTATACAAAAGCGCCACGTAATGGGAACCTGAAGGGCAGCTCTGGGGACACCAGCAACGGCCACATTAACATGAACTATGATGAGCACACAGCCAGGTCACCACAGCCTCCAGTTCTGGCCTCTTACAGAACGAAGTAGTGCAAGACTTTAACAAAACTACTATTTTCTGGTCCAAAGGACTGGAGAGTCCCTTTGTTTGGTACCAGGAGAGGGGCCACCCATGGGGCTGGTCCTTGCCACAGCCGTCGTGCGTGCCGGCACCTCCCTGCCACTGCCAAGGCGGGATTCTGATGTGCTGCCAGGGGCGCTGCGACCCAAGGAGCTGATGGAGTTAAAAATACAGGTTGCCCGGGCGAGGCCGCTGCACACTGGCTCGCGGGCTGTCCTCCCACGGTGACCACGACCAGGCCCGGCGAGCTGAGCGGGAGGAGCCAGGCCCACAAGCACCTTTGTCTCCCGCTCTGCCAGCAGGGTCGGCGGTGGGTGGACATGGCCCCGGAGGACAGTGGCTGCCCAGCTTCCCAGTCTGCCTGCTGACAGAAGTCAGAGCTCGTGCTTAGTGTGCGCACCCGAGGGCTGTTCCGGTGGGGCGGAGTGAGGTCAAGGAGCCTGCGAGGGGCTCGCCACCGCCTTCATCCTAGAGAAGCAACAAAGCAACGCTCGTGCTCACACTGGGCAAGGAAGGAAAGCTGGGCAGGGCTCAGCTGCGGAGGGCAGGGCCTTCTCCCCTCCTCCCTCGGAACAGAAAGGCTCCCAGTGCAGAGCAAATGGCTGCTTCTGGAAGCTCACATTCAACATCAGAGGCCAAAGGCAGGCCGGCACCCGCGTGGCACACGCTGGAGCCTAGCAAGAGGGAATCTGCCATTGCACATTAGAGGCGACTCTGTCCAAGTCGCCGCAGGCCCTGCTGCGGTAGCCAGGTAACCATCTGGCCTGGCTGCGAAGGGTGGCGTGGGCAGGTCTGAGTGGCTCGCAGCACCGTGGCCTGGGCCGGCCAGCACCATCCGCTTGCTGCTCTGCAGCTGCTCTGCAGAGCAAGGGCCCGGTCGGGACCGAGACAGCCCTGTCTGGGCCACTGTCACCGGCCCTCCTCACAGCAGCCGCCAGTCGTCAGGAGATGCACCTTCACGAGGGTAAGCGGTCTCTGCACGACTCTGAGCAGAGCTGGCCTGCAGCGATGATGCTGGCCACCTAACAAGGGGAAGTGCCACCCGCTTCACCCGCTAAGTCCCGTCATCCCAGGTGTGGGACAACCATAAATACAATTTGAGGAGAAGAAAAAAAAAGTACTTTTGAAATAAATGTTTTCAGCATTCTATTTTGAGAAAAATCGAGTATCTGAAAAAATATATTTTATATATGAGAGGACATGAGCTCTAGGTTGAGTTCCAATCTATTTTAATGCACCTGGGTCAATGTCATTGAAAGATTTGTGGACTGGAAAACTTGGGACTTAAGGGGTTAAACTCAAGGTCTTGAGTTCTCAGGGGATAGGGGTCAGAGAGGGGTGTCCCCTTTCTCTTCCAGAAAGGACCAAACTGCCACTGCTGGGGAGATCCAGTTTCTTCTTTGATCAGCGAAGCCCGAGCAGTTGGCCAGGACAGGAAGATGCTGTGTCCCTAGGAGAGCTTCTAAGTGTGACTCACTGCCCGGACCAAGGCAGACACAGGCAGGAGCGGAGGGAGCGCGGGGGGAAGGGGGATTCAGACCCTTCAATGCAATGACAGGGAACTGTTGTCCTTGAAAATAGTCACACTGGAGGCTGCGTGGGTCACACTGTGGACCTCTGACCCTAGACTGGGACTGCCTGTGTGGAGGCTCAGGAAGACCCGGCTGAGAGAAAATAGTGAGGGAGCTGGTTCTGTGCCGCGCAGGGCCTGCCGCTGTGCACCCTGCCCGGGCGTTCAGACAACTTGAGCAGTGAGAAAGTTCCAAAGGTTTAACAGCAGAGCAGATAAAGGCAGGCGGCACATCCGCGTTTGGGGATGAGACCCTGTAGTGTGCTGCCTACCACCACCCCTGTGGCACGCTGGAGTCTTCAGCTGGGGAGAGCACGGGAGGAAGAGTTTGAGCAGCAGAAGCACTAAAAGGAAATGCAGATGCCAAATCCACTCAGCACGCACCGAGACGCAGGAGCCGGCAGGGATACGACGGGGTGGTGGCCGGCCCGGCCTTTCCTCACCACAGAGGTTGGCTTACCTTCCGCGTACCTTCCCCGTCAGGGCGGCTTATTCTGCTGAAAACAGACTGAATTTGGCATGCCTTGAAGATTTCGGTGTGGGGCTAATGATTCTCCTTCAAAATTCCGGGCTACTTTCCTGAGTGGGAGACTTGGGCTATTAGCAGGGAATACTAGTAGTTTAAAGCTGTTTTTAATTTAAGAAAAAATTTTCTGCATCTCGTTTGGCTGTGTCAATGATCTGTACCCACAGAATGAAGGGCTCAGACTGGAAGGAGCTGCTTCCGAGGAGAAACTTCTGCCGTGGCCCACTGTGGGAGAGAAGCCAAGCACGGTTGGCAGGAGTGGGGCACGGAAGGCCACTGCGGGGGGTGGCTGGCTGGAGAACCCAAGCGAGGGCTGGGATGCAGCTCTGTGGCCCAGCACTTGCCGAGCACGCGTGAGGCGCCGGGTTCGATGCCGAGCGCACATAAAAACAAGATAAAGGCACGCCGTGCACATGCAACTACAGAAAAAAAAAAAAAAAAAGGTAAAAGAAGACCAGCAGGGCGCCGGGTGCTGCGAGGCAGGCTGAGGGGCGGTCTCGCTGGGCTGGAGTACAGCTCCCTGCGGTGGCTCTTCATCTGCTGGTTCTCCTGGCCAGCTGGAGAGGGGTGTTGAGGGGCGCTGACGTGAGCAAGCCCAGACCCTCCCCAAGCCTCAGCACCCGCCTGGTGGGGGCCCTGGATTCCTTCCCAGCCCGGGGATCCATGCTCACTTCTCCTCCGATGAGTGTGGCAGGTGACTCTCATGCTGAGGTCAGCATTTTTCTGTCCCTAACCGTCCTTACACCTTCTTTATCAAGAGCTGCACAATTTGTCTTCGTGTCTGCTCTGAGCTTTCAACCTCCTTCCTCCACTTTCTCTGGGCCCGGGGCCTCTCCTGAGCATCCGTGATGAGGCCCCATCTCCCCTGGGTCACTTCTCCTCTCAGCTCAGCCCCTGCTCTGGATGTTCACTGTCTCCAACGCCCTGGGACAGAGGATGCGCATCTCCGCTCTCTATTAGCAACACTCTTAACTCCAGCTCTGAGCGTGTGGAACCCCGGCACACGTCTATTCCTTTGCCTGGTGTTGCTCTCTAACTGCTCTGCGCTGGGGTCAGGGAGCTGGCCGTGTGCGCTCACCCCTCACCCCTGTGCCTGTTCCCTCAGGGCCTATGGACATCTGAAAGCACACAGGTGCCAGGCACGCCTACGGCCTCTGACTCCTCCGGGCTGCAGGTTGTTCAGGACTCCATCTGCTGACGACGAGCCTGCCTGCAGAGCTTAGGCTGGGGACAGAGCCTGGGGCTCTTACGCGAGGCCAGCACCATCAGCCTTGCTGAAGGTGGGAAGGGAAGCCACTCTCGCCGGCGCTCTTGCGGGTTGAAGGCAGTCCCTCCGCTACTGCTCCCTTTGGAGGATGGCTGCTTAGCCAGTGAATACTGAGAAAATACTTACTTTGTGTCATATATTGTGGACACAATAGAAAGCAAAATAGTCCTTAATGAAATAATTGTATAAATATATACTTATAAATCATGGTAAAAGCTATGGAAAAAAAAGCACTGCTCTCCAGGTGACACTGGGAGGGGTGAGTGGAGCTGAAGGAAGCCACCCTGAGTAGGCACATGATCTCTGAGCCCAAGGAGGCCTTGCAGGCCCGAGACCAGCACACCCAAGGCCACAAGGTTCCTGAAAGGGTCTGAGGCTGGGAAGAGGCCGCCAGGGCAGGAGCCAGCGAGCGGCCGAGCCTGGTGGTGCAGAGCATGCGGCTCACGAGGCCTCCAGCTGGGCCAGGGAAGGGCCACGAGGGAAGGAGGTGAAGTCTGAGTCATCAGCGTGTCCCTCGAAGCCACAGAGAGAGGTGAGATGAAACGAGCCGGGGCGCACACCCACGCTTTGCAAGCACTCGGGCGCAGCGGGCGTCCCCAAACACCTTCCACCCCGCAGAGCGCTCTCCCGTTGTTTCAAAGGTTAAAAATTGGTCCTTCCCATTTTTCTCCCTGTTCTCAAATGAGGCACTAAATACTGTCATAGGGAAAAGTCAGCGCAAGGTCGTAGTTGTAACTGGTCATGGTGTCACAGGAGGAGCGGCAGACGGGCAGAGGGCTCTGGAAGGCCAGCTGGTCCACTGCAAACTCATAGGCATGAATCAGCCCCCGGTGTCTAGAGAAAGCGGAGAGGACAGGAGGTCAGGACAGCACCCCTGGCCCTCACCCCAGGGGTTCTATCTGTGCAGAAGGCATTTGAGAGGGGACAGCAATTCACTTTTGGGCCCACAGTGTGTCAGACACTCAGAATCCTGGGACTAGAACAGAGCAGGATGTGGAGGCAAGGCCCCTGGATGTGGGGCGGGTCAGCTGCAGGGGAGAGCTCACGGCAGGGCACTGAGGAGCCAGGACAGCAGTCCAAGAAAAGGCACCTGAGCCCGCCTGCATGGGGATTTCTTCTGACTGGCAGCTGAGTCACCAGCAGACTCAACAGGAGCTCTGAGCACCAGCCTGGCACTAGGACTCTCAGCACAGGCAGGTCCGTAGGTCCGCAGGACTGCGGGAGCTCAGAGCCTCTGGCACTTGCCGTTCGCCCTGGCTCTCTGGCCTGCACCAGATGCAGCGAGTGGCTTCTCCTGGCTCCATGGTAGTCATGGGTAAGTTCCCAATTTCTACAAGAATGGCCACACCTGGGGTCCCACACAGGGGGCAGGTGGCATGTGGGTGTCTATTAATGAAATCCAACTAAGATCATCCTCGTGGGCGCATACAGATCTGCCCCCCGCAGAGCCCACTGACCTCCTGTGAGTGGCGAAGCTGTCCAGGTCTGAGTGCCGCACCACCCTCTCGTAGGGCACGTTGGCCGTGATGAGGCTGTGACTGGTGAACGCGATGTGCCTCACAGGGTGCCTGGGGCCCGGGAGAGAGGGAAAGGCCCGTGAGGTGGAGCCCGGAGCTGCGCGCAGCCTCGGGAGGGAGCCTGGAACCCGCCAGGCCTGCTTAGCCCTGAAGGGCGGCGTCTCGCCTCACTCCCGCAGCGGGCATGATGGGGACCCTGCGCTAACCCTGCTTTGTAAACAAATCTGCGTGTCCCACATGCACTCCGGCTGACACACAAGGACAAACTCAATGTGAGGCAAATGGGGAGCACACAGTGCAGGCCAGCCCCACTTCTGCCCCCTTGGCTACAAGTCCCTGGGCAGGCGTCCTGAGCGCCGAGCCCGGTGCCCCGTCTGCACCACGTGGGACGTTCAGTGGTGGTCTGTGAGCCTCCAGCCACTCAGGACGACAAACGTCGCCTGTGCTTGGGCTGGGAAAGCAACTCAGAGCACCCTGGCGGCGGCAAGCCCAGCAGACTTCTACTCACTCCAGTCTCTCCTGCAGCACTGCCACGGCCACAGTGCCGAGCTAGGAGATGCCTGGTGACACTCGGCTCATGCAGGGGGATGGCAGGTGCACGGCTGCCCTCAGTGCTCAGCTAGGAGGAAGGGAAGACGCATTCCCACGGCATCCAGCAAGGCCACCATGGCACAAGAGAAGTGACAGCTGCCAGGAGTGCACGTGACGGAAGCGCCTGGGAGGGGAGCATCCAGGGCGAAGGGACACCAGGCCAGCACGGGAGTGGCCTCTTCAGGCCGAGCCCAGGGTGCTGTGGCAGAGGATGCTCCTGAGTAGCAAAACCAAAGGGGGCGTCAGAGCCCAGCCAGAGCCCAGCCCAGGGGGCAAGAGGCCCACTGCTGGTCACTGACAGATGGGGAGGAGCTGGAGAATGGCCAGGGAGCCCCAAGCAGAAGGAAGGACGTGAAAGTGACAGCACAACACGGACTGTGCCTGGGATGGGCAGAGGGCCCAGGAGGGCTGAGGGGTCAGTGAATTCCTTAGGGAGGAGGCCGCGGCGGTGCCGGTGGAAGGGCCAGTGCTGACGCTATGAAGGCAACAGCTGGGCCGGCCGGCAGCTCTGGGGAGACCTGCTGCCACGGAAGGGCCAGTCAGGAGGGTGCAGGGAGCCAGCGCGGTCACGCGGGCAGGGCTACTCAGGGGCCCTACAGCGCCAGCTCTTTCAAACACCAGATTGTCCGCAAAGGCAGATGCTTCTGGGAGTCCAGTGTGAGACTTTTACTTGCTTTTGGCACCACCTGGTGGCCGCAGTGTGTCATCACAGAGATCGGAGAGGGACGGAAAGAGCCAGAACTGGGTGGTGCTGACGCCACCCAGAGTCCTGTCTGGAAAGAGCTGCTGGCCGCGCACTCGCCAGCGCTGCTCTCCACTTCCCCTGCTGCCGCTCTTCCCTTGCCGTCTGGGGACTGGACCCAGGGGTGCTCTACCACTGAGCTACTTCCCTGTCCCTTTTTGAGATAGTCTAAGGTGCCCAGATTGGCCTTGAAGTTGCAGTCCTCCTACCTCAGCCTCCCGGGTGCTGGGATTACAGGTGTGCGGCCACCTCACCCGCAATGTCTCTTTTCCAAGGGGCACCCCTTCCTCTGTGGAGGTGGGAACGGGCTCAGTCGGCTCCAGGTACCTTGCTCTAGAGGTTAAGAGTGGGGTCGCGCAAAACTTTTTAATCAGTCAGGCACTGTGAGTCTAAATGTGCCCACATTCAAGAAGCCGTGAGCCTGTGCTCAGGATAGTATCCATTTCTCAACACTCTCAGTAAAGGCTGAAATGATAAGGTCCTCGCTTAAGGCTGGAACACTTCCAGTTCCAGGTGCCTCTCTACACAGTGTGAGGAACGTTCCGGCAACAGGCAGATCAGTCTGCAACCTGAAACTCAGGGTGCACGCTGTCCCACCTGCATCCCAGTGGGTGCACATCATGGTCTAGCTAACCTGCATTTTTTAGCTAGTTTTAATTAGATGAGGAATTCTAAAATAACCAGGACAGCACTAATTAGAAACTGGGCCTTCTTAGGGAAGGCCGGGCTCTTCAGGGCTGGATACGAATCATGGCGATGCTGTAAGAAAGGAAGTGCTGTAAGAAAGGAGCAGCACCACTTCAAGCCTCCGTTTCCTCATCTGAACGCTGGATCTGAACGCTGGAGGTAGCAGCACGGCCCGCTCACAGGAGACGCTCGAGGAAGCACTTGGTAGGGTGCCTGGCTCGGGGACTGGCATGATCACTCCTAAAGGCACCTGGGGAACAAGCGTACCTGGAATGGACCTCCCACAGCTTCTGGTTCATCCGGTAGTCCCACACAGACACCAGGCCTTCCTCGCCTCCACTGACAATTTTCCAGTCATCCATCTGGACGGCAGAGACCCCAAGTTGGTGGGCGGAGAGTGATAGGGCGATTTTATCAGTGCGCAGGTCATGGATCCTCACCCTGGAAGGGCCAAAAGAGCGTACAGAAGGGAAATGGGATTAGTGCTAAAGCCCGGACTGCCAAATTCCGCCTCAGTTGTGCCCATCTGTGTACGATGTTCCTATAAAACGACTTCAACTGTGAACATCTATGAAGCTGAAACAGACTCTCCCTCCTACTTAGCACTCTGCCATGGTTCACAGTACCCACAACCATTTCATCAGAATGGCTGAAAAGCACATGGAACAGGGCTGGGTCGTGGCTCAGTGGCAGAGCGCTTGCCTAGCAAGTGTGAGGCACTGGGTTCGAACCTCAGCACCACATATAAATAAATAAATAAAATAAAGGTACTGTGTCCATCTACAACTAAATATATACATATATATATATATATATATATTAAAAAGCACATGAAACAAGAGTGACTGAGAGCAAGAATATTAGCTTCTCTGTCACCGTCTGATCTGCTCCCCAGGGTGAGACACCTGCAACGAGTGCATGTCCTGGTAGGTAGGGGTAGGTGACATCTGACTGGCACAAGGACTCCTCATGGTCTTGGCCTGGGAAGCCTGTCCCGGTGGTAAGTTTGACCAGCACAGTGATTTTTCTGGTGGTATGAGATTCCATTAAGGGCAAAGGTAAATTGCTGCCACTTGTCTGCGACACAAACCCTTCCCTGGCCAGGAAACTCTTCCCTGACTTGTCACCATCTTGACACTTGGGAAGTATTTTTATGCTTGAGCCCAGCAGAACCCTGACACGTGTGTGGACACTTGGTAGTCACTTATCTGGAGACTTGAAGTAATTACTTGCCTGATAATGATCTGGATTTAAGAACCTTTTTATACAAACACATGCTCGATTTTCACATGGATGAGTTAGAATGAGTCAGAAATCTTTTACCCACTGCAAATACCATTATACTTAGTTCCTGAAACAAGACCCAGTAGCAAAATTGAATGTGGCAAAATGTAAGCAAATTAATTAACAAGTAAGAAGCTGAATTTCACAGACCCTATGACACAAATCAGAAAGGAAACGACAACTGCTGCCCTGAGAAGACCCTACCTACCGTCGTGTGGATCACAAGCGAGTTCCACACAAAGCATGGTGAGACAGGATCAGTGTGGACGCTGCGCCCAGGCCCTGCTCACTGACCTGCGAGGTTCAGCGTGGGCGGGGATTATTTTGAACCCAAAATTCTAGGCTTAGTTTCTAGGAAGTCTGAAGATACGATGATTTGATTTTTTAACATGAAAAGACAAAAGTGAACTCCCGATGGACATCCCTGAAAGAAATCCCAGCAGAGCCTTGAAGAAGGTGAGGCGCCCACACAGCTGCGGGAGACGGCGGAGCCACCCTCAGCGTCAGCATGTCCGCTGGGGCAACAGGCCGCCTCCCCTTCAGCAGTGGACTCACCACGGGCACACAGGCGCGTGAGCCAGTGGCAGGACGGCGGCTGCAAGTCAGCACCAGGGGAGGCGGGCTCAGGGCGACGCCTCAAGGCCTGGTGAACGCCCCTGGGGACCAAACCCCACGAACCTATTTTCTTTTTCATAGATGGGGTTGGTTTGTGGCTCGTTTATTTAGTCATTATAATCTGTTCAGGTTTTCTGCTTTTTTGATTTAATTTTCTTAAACCTCCAAATTTGAAAATTTAGATGAACAAATGACTTTCTAGGAGAAAAAAAAAAATCACCAAAACTGTCCCCCAGCCTGGGAAAGGAAGGCAAGCTCCCCGGTCCCGGGAAGGCAGGGCGTGCGTGGCCACGTTGCACCTCAATCTGCCACAGAGGGGCTCAGCCTGGACACCCGCCAGCACAGCTTGCCGCCCTACTATGGTAAGAAAAACCGCCGGTCGTTTCCCTGGGTGCCGGAGGAAGCCTGGCCTCGCACGCCCGCTCCTAGAGAGAGGCCTGGAGAGCGAGGCCCAGGCCGACCCGCTCCAGAAGTACTAAAGCCTGCGAGGTGCGGTGTTAGAACGAAGCGGGCCAGCTTATCAAGACATGACAGTCCCAGGGACTTCAGGGATAATTCAGAATCAAATATGCCGAGATCAATGACTGTATTATGCATAAATAACCACTATTTTAAAAATGCAATCAAGAGAACCCACTTCTCTAAAAGCAGTTAAAAGCAAAATACTCCAACGTCTCACAGTAAAATAGATTGCAGAGGACTCAGAGGGTCAGGCACAGTCACACAGCACGTCTGGATAGGGGTGACTCTCCTAAACATCACGCAACCCGAAGCCCAACAGAGATTTACGACTGTACATACAAGAATTCTAACTTTCCCCATATGGTGTGGGAGATTGATAAACTGAGGAAAACATCTAGAAGAAGGCCACCTTCCTTCCAGTTAATAGTAAAAACCGGTAACAATATTAAAATCAAGGCAAGGACATGAAGAGCTTCACAGGAAAAGTTCAAGTTTCCTGTGACACAATGAAAAGCTGCGGTGTGCCACCACTTGTCCCCTCAGACCCTCTGACAAGTGGGCGTGCCTGCCGTAGGACGGAAGGACACGGAGCGGGTGCTGAGGTACAGGGCAGAAGCCACGGACACTGTCCGACCGAGCAGCAGACACACCTCACTAAGACCAGGAACCCAGACTCCATCTGCACGGCGGGCAGACACAGCCCCGGCCACAGCATGTAGCTGCAAAAGTGGGGCCTGTTTCAGACAACCTGGGACCTTCCAGGGCAAACTGCTTAATAATGGGGGTTAAAATATATCTAATGTCCTTTCAAATACACTGCTGAGCGCGCCACCCGCAGCTTCGCAGGGCCATGCTGACACCCAGATGGGGTACCTCGGACTGCCTGTCGGTGGGGGCAAGGCACTGGCGGGGCGCACGTCGAGACTGGTGGGCCTGAGCCACCAGAGAGTGCAGGAGTCGAAGACCTGGGCCACGCCCAGCAGGGGACAAGAGTACCAAGCCTCCTATTTTTAAAAAAGCCCTACAAAACTTCTCTATTACGCGAAGATAAAGTCCCTGTAATTAAATTCATGAGATTAGAGCATCTGGATTAGAAGACAAATTTGGAGAAATTACAAGAAGGGAGCACAAAGGGATAAGGAGAAGGAGCATGGAATGAGGAGTTGAGACATGAGGGACAGAAGGGGTGGGTCTGCACACGTCCCAAGTAAATTCCAGAAGAGCAGAGAGTGTAAAAGCAGAGAAGCAGCCTCAGCTAATGGCTGCTGTTTTCCCAGGATTAATGCAAGTCACACACACTTATCAGAGTAGGAAGAAATACACGCCTAAGGCATGTATTTAAAAATGGGAAAAGACAAAGTTCTTAAAAGCAACCTGAGGGGGGAAACATTACCTATTAAGGAACAGACTGACAGTAAAAATTAGAAATGACATTAAAGTCACTGTGAATTCCAATGACTGGATGAACCAGCTAGGCCATCAAGTGACTGTTGGCTGAGCAATTACAGGGCATCCTACAGTGGAACACACAGGCATCAGTCAGGCCACTCGACACCGCCGACAGGCATGGCCTCCAATACGCTCCCCCACCTGTGGACAGGTGTATTGGGGGACACACCATGTTACCTATCAGGATGCTACTTATCAGGACAGTGGTCAGCTGAGAAGGCTGACCATGCTGCTCAGGAAAAGGGGTGCACAGAAGACCGACTTCCTCAATGCTACCTTGTGCTTTTAAATCCAACTTTGGAAGTGCATGCTACCGTTGAAGCAAATAAAAATTCTGGAAGGCACACTGGAAATGTTAACGGCAGCTACCCTGGAGAAGAGCCATGGTAATGGTAAATGAGAGCCATCAAGAGGCTCCTGCTTTTTATTCTTGACACTGTCACGTTGTTTAAAAACAACCAGGACGGGCACCAGGCCTTCGAGGGTACTGGTCGTGCACAGTCTTGGTTCTTGACATGATGCTATACCTTACCAACAGCCTCATTTGTATGTGTGTCATAATGCTTAATAATTGATTTCTTAGGTAATGTTAAGTGGAAGCAGGATGTTGAAAAAACATGGTCTCAGAACCCAGAGGCGAGATGCGTTACTTCCTCGTGGCTGGGTCACGTGAGCAGCACGGTGGTGCCGGTGACTAGGGGCCTGCAGCTGTGGAGCGGCACCCATCCCCATCTCCGCTGAAGGGTCTGGGACTGGAAGGATGCAGAGGGAGCTCCAAGCGTGCTCTGAGAACAAAGATCCTTCTCCTGGTCCCATGCAGGGACGCCTATCTTCAGGCCTTTGTAGGAAGAACTGAGGCTATTTGGGCGAAGAAGAAAAAGCCCGGATGCTGCACAAGGCCATGCTCCTGGACCACAGAGGGGCCCTGACAAGGAAGGGGATTTCCAGCCCAGTACTTGTCAGTGCGCGTGTGGTTACTAAGGGTCTATTTTTGCCGTGGCAATTTTCATAAAGAGCGCCTCTGTTGAATATTTATACTCCATAATTTACAGTTTGGCTGTTAAGGAGACAAAGGCAAACACAAATTTGGTCCAGAAGTTCAAAGTTTGCCATCTGTTTTCCTATTGTATTTAGACATGAGTATGGACTGCTCCAAACAAAATAAACAAATACACCAAAAGATGCAGCAGTATTGCGTTTGATGTCACCAAGGACAACAAAACGGGCCAAAACAGACTTGAACTTCTCCCCACAGGAAGAAAGTAGCATTTTTCTGACAACTCCTTAGAGAGGCACGACTCTGGCTTCTTGTCCACAGAAATCGCAAACATCTCCATGTGCTAAGTCCACCCAAGTCATCAAATTCACATTAAGAAGCAGGTATCAGCCTCGAACATCTGACAGTGTGCAGCACCAGCCTGCAATGCAGCGTACCTTGGCACAGGCTGTAACCTCAGCGTTCAAATCGAACACTTGCCGCTGGGAAACAGGTAGCACAGCAAATGGGCACAAAGATATGCCAGGACAACTGATTCCAGGGACAAAAAGAAGCCAACAGTGGATATTACAAACTCTATCTAGCAAGTATTTCATCAACTTTGCCCACTGAAAAGAAAAATAATTGGTCGGAAAGCTGTGATTGTATTATGTTTAATATTCATGGTCGGGCTGGAGGACTGTTCCAACACTCCCTCTCTGCAGCCCCTCTCTAATGAAAATCACACCACAGGAGCCGGCTCTTGCCCGCCAATTAAAACAAAAGACACCAGAACCTTCCAAAGACTCCAGCAGAGGAGCATCCATCTGATGGGCAGGAAAACGTGCTGGAACGGAGAGGGAGGCACGCTCTGGTTGGTCCTGTGTTAAGAGCTTTGAATAACTTATTATAACACTTGCAGATGGAGTGAATGCAACATTGATGCCCCACTTGCGCACTCTAAAACAGCAGGCGGTGGACCACAAGCCACCACAACTTTCTATTTGTCAGGCAGGAAGGAAGCGGAGAGACTCTTTAATTGGGGGCCACAAGTCAGGGCTCACTTCCTATTGGTTTGGATTAAATAGTCCCATATGATAATAAGGTAAATTGTATTTGGTGGCAAAGCTGAAGCCTATTCAGACTCTGGCTCAGCAGTTTCATTAAGAAGGACCTGACCTTCTGCTATATTTCTACCCAGATAATAGAGGAATAAGCAACAAAGCATTAAAACAGGTTTTTTTGCTTATGACCAAAGTAATTGAGAAAACTGGTGTACATTTTTAAAAAAGAAATCAGTACATAATTCTGTTTGATCTCATTGAATGTGAGCTTTGAAAGAGGATTTTAAAACATAACCTTACAATACCAAAATCAATGGCTTTATCCACACAGCACTGATGGTCTTCAATGAAATGAATGATTCATTTTAAACAGCACCTAGAAAAGCACGCATTTGCAGGCTGACCTGCCAAGTTTCTTGCAACTAGGCCAGTGCTTTCTGTGTTTTAAAGCCATGTCTCTGAGGTTTAGAGTTCTCTGTACACAGAACAAAAAGCCTGCATGGTCAGGAGTAACATGTCTTGGAGACGGGTCCCTGAACCTTTCTGGACCTCCTTTTCCTCAGCCAGGCCAACATCAGATGGTCTTGAAGAGCTCTGCTACTACCCCAAATTCTGTGACCCACAACACGCCAGCCCATGACACTGCGTATGACAATGAGTCATGGACGTAAAACAATAGGGCACGTGATCCCAAATTGGAAGCACTGAAACTTTTTAAATTTTAAAACCTTTGTGACTATTTGTATACCCATGTTGCACACAAAGATTTCAAAACAAGTTTTTTACTTTCATATACAATGATGCTGTTCAGCATGCATGACAACTGAAAGCTTACTATATAATAACCAGTAAATTATAATAAAAAACTGTAGGTAATCAAGACACCGTGGTACCAGCAAAACATGGACATACAGTACAATGGAAAAGAAATAAGAGTTTAGAATAAGGCTTTAAATTCATGGTCAAATTTTCAAGAATGGGGCCAAGACAATTCAGTGGGGAAAGAACAGTTTTTAAGAAACGATGCTAGAACAGTTAGATGTCCACGTGCAAAAGAGTGAAGAGGAATCCCTGCCCCACATTCACTGTAAAATGAACTCCCAAAGGACTGCACACCTGAGTGTAGAGCCAGAACTGTGAACGAAATGCAGCAGTACATCTTTGTGACCTGCATTAGTCGTTTCTTATGGGACACCAAAAGTACAAGCAACAAAAAAGCAGATCAGCTTCATCGATACTAAAAACTTCTGTGCTCAAGAAAGAGGAAAGACAGCCCACAGAATGAAAATATTTGCAAATCATATATCTGATAAGGGACTTGTATCCAGAGAAAATACACAAGCAACAACAATAAAATAACCCAACTAAAAATGGGATTTGGATCGACATCTCTCCAAAGAGGATACACAAATGGGCAACAAGCACATGGAAGGATGTACAATACCACTGCATCAGGGAGACGCAAACCAAAGCCACAAGGAGGCAGCACTTCGTGTTCATGACGATGACTCCAATCAGGCAGTAACGTCAAGTGCTGGTGAGGACGCGAAGACGGAATCTGCACGCAGTGCCGGCAGCTGTGTAAGATGGCGTGGCCACTTTAGAAGAGAGTCTACTGATTTGTCAGTGGTGAAAGATGGAGTTATCACGTACTGCAACTCCACTCCCAGGTATACATACCGAAGAGAACTGAAAACACGTCCACAGGAGAACTTAAACATGGATTAGGGTAACAGCATTAAGCACAATAACCAAAAGGTAGAAACAGCCTAAATGTCCACTAACTAATGAATGGATAAACAAAATATGGGCTATCTAAACAACAGGGTACTATTTGGCCATAACAAGGAATGGTGAGCTGGTGCACCTACAGACTGGGTCTCTCTTGAAGCCACTGTGCAGAGTGGGGGAAGCTAATTGTAAAAGACCATGTACCATTCCTTTCTTACAAAGTGTCCAGAACAGGTAAATCCATGCAGAAACAAAGGACATGAGTGGTTTCTCGGCACTGGAGGGGTTGCGGGAAGTGAGCAGTGACACTAATGGGTATAGGGTTCTGTTCAGGGTGGCGAACGTGTTTCAAAACTGATGGTGCCAGTCTGCCTACCTTGTGAACTCACTAAAAACACTATTCTATGCTATTTATATGAATTATATGATATGTGAAGTCTATCTGAATAAAGCTGTTAAAAATTAAGAATACTGGGAGGGGAGGGTTGTGGGATTTGTTGGTTCAACAAATGTTGCCTTAAGCAAGTAACAGCTTTTACTCTGATCAAAGCCCTACCACCAATTTTTGCTCTGGTAAGCTCCATCCTAGATCCCTAACGTTCCTGGGGATAAGAAGCAGATCACAGGTGAGAAGACCGACAGCCAGAGAACAGGAAGGCATTTCATTTAACACAGCCCTTGACTGTCAACTATGTGTTTCTTTAAATCATTTACAAGAAAGCGGGAGTCCTGATTCCGGCCAAGATGGTCAGCCCACCACTGCCCTGACCACTGCTAAAACCCATGGTGGGAAACCAAACCCCTGTGGACACTGGAGAGCAAACTCGAGCCCCTGGACGGTGGAGGAGAGACTGGGCTGGGAGCAGCTTGCGGAGGAGGTGCCCCTTGGCCTATGTTCTCCCACAGCTTGCCCTGAGGAGCTCCCACAGGAGAGCCCCGTAGTGGAGCACGGCTAAAACAACAGAAAGTCCACCTTTCTGACTACAGGAACCAACAAAAGGCGCCCCTCAATTCCACAAGAGGAGGGTGGGAGTGTCTGTGGGGTTTCTCGATCTCTTTTGTGGTTCTGCTGCAAACACAGCCCCTAGTCACAGAGTGGGGTAGAAAACCCTTACAGAAACCCAGTCTTCCGGCCATGGGACCAGGGATAGAGGCCCCTGGAGACTGGAAAGCTAAGGACCAGGAGAAGAGGAAACTGAAGAAAGGGATTCCACAACATCGAGCATGAGCCATGTGAGGCCAGCCTCAGCTCTGAGCACTTAGGGCAGACCCAAAGTGCATCCGGGAAGGTTGGGAGACCTCAACTGGGATGGCACCACCGCCAAGCCTCAGGTTAGCCCCTACATAGCGTGTGTGCAGGACTGACAACAACCACCGGTGAAGTTCTGAGACTGAGCTGACGCTGGCCTCACCACCCACAGAAAGCAAGACAGTACGTGCAGTCTGAACCTAACTGGGGTGACTGCCTATTAAAAACATTCGCCAGAGGATTATGTAACAGGATCCAAAATATGTGATATTTACAATGTCCAGGATACAATCCAAATTACCTGACACATCCCAAATGGAATGAAAAAGGAAAATGTGATCCATTTTCAAGGGGAAAAACAAGTAACAGATGTCAACCCTAAGACTTGGGGAATCCCAGACTTGGGGAATCATAACTATAGAGCCCCTACTACAATCAGATTCCCTGAGGTAAAAGTAAAATGAGTACAAGTGACATTCTTAATCGAGAAATGGCAACCACGAAAAAGAACCGAATAGAAGTTTTGAATATCAGAAAATACGAAATCTGAAATAAAAACTGTCTGGATGGGCTCAAAAGCAGAATGGAGATAACAGAGCAAACAATCAGTGAACCTGATCAGTAGAAATTACACTCTGAAGAACAGAGGACAGTTTGGGAAGCAAATGAGCTTCAGTGATGTGCTAGTCTCACGCTCATCACTGAAGTTCGTGAAGGGGAGGAGAAAGAGATTACTGCAGGAAAACTACAGGAGAAAATAATAATTGAAAACTTCCCAAATTTGGTGGAAAACATAAGTTTATAAACTAAATCTCAATGCTTCCCAAAGAGTTCAAACTAAAATCACAATCACCACCACCAAAGTGACCCACTTGCTGCAGACTTGTTCTTGGTAATCCATTCAAAGCTTCTCATACACATCCTAATTCCTAAGCTATTAATTCATTTTGGCCTTCAATGAACAAATACATACTTTAACACCATGAACTGTAAAAGTGACCACTATCTTATGCAATGTTTGAAAATGCTGTCAACTGAATTTATGATGCCACTGAAGTGTCACCCCTGATGTCACAGATGAGAGCACGCTGGGATAAATGCAGACATATATTGTTAGACACCACGGAGCCCAAGACGGACGTGGGAAACAGGGCAGACACAACAACCAGGTGACACCTAATGACCAGGCACTTGCAAGAAAAGATAAACCGTGCCTTTAGAAAAGCTCACTCACCTACGCTGGTAACACTGCAAACTCATACCTCCCTCCCTCCCCGTGGCACAGGCCCTCTCTCCCAGCAAGAGCAAAAGCACCACCTAGCAGCTTCAGCCCAATCTCTCTCTTACCCTCCATCAGGCTCTATTTGCCCTGTGTTTTTTCCTGAAAAGGGTGACAGGATTAAATTAAAAATGGAGAAATACCTAGCCTATCTCCTGTCCCCAGCCAAAAAAAAACAAAAACAACAACAAAAGACTTGTAAAACCCCATCCAAGTTTTGCAAGCTACTCAAATTGCTTTCCTAACTAAAGAAGAGTTACTTTATTTAGTTTTGCCTTAATCTGAGATAGTTTTGTGTTATCTTTAGAGTCGATTTCCTTCTCAAATTATTTATAAAGTACTAAGAGAATACAGAGACAATTAAATTTTTAAATAAAACAGGGAGGTTCCAGGGTTCTTAAAATCTCATCAGTCACTAATGAGAGCCAAGGATATAGTTCTCCTCACAATGACTGACCCATTCCTTCTGAAATAAAACACAAGCACTCAAACCTGGGTGTGCACCTCCACTGAGATCTTACCTATGGTATTAAGCCTGTAGAGAAAAAAGCAAGACTTCCCTCCATCTCATTTAGAAGTCAATTCTTTCCTTTTTCCAAATGTACAATTTTAATTTGAAAACAAAATACTTTTAATCCTATATTTCAAGTGCATGTTGCAGACCTAAGTACTCCGATTCAGAGTTTTCTTACGTATGAAGGTCAGCCCCTGATGTGATCAAACATCCCTAGGACTAGCATTGACTAAATGCCACGCTGGATACCCAAGTCCAAATTCCAAGTCACTGGTCTGTTCATTTTCATCCCTAGAGACAGAGGGATTACTTAAAATGCAACACTAGATTACTAATGAAATTTATGTAACATGGTCAAATCTGGACTTCAAACTGACCAGAGAGGCCTTTCAGAGTTGACATGTGGCTGGACTTCCGGCAGTGGACGCATGGTAGGGCAGCTTTACCGAGTGCGTGGAGGACTCCTGACTGGCAAGCTCGTGTGCAGCTGCCCGTGGACAGGACAGTCTGGATCTCACTGTTTCCTGAGAGCTATCTGAGCTGCACTGTGCACAGGCAGAGGGCTCGTCTCTGCAACACCGTCTGGGGCTTCCTGGGAGCCTCACTGTGGCTCAACACCTAAATGCTCACAATGCAAACAAATTTGAGGCTTAATCTACAATCCCGAGCTTTTCCATTTGGATGTCCCCAAGAGCCCTCTATGTTTGCTCTCTTTGAAAACAAGTAGAGACTTGGTTCCTGTGTGGAGATCCTATCCGATGAGCTTGGAGCAATCTGATTGTTTCATTTGCTGTGTCACGTGCAGAGGCCCCTCAACAAGCCTAGAGTTTTAAGAGAGAAACTGGACACACACAGAGCTCAGAGTGCAATGCTCAAGCATCAAAATACCAACCATTTTCAGAGACCTTGAGAAAAACAAAATGACAAGAGAATGTTTTTTCAATGAAGCATACACACATCATCTTTTGCTCTAGATGGGAGGTAGGAAGCTAGATGGTTGAAGGTTGAGAGTAGAAAATATTATTTGATAAAATAATTATTTTTGCAAGCTATTGCACTGGTGGGACAGAGGTCTGGGATTTGGCAAGGAGGAGCGCCTGCCTCATGAGCTGATGCCCACCACCGAGCAGCCCACCACCTGCAGCCCGGGGCCGGGCCCAGGGGAGGGGCGCCAGCAGACCCTGGCGTCCAGCCATGCTACCTCTCTTCAGGGTACTGGATCAGACACAGCAGATAACCAGCCAAAAAAAAAAAAAAAAACTGAAAGAAAAGGAAAAGAAAAGACAGGGGGGAGAGGGAATGGGGAAGAGGAAAAACCTAAAATTTGGACTCAGAGGGTCTTTCAAACACTTTAATCCTTTCGTGCTGATGGTTCCTGGAGCGTCCAGGGCTGGCACTGGACCCAGTAGCAGGAAAACTCGACTCTCTAAGCCAATGCATTAAAGAGAAGGCTGCTAATCAGCTAAATAGAAACTGGAATCTGTTCATATCAAGTCTCTTTTCTCCCCCATCACCAGAGGGACACCGTAGTGCTCTGAAACACACTCTTGACATCATTTGGCAGACAACCCTGTTTTGTTGAACATGATTCATCCCTTAGGTTATTGTTTTTAATATCAGAAAGTGAGCTTTTAAATGCCAAAGAAATTTTGCAGCAGGGGGACAAAGGATATTCCAAGTGGTCTTGCTGGACCTTCCACCAACTGTGTCCACCAACTGGCTGAAAAGAAAGCCGTCCCGTGGTGCTTCAGAATGAAGCAGAGGCCTAGTGAGACCCAACTATTACCGAATGCAAACCTGTGGTCTCTCTCGAGACCATCAGTCTGATGGGTAAGAACTCAGTGGGCAAAGCTGCAGCATGGGAGCCAAGGAGTGTGAGCAGCAGATCGACCGGCACCTCTGCCAAAACTGCAGGGGGCTCAGACGTACCTCCTGTCCATGTTGCCACTGACCATGAGGCTGGGAGGGCTGTTCCTGAGGTTGACACAAGTGAAGTCACCAAGTGCATTACCCAGCTTCGAGAGGCAGCGTTCAGCTTCCAGGCTGTACACCAGGATCTGAAAGAGGAAGAGGAACATGCTGGTCTCAGTGCCTCAGTCCACATCCCTTCACCACTGTTCAGGGCGTGAGCATGCCATTCAGGTCCCGTTGAAGAAGGTGGGCTGCTGCTGAGTCTCCTGGCCATTTCCAGGTTACTCACAGAACAGGGGAATGGCCATTAGAACAAAATGAAATGCGAAGAAACGAGAGGAAAATCCAAAAAGCAGCTTAGGTGCAAACAAACTCATGGGACACAGAGGAAAATACCAAATGGAAGCCTTTAGGTGCCCTAATTTTAGAAATCCTTGTGCATGCTGGGCAGGTGCTCTACTACTCAGCTACACCCCAGACCATATATCCCAATTTTTCAACAGAAAATGAGGGATGGAAACTAAGGGTCATCGATTGCTCCTGACTTAGAAGCAATGGAACTTGAACAAGTAATGGGGAAGCCTGCAGACGACCAGCTGGGGTCTCTTCCTGCACTGACACCTCACCAGGTGAAAGAACGGGCAGGACAGGCACCAGGAGAATGAAGCCTGCATTCACCATCAGAGGATTCCTGTGGACCGAACCGCAAACCCAAACCAGACTCTTCTTCCCACCCCACCTGCTGCGCTGGGGAGCTCTCTTCTGTATGGCATGGAAGCAAATGAGAAGACGCCTGGGCGCTCCACACAGCATGTCTGTCATCCTGGGACACCCTGTGCTTTCTCTCCAGCACAGTGGGGAGGGGGTGGGGGAAAAGGAGGATTCTGGGGAAGCTCCCTAAAGATTCTCGGGAAGCTCCCCAACAATTAAGTCTTTCACTTAAAAAAAAAAAAACAAAAAAACTCAGCGATTCAATTCAACTTAATTTGATTAACATTAAATGTTAGCAACAGATCACTGTGGTAGGTGCTGAGGACACAGTCCTTGCCCCAAAAAGTTGCCTCACTAATGTGAACCCCGGTCAACTTCTGAGAGTAGTACCTATTTTGTTAATAATATGGTAAATATTTTTAAATTAATCACTGAAATCAAAAGTCTTAACGATATTCTTGTGTGGAGAGATTCTCCTCTCAGCAGCACCTGGAGAGATGTGCTCTTTTCTCGGTGACCTATACACTCATCACTAGCCAGGGTGCAGAGTCTTATGTTGGCACTGAGAAGTTAGTAACAAATTAAATTGTCTCCACCTTGACAACCACCAATTTCATTGTCAGCACTGGTTTCTAACAAGTCAATCTTTGGAAATTCCTGATACCTGAACTATCAGAATACTAAATAACTATTGCTAACAGCATTTAGAAGGAAACACGACAACTTCAGAATTCAAAATGCCTTCTTTATGTAAGACTAGAGAACAAACTAAAACAAGTTTATGACTCAGAAAACATGAACAATTCTAAACCAAAATAAGATTATTATTCCAAATAAGAACATAGAAATAATTCTTTCTAGAAAATTCTTATCTTCAGCAAATAATCTAAAAACCAGATAAAATCAACTCCTGGAGTAAATGAAAAAAATTAAAAACAGCAGCCTGATGGTGTACTAACTGCGAGTATTTCAAAATGACCAAAAGAAGTTTTTCCCGCTGGCAATTGGGGATTAAACCCAGGGTTCTTTACCACTGAGCTATATCCCAAACCCCTTTTTTATTTTGAGACAAGGTCTTGCTAAGTTGCCCAGGTTGGCCACAAATTTGCGTTCCTGCCTCCGCCTCAGCCTGTGCCGCCTCACCTGGCTTCCAATATTAAAAACACAAAGAAATGATAAACGTCTAAGGTGATGGATATGTCATTACCCTGATTTAATCATTACGCATTGTATACTTGCATTGAAATGCCGTGTTGTACCCCATGAATATGTACAGCTACTACATTACAATTAAAAATATGTATAATTAAAAGAAGCAATATTCTACCCCTCCTCATCACCAGAGTTTTCAATATTTTGGAATCATTATTTTCTTGTTTTTAAAACACTTCAACTTCTATAGCAGGAAGGTGGGCCTTCAGTCAGTAGAATGTCCCTGGTAAATGCAAGCCTTGTAATCTGATACGGAGTCAGTCATACGTCTTTACTTCTTCTAGAAGTTTTTTTCTGACAAGTAGATGAATCATCTCTGAGTGATTCAAAAAGACTCTCTGCAAATTCATCATAAAGACATCTAAGTCAGCAGTCAAGAGTCAAGTATTTTCTAAAATGTTCAATAATTCAGTGAATCAGAACTACCCAAAGAGTACCTTTATCATTGCGTTTAGTTAAAGACCACAGAGATTAGAAAACACATTACCGTCTCCAAGGCGGGTCTTCCACGTTACAAGTCCCTTAACGACCTTTACCATGGCTCCCTCCCTCCCTCCCACACTCTCTCTCTTTTAATAAGGTTGAGCAAATGGGACTTCATTTTATCTGACTACCACAGACTAGTGCGATTAATTATTCATGCTCACACTCTCTCTCTCTTGTTAAGACCATGCATTAGACTAATTTTTCTCTTTATTGCCCTAGTTGGGTGCATCTCAACCCACGGTCACTTGACTCACTCTCAGAGGTGTACAGACATGCTGAAAAGAAAAAAAAGCTACCCAGAGCTCCAGTCTTGAAGAAAACGCTGTGCACTAATGTGGCCACCAAGTCAACCGATGTTATTGGGGATTTTGTCTTTTAAGTACCAAGTGTATACAATGGGAGGGCTTAAGCAGTGATTACAAAGCAATTTTTTACTGGCATCAGATGTTCCTTTAAGAATTATCCAAAACAGCTAACCCACGCTGAGACCCATGTATCTGCAAATACCTACAGGAAAAGTTGGGTATGCAGAGACAGGTGTGTCTGCAAATGTTACCATTGGGAAATGCAGGGTGCCACCACAGACCCTGGGCACATTTCCTCACTCTCTGGCTCCCATTAGACCTAGAAGGCACTATGTGGATGAAAGCCTCATCTTCAGAAGGAACTTGGGTGGAAAGTCCTCTGTTTATGGTATATTTCCCCTTAGAGATCTTAAATTATTTCTGATAAATCCCAGCCTTAGAATCTTAACTTTCAATTTCATCAATTATTCTGATTTCTCTGAAATCTATTTCTAAAAAATTTTTTCTGATTTCAAATATGCTACATCTTGATACAAATTCTAATAGAATTACTTAATAAAACAAAGTGGCAGCCTTCTGTATAGCCTCTCTCAGGAAAAAAAACACTTTAACAGTTTGGTTATAGAATTTTAGACTTTTATATGTCAATGATGCATGTTTCTCTTTTTATGTATCTAAAATTTTTCTTTTCTGCATGGGATTATTATTTTACAACCTGTTTTTCTACTTGTCAGCACCCACAGACAGATCTTATTCTTTTATATGGCTACATAGAATTTCTCTCTGTATACACAATTCCATATTAAAAGGTATTTGGGTTGTTTCTGATTCTTTAAGACAAAACACATAATTTCATAATTCATTCAACAGTCAGTCAAAAAATATTTATTAGTCGCTTTTTATGCAATAGGCACTGGAATGAACAGGGATGGCAGATGATGTGCAGGAGACTCAGTCTGCTGCCAGATGAAAGAGTCTGGGCCTCTCTGCCAGCTGCTGCCGGCCACCAGCTGTCCTGCTCATCTATACCCAGGACCACCTCTCTGTGGAGACCCACTGACCCACCGAATAGCTGTGTCCTAGCAGCTGGTGCCTCAAGCAGCAGGGGCAGTACCCGCAGAAGGGAAGCAACAACCACAGGCCCAACATCTGGGAAGATCAGCAGCTGCCCTGGGGAGGCAGGCCCGCATCCTCCCTGTGTGACCTGGATCCTCTGGGGTGCCCAGATGTTACTTTCCAAACCATAATGGAAAGGGCTGGGAAATGGCCACTGTCATTATAATAGGGTAAGTTCAAGGAAGGTCAGTGCCTCCTTGGCCCAGCAAGAATGGAGTTTGGCGCTGCAGACTCTTCCTAAATCTGGGCCTGACAACACCCTCACAAGCAAATACGAAGCACTTGCATCTGGAACCGCCATGAAGGAATCGGAGCCTTGCCATCCTAGAACATACTGAGGTGCAAAGAAGGGAACTCCGCGCATTTTTTTTTTCAAGTTTACCAAAATAGTGAAAGGCATGAGGTCAACGACCAGCCAGCACCGTGCTGTAGCTGGTGACCTCCTCAGAACCCCTGCACAGCCTCTCCAAGGAGATCAGGAGTGGGCAGATGGCTTCCTCACAAGACTGAAGCATTTTAAAAGCTTTGTGAATTAAAGATCATTTGTCTACCATCATTTTATAAAGGGAAGTGACACAGCAAAAGGTCGGGAGATGCTGGACTGAACTGAAGCAGAAAAGAGCCCAAACGGCACAGGGAGAAGACCTGAGGAAACGTCTCGGAGACGACACTGTCTGCCTGACTTCCTTTCTGCTCCTGAGAGCTCTCCTCCATTACTACCACGTCTATTTTGCTCCTCTGAGGGGAAAAGTCATGATCAGAAGCCAAATTCTGGAGCACGGAGCCAATAAACCTCATGTTCTCTCTTCCCACCCACTCAAATGTACTCCGTGCTCTCTTCCTGAAGAAGCCCTCGGCACGCGGAGTTCTCCCCTCTTGTCAGGGTGGGAGGTATTTACTGTCTACATGCTTCATCTGGTGTTCCCACGGAGCCATCCTGAACTGTGCATTATCTTCTTCCAACCCTTCACACACTGAGGATGGAGAGTCCCCAAGGAGACGCGGATGTTAGGTCAGGTGCAGCTCTGTTACCAAGCCCTTTTACCACACACGGGAGAACGTGACACAAGACTTAGACTCTAAGTCCTTTGGAGCAAAAATCCTATCATTCATTCATTCTGCAGCACGCAGCAGGGCCCAGTATGTGCCAAGGACCATGTTAGTTACACATTCTCTGCCTCTTGGTAAGTACTTGCATTGGTGTTTGGAAATAACTGGAGCTCAAGGGCAAGCAAACGCCCAGCTTCCCCCCAGTTAGGAACCCAAAACAGACTATTTAATGCTTAACATGTTCCTCCACTCCCAGATATTTGGTATGAACAAAGAAACTGCTTCATCCTGCCCCAAAGAGAGGGAGGTTCCACAGACGCCTCTTTCCCATATCTACATTCTAGGACACCAAAACTGCATCCGGTCTAAGATTCCACTGCTCACAAGATGGCAGACTAAGATGCCTAGAAAACAATGCTAAAAGGCAGGACACAATTCCATTTGTTTCCAGATAGGCCTCAGACATTCTGTTTAACTCCTAAGAAATCAAGGACATTCACAGGAGCCAAAAGTGAAAAGAACAGGGAAACCAGAAAGGTAAGCGAACATCAGGCCAGGGTTGCATGCCAGCGTCCCCAGCCCAGACAGCTAGGGAACCAGGAGATCCGGGGTCTGGCCGGCACCGAGGAAACATCAAGACAGACATCTCTCTGTAAAGCTGAGACCTTGTGGGCACTCAGTTAAAAGCAAGTTAGGAGGGAAAAAAATCTATCTACTGGTGGAGAGAGACCACCTTCTGAAAATCTGTCCACCTCAGCTTCAGCTCAAGGTGGACAAAACTGGAGCTGTGATCACATGTGCACCCTCACACGAGGTCAGGGTGGAATTTACACCATCCGCATGGTCAGGAGAACGCAAGCCTAGTAATTCAAGTATTTTCAGGTTGGTAACATGCTTCCCAGTACCTAGCAGAATCTTCTCAGAAGGACAAATTCAACCCAGACCCCTTAAGAGACCTACAAGTCAAGATCACCCAAAGATGAGCTTGCAATTTAAAAACAAAAATCCAAAACCAGAAAGAAGCAATTTATCATAAGTGAAAGACACAGAAACAAGCTAAATTAGACTTGAAGCATATTAGGTATTTATCAAATGAAGAACAAAACAAGCATGTTGAAAATGTTGACAGATAAAAGAGGGAGAGAGTAAAAGCACAACGTATTAAGTAGGTTTGAAAAACAAACCATAGAGATTATAGTCAATGAATGGGATAAACAAGAAATAGGGAGTCCAAGAGGGAAACTGTGAACTGGAAAACTGATTTGAGGAATTACTCAGAATGCAACAACAAAGAGAGATGGAAAATATAAATGAGCAGTCCAGCACTCATCTAACCTGCGTTATAGTCGGAAACAAGAGCAAAACTTTCAACAGGAAAGTGGCTGGGGATTTTCTGCAACTGAAAGGAAGGAAACATAAGAAAATCCCAAGAAAAACAAAAAATAAATCTGCACCTAGAGACACTGCAGTGAAACCACAGAAAATTGAAAACAAAGAGATACTCTTAAAAGCATCCAGAGGAGGGAAAAAGTCCTAAAAGGGTATGAGAGGTCCTCTGGCAGCCACCTTCTCAGCACGTCAGTGGAAGTCAAAACCAAGAGTGTCTTCAAAAGACTAAGGGAAAGTACCTGTGAACCTAGAACTATAAAAGACCAGACGACTGCCTTTCAAGAATGAGGATGTGGGCTGGGGACATAGCTCAGTTGGCAGAGGGCTTGCCTTGCATGCACAAGGCCCTGGGTTCAATCCCAGCACCACAAAATTAAAAAATAAAAAATAAAAGAGGATGAAATTAAAACTTTTTGGATTGAAACACTGAGAGCACTTTTGGCCAACAGATTTTCACCAAAAAACTTCCAAAGGAAGTACTTTTGGGAGACAGAAAACTCATTCCAGATAAAAGTTCTGAGATGCTAGAAGGAATAGTGAACAAATATTCATGTAAATGTGCCTAGAAGTATGCAAACCCTGGCTCCATACAACAAAAACAACGCTGGGTTGGGGGTTAAACAGAGTAAATGCTCTCCAGTCTCTTATCATTGTTCCAAGCAGAAAATGCCATTAACAACAAAAGTACTATAAAACAAGGAAAATGTACCATGATCACAGAGATGCCAGATGCACAGGGCATGCTCCAGGTATATGGTGTGAACGGAGGCTTCTCTGGATACCTACACCGTGACTGGCATATAAAAGGGGCCCAGTATACACGTGAAGAGAGAATGAACAGAGATGTGTAAGCCCTGCACATCTCTAAGTGGACATGTCCCGTAGAGGCAGATGCCCCTGGGCCTCGCAGTAAAGACAGGCTTCACAAATACAAATGAAATGTTAAGTCAATCTGCGTCCACCAGTGGGGTGAGGCGTGGTGGGGCGGCTTCCTGAGTGGCAAGTACGGTTTCATTCAGTACAATCATGAAGCAGGAGACTAGAAACGCTCCTTTTTTTAAAGTACAAAATAGATGAAAGGCCTATAAATCTACGGGTAGAATCTACTCATGTAAACAACTAACGGTGCTATTCTAACTCAGTGTAACTGTGGTCCAGAGAAATGTGAAATCTAACTACAAACAATGCAGGATCTATGTATCAATACTCACACACAAAGCTAATGAACAGCTTCTATAAATTCAAAGATGAGCTAAGATTTTTAAAAAAGGGATGAGAAAGATAGACAATTGAGGAGCGAGAGGGAGCTAGTGAGAAAAGAGTAAATCATACACAAAACAGCCAATAAAAAAATAAAAAAGCAGTTAATATACATGAATAATGGATGTCTGATTTAAAAGCAGTTTACTCCAATATGATGTAATTTTTGACAATCAGCCAGAGAGACTATTTTGTAAGTCCTTGCCAGAGATAAGTCATAGCGTGAGGCTTGGTAACATGGCCGTATCTGTGAACATGTGGAAAATGACTTTCACCACCGTCCCAAAGGTGACTTTCTGTTGGCAAACAGAACCTTGCCTCTCAGGTGCACTTAGCAGCAGCAACCAGCAAGATGCAAGGCCTGAAGAGATGGCTCCCTGAACGAGCAGCTCCCCGAATGTCCCCCAGCAGTTTCCATGACATGCTTCTGGCACAGCACACACACGCTCAGCACAGAGGGGAAGCAGCCTGGGCTGCGTTCAGGTTTAAGTTTTAATTGGAGTGACAAGCCCACAAGGCCAAGATATTCCAGGGACGAGGCGGTGCTGCCGAGTGTCGCCAGGCCCTGGGTAGGCAAGGCCTGTGCAAGCTCCCCACCACGTGCCAGTGCACCTGCAACCCCCGCTGTTCCAGGACTGGACTCTTCCCGGGGAGGCAGTGCCAATCACGCAGGCTGTGCCAAACGCAGGCTTTGTGATGCGGGCAGATGTCGACGAAGGACCAGAGTGAAGCGGCACCAACACCTATTGTGACCCAAGCCTGAAAGGAACCTAGAGAGCAAGAGTGTACCCAGGAGAACGCCAGGCGAAAGTCACGCAGACGGCTCTGCTGCCTCCCTCCCCACTTGGTCTGGTGCAGTGGGGGCAGGACGGACAATAAAGGAGGCCAGGTCTGCGCTGTGAGGGGCGGAAGGCGACTCTGCTCTGCCTCAGATCTCTTTAGTCGCAGTCCCTGGGCTAGGAAAGGGTAGAGCTGTGGCCACAAAAAACTGGTGAACAGGTACATAAAGTGAGGCGGGGTGCCCACTGTCCAAGGGGTGAGTCCAAGGGAGAGACAGTGACTGCGACTGACGAGCGAGCGCGGGAGCCCCCGCGGTCTCCTGTCACGCTCTCGACGTGCCTCACGACAAGGAGCGCGGGCAGCTTCCAAACACTTCATGTATCAACCACGTTTATACAGCCCCATGAGAAAGAGGAGAAAACTGAGGCTGCAAACTACGACACACATTTTACAATTAAAGGAGCTTGGACATTATTTTTAAAATGGAAAGATTACACG
Organism: Sciurus carolinensis; assembly: GCF_902686445.1. Lineage (NCBI taxonomy): Eukaryota > Metazoa > Chordata > Mammalia > Rodentia > Sciuridae > Sciurus > Sciurus carolinensis. Next base: position 135,333,888 of record NC_062220.1, read on the forward strand.
TGAGCTGCTTATAATATAAACTACCTGTAAGCCTACCGGCTTAATTAACATTGCCCAGGAAATTCAGGATATCAAGCCAGCCTGGTTATCAATTTTCTTTTGACTACCGTGGTGACTTCTAGTTTGGCCCCACGTGAGGTGGACAAAGGCTTAGAAGAGGAGGGACAGACAGAATGTTACCCAGGACAGACTGCTGGAATAAATCACTGTCAGGGAGAGGCTTCAATCATGTTAAATAACTTGCCCCAAAGCACACAGGTAACAAGGCAGCAGCAGCAGCCTGAGGCACAGCCCAGTGTCAGCGTACTAGCCTATCTTTTCCCAATTCCTGTCAAAAATGGTTACTAACAGCAGTGTTCACGCCAAACACTGCCATCGTGACCCCGTAGGTCCCTAGGTGAGCTGAAGGATTTTACTTGTGCACCTACAAGGGGGTGGAGCTGGAGAGAGGGCAAACCTCTTACCTGGCCCTTCAGTTCTGGAACTAGGACTGAAACCTAGGCAGGTGGCCTTCAAAGCTCGTGCTCTCTAAATCTCTAGCACAGGTGCTCAAAGGGTGGTCGCAGGGCCAGCAGCCTCAGCAGCTACGGGCACTCGTCAGACTGCAGTTCTCAGGCCCTGCCCCAGACACCCGGAACCAGAAGCTCCAGGTGGGCCAACGATCCATATTTAAGTGCTGTGGATTCAGATGTCCCCGAGGGTGTGAAACCCCTGCACTACACCTACCCTGTACTGCCTGTAGGGCTGGAAAAGAGTTGCAGACACTGAAGAGCCAAGTGTTACTCGGCTCTGACTGCCACCACCTGCCTCCTGCCTGCTGCCTGCTGCCCTCTGGTTAGGCCTCAGCGCCAGGCAGTAACCGCATCCAAGCATGAGGTGTAGGTCCTGTGCACTGCAAGAGCAGACAGGGCAGCTCAGAACGGCTGGGGAGCTTTCTTCCAGTAGGTGGGACTCCGGATGGGCCTTTCTGGAAAGAGATGGAGGGAAGAGGGAATGCTATTGCATCCCTGGACAGGAGTGAGCACAGCGCACTTGTGATTGCACCTCCCTGGCTGGACCAAGGGCTCATCTTGGGAATGGGAGGCTGGCTGCCAACATGGGGCCTCCTCCTGGGGTCTCGATGGCCAGACTGAAGGTGACACCAGGATCTAGCCACAGTCCTCAGCATGTGGCCATCCCTCCAATAAAACCTAAAATAGGCACAAGAAAGAGCACCAAAAGGTGCCGAAGAGCAAAGATGGGGAAAGGGTGCAGCAGGCGAGGGCGGGGCTCGCGGAGGGAACGCTCCTCGGGAAGTACATTTTTCATGGCATTTTCAACATGCATTTTAAGATTTATTGTGAAGGGAAGCAGCAGAGTGCAGAGGTCACGTGGGGAGTAGGTGGAGCCTAGGCTAGTGTCCTAACCTGCAAAGATCTGAAGAAAGCTGGGTTGGAAATGGGTTCAGGCCCAGTCAGTTGTCCCTCGTTGCAGGCGCGGTTTTTGAGCAGGACAGAGGAGTGGTGGCTGGAAGCTGGGTCACCACACAGCTGCCTTCAGCCTGGGATGCACCTCCTATCTTGAGGCCTCATTTTAACAAACTATAAACCTCTTATTCCCCTGGAATTCCTAGCTTGGAATGTGATCGTGGAACGCGGGCTGAGCTGGACTTTTCCTTTGTTTGTCTACACAGGGATTTACCCTGTAAATTAAGAAGACACCAAGGGAATGCTTTCAAGAGTAACTTTGCCTCCATTAGAAGGACTCATCTCTGCAACTCAATAATTGATGTTATACGCTCACTCTAACACAGTGCGCCTTCCAGAAGACTCAAGTGTTGGGTAAATTAATAAATCATATTCATCTAGGCACTGGATTAAGAGCAAAGTTCTCTACTTTGTAATACTGTGTTAGTCTAGTTTAAACTGCTATGTGAATTTGAAAATAGTAAACTATTTATTGTGGGGCTGAAATTCAAACCCATGTAGACCATTTTCTGTGGGCCCCCTTCTTTTCCTCTCCTCCAAACCAACACCATTGGCCACAACCGTCTCAAGATGTGGGAAGCACACAGCCACTCTACGGTGGTGTGTTTTCACTTCTAGGATAAAGGCAAACCGTGGCTAACGAAGAAACACTAACAAACCTAGTTGCTGTCTGGGCAATATTTACTCTGAGATTCCTCTGGCACAAAAACCGACACCATATCCATCTGTGCAGGTGAAATAAATGCAACAGTCAACTCGCAGTTCACATTCTGCCGTGGGTAAGGGATGGTGCACCAGGAGGGAACTTTCACACAAATAATCAGGGAAGCCATTAGAAAAACTGGGCCCTGAATAAAACTCTAAGTTTAACTGAAAATCCAAATGAGAAGAAAGGCAATGAACATCATGTATATACTTCAATGTAATGGTTTGTAAGCCTGCTCAGAGCCTCAAGAATACCGATTAGTGTCTTTGAAAATTAGAAAATAACACAAACACAACTGGCATACAAAAAGCACAAAAGTGTGAGTACAGACATCTGGGACATGGTGCCAGCCCCTCCAGTAAGGCTTCCTTCACACGGCGAAAGCTTTCTGCACAGCGACTCACTCAGCCGTTCACATTAACTTACTGCACTCGTTCTGCACGGAGGCTAAACAGGCCTGACCCTTTCTATTCTGAATGTATCCTTTCAAAACGACCCTCAGGAACATGAATCCTGTGAAGGTACAGGGACTGCTATCGCTGCAAGTGTGACTTGAGCTCGGCTCCCACACCAGCCCAAGGTTACCAATGCCCAGTTGGCCTGGACCCACAGGGAGCTCCCTCTGGTGGGCCTCTGCCGCCACCAGCGCTGCCCTGCCACAGGCTTTGCCTGACAACTACCCAACCCCACAGGTGGTGGGCATGGGAGGTGAGGGAGCAGTCCACCAAGGACAGAGCCCCAGCCACGTGCAAAGCACATTGCTTATGAAAGTAGGTGTCATCCCAATTTCCAATTGGGGAAACACTAACTTGCCTGAGGTTTGTCTGACTCCAAAACCCTTGCTCGTCCCCAGGGGTGAGATGATGCCTTCATAACTGTAGTTGACAGTTAACTTTCCCTGTACTTACTTTCTGTAACTTTGCCGCTCCTTCCAGACCACTAGAGATCAGAAAGCACTGTGAGCTTCTCTTCAGAGCAGTAACATTCTAAGACACGCTTTCTGCAGAAGATCCCTCCAGGTTGATAGAGCCTCAGGGCCCTCGCAGGTCTCTAAGCTGGAAAGATTTTTGCTCTGTCTTGAGAAAGTCTAGGGATCTATGGAGACCCTTCAAGGTTCTCAAGGAGAATTACATTTATTTTTATTCATTACAAGCAATATTCCTGCAATGATATCAATTACTGATGTCATTTTAATATTAAAACATGCACAAAATACATTTCAATGTTCATTTATCATCTATCTGTATAATTTTTTATCATTCTGGAATGCACCAAGTTCATTAGGAAGGTCTTATGACCATCCATCTCAACCTGGAGAAAACCACCTTTATATTGCTAAGCCACACTTAAGAACCACAGAGCTGGAATCCATGAGGCAGATGTCATATCTGATTCACCTCTATTCCCAGCACCAACCGGACCTTCAGCATATAGCATGTGCTCAGTCAGTATTTATTAACAATGATATAACCTTAACTATGGATTCTTTTGATAATATCACTCAATAACCCAGAAAACTGGTCTCCATGATCTATTTGTCTAAACTTCTTCAAGAAGAAAATAAAAGTTTTAAAGGTTTAAAGTGAGCAATGAAAACTAAATTAGATATTCATTTTATGAACTCCTGACTTTAAACTATTTGTCTTGCTTATAAAATACCATCTTTATTCTCCTCTGGAAAGGAACCTTGAACAAAAGACAAGAGGACTTCCTACTCTGGAGTAGGTATGGGAGAACATGGCCACAATCTGAGCACTGTCTTTCTGATTCCAAAGGCTCCGCAGACAAATATTTCACCTCGTGACTAGTGCAGGCAACCAATCGGAGTCTCTTCATGTCCATGAACGGGGAATGATTATCATAAGAGACGTTAGCAATTATTTTCCAGTGTGATGTAAGCTGAGGCAGCAGCGCCAAGCAAGCGTCCTTGTCAAATGCATTCCAGCCTTCTGGATTACTTCACTCACATCTCCCTGATTAGGATGCATGCCGTGTGCTGCTTAATACAATCTGCCATCAAATGCCAAGTACTTCAGAACTAAATTAGGAAATATGTCCAAATACATAGAATGATGCTAAGAGCCCTAAGTGGATCTTGCTTTGCCTTTATGAGGCATGAGACTCATCGTCAACATAATGCTCCTCAACAATTCTATCTTCTACCTCTGAGAGCACAATTTAATTCAGGCAACAAAAGAATTAATAAAGATGATTTTCTATCATAAATATGGTTTCATAAATGAAAGTATTTTTGACAGATTCAGGAACTATGAGACACAGACACAACAATTTAAAGGGATGTTTGGGTGCAAAGGGCCACATTTACAGATTCACACTGATCTTTGCACTGCAGTATGACGAAGAGATAAAGCCAAAGTATTACTGTTACATTTGTTTTCCTTCATAATCACATGCAGCTCAGCAACGGCTACCTTTAAGGTCAGTTATGCACTGAAGTCTGAGAATCCAAGAAGATAACATCCAAACCAAACTTATTAACTATCAGAGAAGGAGGGGGAAGGGCTAGGGAGTGATACTGGTCAACTTATATTGCTATGTTGTATGCATAAATGAATGTTTAATAACAAATCTCATCAATGTGTGCAAGTATAATGCACAAATAATGTAAAAAAAAAAAAAAAAAACTACTTTTGCCTAGAAGAAAGACTTTCAAGCAGTCTTTCTCAACAACACCACTTACTTAGTAAGATACAGGAAATACCAATTTCCTGTCATCAATCATTCCTTCCAGCAGAAACAGAAGCAATGGACTCACAACCCACTTCAGAAGCCCTCAACTACTCCCGCACCCTCCAGCAGATCAGTCCAGCACAACGGCACAGTAAACAGAAACAGTTTAAGCCACTGAATCACCTCCCAAAGAATCCAGGAATGTGGGTTCTGGACAGGGGACCAAAGGCCACATGTCCAACCTCATTTTACAGACAAGAGGTCGGTCAGATTACCATCTTAAAAGAATCGTAGATCCCCCTCAAACATTCAGTGTAGGCAGCTCTTTCCACCAGAAGAGCAGCCTGAGGACTGTCAGACCTGCTGCTGTGATTCCAGGTGAAACCAGGTGGTCTAGTCATCCATCCGAATAACAGAGCTGCGAAATAATGAAACAAAGGGCAAGACCAGTCAGATCTCAGCACGTCCTTCCTGGCCTCATCTTCTTGGGATCTTTCTATGAAGCCACAAAGAGGAAAGATATCAAGGAACTGCTAGGGGAATGGGATGCACTGCCACCCACCACTACCCAAGGTACGACTTCCGTGGACAGTGACAGCTGTCAGAATTACCACAGCACACATCCCTTTGACCACGTAAGTCTCCCACTAGGAATTAATCCTGCAAATGCATTCATGTAGGCCAAATGCAATAGCAAAAGACTGGGAGCAATCAAACACTCACCAAAGTGGAGCAGTCAGATTCACCAAGGCACATCCATAAGGTGCAATAGCATGACGTTCCCCCACAACAAAGAAAATAACTCTAAGAAGCTTCGAGTTTCACTGCATGATCATTGTCACTACATTAAAGTGTATTCACATGTATTCCTTGCATACTAATCTTGTACCAACGATAGTTTAGTAATAAATGATTTTAAAATAATACCTTCACAGTTTTTTGTTTTTTTTTTTAAGCTTCACATAATGGTCACACCTCACCCTTTGGGGGAAAAAAAATTGGCATAAATCTGTGATGATGATGCAGTGAAATACAGTTCTTTATTATTTCCAAGAGATGTGGTATGGGGAAAAGCAAGGTGCAAAACAAACACTGAGTTATTTTACCACTCACATTTTTAAAAAGGGGGCCTTAAGAGCCTACAGAGTAGTCTCCTCATGAGTACACGAACTCCCTCTGCAAGGATGCCCGAGGACTGCCAGCAGTACTTTGGCTCCAGGAAGAGAAACAGAGGCAGGCTGAGAGCAGCGGGAAAGGGTCTTCCCACGGTACACCCTTCCCAGTCTTCTGATCTCTGAATCCAGAGGTTGCATTACTTACTTTTTTAAAAAGGCATTTAAAAATCTGATATTTAAAGAAAGGGCAAAAATAATAGCCATTTTTATCTATGACTTTATGTGGCCAAAGAAAATGCTGGCGAACCCAAGTGTGGTCCCTTAATCCTGACCCCTCAAATCCAAGTCTGGGAACCCCTGCCCCGAAAGGCAAACCCAGATGGTGGAGCACTAACTGAGCCTTTTCTACCTGAGATGGAGAGGAGCCAAAACCAGCTATAATCACGAGCCTTTTCTAAAGACTAAGCAGACAAGCTTTTGCTAAATTACTTGGTTTCTTCTCCTTAGAAAACTTTGTTTATTAACAGAGTTTCGTTACTTGACAAGTACCAGTTTGCTGAAATCTGTGTGTAATGCTGTTTTAATATTTCAATGCCAGGAACACACTGGTGCTCAGTAAGTACTTAGGATGAATACACGACCGAATGGCTAGCAGCACACAGGACTGGGTGGCTCTGAACCATCGTTACTCGACGCCTGTGCAGCTGTGGTGCCTGCAACATGCTAATGTGGTCAGCATTCGGTACAAGGACATCGTCACCTCACAGTTACCACTACCCCAGGTGAGGGAGATCTGGGCTCCTGGCTAAAATTCTGTTTCAGCATTTGCTTTTACTGTCTACTTTTATCTCAGTTAATCAATAATACACTAAAACTAAACCCCAGTTCTGAATCAGGTACAAACAAAAGATAAACTCAACTCTCTGTTCTCACAAAGCCTTCATCTGAATCCCGGATACACAGGCCAGAGGAGCAGAGGCAAACCCCAGTGTATCCATGGCTCCAGGCAAACTCCACTGCTCGCTGTCTCTCACCAACCTAATAAAACGCGCCGGCCCTCCTGTTGCCAGGCTGATACAGCCAAACACGGTAGTCACAGCAAACTGAGGCTCAGCCCTGCACTCGAGACTATTTAGGAATTATGACATCACATTATAGCACAGCAGGATGATTCTAAAAGTTCACAGAGCCACTCAATAACTCACGTGGCTTAACTCACATGGAAATTAGACCCCATGATTCTTAAAAAATATAGGTTTTTCTGAGGAAGCAGAAAATCCATTAAAGACAATCAGATGGGAAGTCCTCCCGCTACAAATATAAGGAAAGTCATATAGAAGAAGCTTTGCATCCACCTTACTCTGTCACATTGGCGACACATTCCAACACGAAGTTCTATCAGCCAGTCACATAAGTATCTGGAGGTTTGGGGTTGTACTCACAAAACATTTGGATGACTAAATGCTACTGTCAGTTTTCCAGTTAATATTTAGAAACATTCTTGTATGAAACTTTCTCCCACTCCTAATTTTAAAACAACAATGAAAAATATAAGGTAATAAGTTATTTGCAAGGGAGGACGGGAGGGAAAAAGGGAGAATCATGAACTGAAATCAATTTTAATGCATGTGTGAGTTTGTTGGGATGAACACAACTATTATGTGTAACTATAAAGCTCTAATTTAAAAAAAAAAAAGAAAAAAGTTATTTGAGAGACTATATATTTTTAAGTATGAACTTTAATAAAATTAATGTATCACTCAGCTGATCTCCTAATTAATGCTTTTAAATAGGCTGAAAAATTGGAAGCAGCATCCAAAAAAACACCTGCTTACACTGGTATCTAAGGGATCCTTCTAGAGCTTCATAGGTGTGCCTAGTACCCAAGGACTAGGGTTTGATCCCCAGCACTGAAAAGAAAAGGAGGGGAATCCTTCCAGTTTAATTTTAGGCTGAACTATCCCTTTACCACTGAGTCTCTCAAAGGTATCCATTGCATTTGTCTCTTTAGAGTAATAAACCCATCCAGATAAGTCAAAGAGAAACAGGACTGCTAGATGGAAAATTCATTAAAAACATGAAACGGGGCTGGGGTACAGCCAGTGGTAGAGCGCATGCTTCGCGTGTGTGAAGCACGGGTTCCATCTCTAGCACCACCAAAAAAAATAGTAATAATAAACTGGATTAGAAATATGAAAAAATTTGGCTAGGGATGTAGCTCAGTGGTAGAACTCTTACCTGGCATGTAAGAGGCCTTTGGTCTGATCTCCAGTATCACAATTTAAACAACAAAAAAGGCCTTTCAAAAATATACATGAAAAATGTAAAGAGCAAACAGACTCTTTCTCAATAAATGAGCTTACCAGGATCAGAAAAAAAGTATTTCCAGAGCTAAGAAAGGAAACTGCCTTAGGAATGCAGCTCCTGCTCCTCCCCTTCACAGGAAGATGGACTCAGGATCGGCGCCACAGGCTTTCTGACAGTGCACCCGAGGAGCTCCGGCCCCACAGGCGGGCCCCAGCGCGGAGGGCTGCCTTCCCAGAGATCACAGTACCACACATCTGCCCTGCTCCCTCAGTCTTCTGGGAGGACGAATACGTGATTAGAATCCAGGATGCTTCCATTCTGGAGCACTGACTAGGCTGTAAAAATGGGGGCACTTACATATTTGACCTTATGGGTCAAATACAAAGGATGTGAAAATCACCACTAGAGACCCGAGTCCAACCGTGAGTGGTAAAAATAACGATAAGTACTCTCCTGTGCCAGGTACTAATGCTTAAAAGTGTCCATACATCTTTTCATTTAGTCCTGCAACTATTAGGAACTCCATTTTACAAATGAGGAAATAGGCATGAAGTGGGTAGGCAACCCGCCCAAGGTCACAGGAGGCAGGAGGTGAGAGGGCCAAGCTGAGTGCATCCGGAGCCTAGTTTTTTTCCGAGTTCACACTACTGCGATGTGGAAAGGGGTCTCCTTCCTTAGGAGCGGTCCACTCTCAGAGGAGCCCTTGGCTTCAGATGTTCCCTCCCAGGATCCTAACAACTGCCAGCAGTGATGGGAGCAGGCAAATTGGAAAAAACACAAAACAAAACAAAAACTTCATTCCTTCCTCCCCTGATGCCACAAAAGCACAGAGTTCTGTAATTCAGCTTGGCCTACAGTCAGGGTAGTAAACCAGGGGAGTAATGAAACGTAGTCACCATTCAAAGCATCCCAACTAAAAACCTGTCTCCCTGCTTCTCACTCAGAGTATCTGAAGGTACTTTGACACCCTGTTGGTGAGAACGTAAATGTTGATCAAGCAACCTTTCTAGAGCGCGACTTGGCAGTGTCTATCTGCATCTCAGTGCACATCCTACGGATACACCACACAGGATTGTTTTCAAGTTGCAACATGCTGTGTAGCATCACCAGTGGGAGCCAAAACAATGAAAGCAACCTAGTGTGCACCAGCAGGGGAAAGGCTAAGTGGCTGGGGGTCTGTGAGCACCCACCAGGTCGGGGTGAGGGAGCGTGGCGTATGGAACCTGGAGTGCTCTCTGAGCATGGTACTGAGTAGAAACAGTGGATACAGAACAGCATGAATATTATCAATATGCATTTCTAGGGATATGTTTTTAGCAAGCAAACATACTTATCTATGTATTAAACTTTCCTACAAGAATACCTAAAAATTATTAATGGGTTGAAAGAAGGGAGGAGAAAGCAAACAATCACTTTTTACTTTATATTTTTTGAAGGACTTTTTTTTTTTCTAAGCTGATATATTGCCCTCATACATCTGAAAAGAAAAAAATCAGCTTTAATTTTTTAACTGCATATAAAAAATAAAATGTCTTGTTTTGTGTTAACTGTACATTGTGATATTTTTATACCTTGTTTCCTTCATACACCCATCCGAGACTCTTTACTCCGAAAGCAACCTGGCTGGCTGAGACGTCTAAACATGTGACAGGCTGGCCGTAGACGTAGTGGAGGGTTCTGGCTGAGTCCTCAGCTTTCAGCAGGTATACCAGATCTCCAGCAGTGGCCACTGCCACAGGGTACCTTCCAGTATCCGGAACTATTTCCAGGTAGTCAACCTGTTAAAGGATAAGAGGTGTTTAGTCCTGTGATGTCCTCCTGACATGGTCAAAAACAGCAATTTACTCCTGTACATCAGTGAGAAGATGAGCAACCCAACAGAAAAAGACAAGCAAAGGGACCATTTACAGGAAATGCAGCCAAAGAGTTCTTTTTCTAAATACTTTTTTTAGTTGTAGATGGACACAATATCTTTATTTTTATGTGGTGCTGAGGATGGAACCCAGTGCCTCACATGTGCTAAGCAAATGCTCTATACCACTGAGCTACAACCCCAGCCCCACAAACAGTTCTTGCTCAAATAAAAAGATGTTCATAGTGAAAGACACACAATACACCCCTGAAAAGAAAAACACAAAGTGAAAATTCATTGAAAACCCATTTTCACCTGTCACATCAGTAAAGATCAGTAAGTCTGATAACACATTGGGTTGGAAATGAAGAAGGGGAAACTCATATTTATACTACTTGCTATTGGTGGGGATAAAATCTGGCAATTCTTACCCAAATGTCAAATGAACATACTTTCATACCCAGCAAGTCCACTTCTGAGAATGTACTTATAAAAAAACCCACACATATGCAAAACAATTGTGGACAACATTATTCATTGAAGTATTATTTTGTCATAGCTAAAAACTGGAAAAACTTCAACATCCATTACCAAAAAAGACTAATAACTAAATGACTTAAAGTACATCTATATATTGGAATACCATGCAGTCACAGAAGAAAGTATGAAGATATTTTTATAAACTGATACAAATGGGATACCTCCAAGGTGAGTTTGGGGGAGAAAGTAAGGATGCAAGATAAGAGGATTTCCAGCGTGCTAAAGTGTGTAAAAGACAGGGACAGAGAAGTGGGCAATGCGCTTGACTTGTGCATATGTAAACCTTCCAACGATGCTTCCCTTCAAGGAGGGAAACGGGCTGTGAGAGGAGGTACCAAGGAGCTTTCCCACTGTTAGTACTGTCTCTCTTAAATTCTGAACCATGAGGGTATACCAGCTATCTGAGACAAAATGAAATAGATTTTTTGCAGGGGGTGAGGGTACTAGAGATTGAACTCAGGGGCACTCGACCACTGAGCCACATCCTCAGACTTATTTTGTGTTTTATTTAGAAATAGGGTCTCACTGAGCTGCTTAGAGCCTTGCTTTTGCCAAGGCTGGCTTTGAACTTGTGATCCTCCTGCCTTAGCCTCCCAAGCTACTGGGATTACAGGCCTGTGCCACAGCACCTGGCAAATTTTTATTTTTATACAAGAAACTGAGAAAATAAATTCATTCAGTTCAAAATTAACAAAACCGTATTCTAACAAATTTGTGTAAATACCATAAATGTGTTACCAAAAGGTTAAAAACATCTGAGTTACCTGCTACCACCAAGTTTCCACGTCAGGCAATGATTGCAGCGAGTCCATCTGGCCATCCCAGGGCAGGAAGCCATTACCAACAAGCACGCGGTACTCCAGACTGCACTACAGTTAGCACTGAGTCTCTCATCTGCCCGGGATGAGGAACACCTTGCAAGAATTATTTGCTTTCCTCTATTTTTGAGGGGCACATTTGCAGTTTTCCTTCTTGAATAAATTATGAGCATGAGTGCCGGAGGTGAGACACCCTGTGCAATTATGGAAATTCACAGTGTAAAAGGACAGCATTGCCCTGACAGCATGCCAACTGAGTTCAAAATCCGGAATTCTGAAGACTGTCCAGAGGAGCTTGAAAGAGAGTAAACATCAGGTGACTCTACTAATCCTTGGGCTCAGCCATGTAAGTGCGGCCCGGCGCCCGAGCTGCGGGTCCATCACAGAGGACAGAGGCTCTAGGCTAGCACTGCAAACCTGGGAACTGCCACTGCTCTTCAGGAAGTGTGTCTGGGGAAGATGACGACATTCAGAGTCTGGGCTGGGGGGCACTTTTTCTAGGGATACCCAGTGCATTCTGTGGCAACTAATCACCCAGGGTAAGAAAGAGGCATAAAATGCATTCTAGAACATGCCTTCAACAACAGCTGCGAGTTTCATCTCTCTCTGAAAACTCATTCCTTATTTTCCTAAAGTAGACATTCCCAGTCTAGCCATTTCACTTCATCTTGATGTTGGATTTTGACAGACCAAAAGGCTCAGATTGACAGTGGTTGTGCCATTTGCTGGGAACTATAAAGTACTTCAAAAAACTTGTGCCAGGATACCACCTTATTGCCAAGACAGGATTTATACTTTATACAGGAACTCACATCTTTTTTTTTAAACCAGGAATTGAACCCAAAGGCACTTAACCACTGAGCCACATCCACAGTCCATTTTATTTTTTATTTTGAGACAGGGTCTCACTGAGTTGCTTAGGGCCTTGCTAAGTTGCTGAGGCTGGCTTTGAACTTGAGATCCTCCTACCTCAGCCTCCCAAACCGCTGGGATTACAGGCGTGTTCCACTGGGCCAGGCTCTCATCTTAAGTAATCATCCCAGTTCATATAATTACTGCTGGTCTACACTGCCCTTCAGTCAGAGACCAAATAATAAGCACTGTGGTAGTTTAGAGAATAAAGAGAAATATCGTACTCTCACATTTTTTTTTTAATAAAACCCCAAGATGAGAAAACAGCACTAGGCAGTTTTGAGGAAATACTTCTCCAAATTGCAGAGATCTAATTCTTAAAGGAAAGAAGCCTAGGAGGTGAAACATTGATGCCTTGGATTTTTACGTTATTCATATTTAACAAAATTTCCACCAGGGAGAAAAGTGAGAGAGACAAAGGCTGGTTCTCGGTCAGGCCATCAATTCATTACTCAGTGTTGGCTTTTCTGTTCATTTTTCTCAACTAATGCCAAAGCCAAGTTTATGTACATTAAATCTAAATTCAGCATGGGCAAATTTAGTACTTACTTCTTACCTAATCATCTCCCACCTCAAAATCAGGTTCTCATACACTCTGAAGTGAGCTCGATGTAAATAATTCTTAGCTGGCTCAGCTTCACATGTGGCGTCCTGGAACATGGCTACCCAATTAACACTGACTCAAATCTATTTTCACTCAAGAGTTGCTCTTCATCCCAGGTTTGACAACCTCGGGATGAAGAAAAGTGTAGGATGGAGCCTTCCTTCCATATGGACCTGGATGACACCACCAAACTCATTTTCACTTATGCATTCAGCCAGACACTGATCTCAGACTTCCAGGGGTGAGTGAGAGCCTTCCATTTCAGTCTGAAGGAAGGTGAGGACCACAGTGATGAGAAACTCTGGCCCCAAAATCAGTCCTGAGGTTGGTATATTTTGTGGGTTTCCTTCCTGCAGTACTGGGGCTCAAATTCAGGGCCTCACACATGCTAGACAAGTACACTACCACTGATCCATGCAGCCCAGCCCTGAAATTCGAATCACAACTTCTTAGCTCTGGGGCTAAGCCTCTTCTGGATTCTGGGTAAATGGAGAAAATAATACCAACTATTTTGCAAGCTGACGTGAGATTTATGGAAACAAAATCCCATGGGAAGCCCCAGGTGAATGGGAGCTGCCCTGCCAACATCAGAACTAATTGTTTATATTAGACTCAGAGATTCCAAGAACAGAAAATAAGTTCACCAGAATAAAGGCTTACCAGTTTCTGAACCTCAAATTCTGCAGCTATTTGCCAGTACCCCTCCTCGTTGGGATACAACATCACAACATCAAAAGCTGAAGCTGTGGCAACCGTGGCATCTTCCTGGCTGAGGGCTAGCGCCTGTATTCTTGCATCATGCTCAAAACGATGAATAGGATACTTCCCAGTCCTCAAGTCCCAAATATTGAGAAATCCTAGGTAGAAAGAAACCATGCAGGTAACAACTTCAAATTCACTTAATATGTATGATTTTCTAAGAATCATGCAATCATTTTATTTTTCAAAATTCACCACAAAATTCAAAAGAGTCTAAGGCTATTGGGTTGCATCCAGCTCCACTACTTGCTAGGTGTAGGACTTGGAGGAGTCACTCCATAGCTGTGAGCCTCCCTCCTCACCTGTAAAACTAAAGATAACATTACCTACTGTACAGGTCTGCTGGGCTCAGGAGGCCCACCTAATAAAATGCTGAGGACAGGTCATTCCTAGTTATCTCCAATTTGTATGTATTCTATGGTGCCTGCTATGTGTAAAGTGTATTTAATCTATCAATAATGCTAATTTCCTTTCTATTGCTCATCTACAAATCCAGTCCTATTTCCTGTAACTTCCTATATTGCCTAGAATAAAGCTTTTCACTTTTTTTCTCTTTCCAATCTATCTTCCCATCTTCCTTTGTTCTTGCCTTGAACTCAGTCCCTGAACTGTAAATGCCTTGAATTTAGGCTCTTACTGTAAACTATCATTCAGCTTACATAAAGTTAAAAGGAAATAATACATCAGGACCACTTTGCAAGACTTTCGAACTGTCCGTAGTCTAAGCGGGTGAGCATGCAAAGCAGAACTTTCCTCAAGCTTATGTTCAAATGTAAAAGACAGTGTACTCTCTAAGAAGAAGCAGATCCTGAAAGTCTTCATGACAAATTCCCCTGGCAAATATTTTGACAAATTCTTTCCATTCTGACTCAGAGAGAAAAGCTGTGAAGCAGGAAATGCCCAGGGCTTTACGGATTTAGGAGCTGGGGTCTGCCCGTCCAGGATGTACCATCCCCACACGGGACCCTGCAATGCTCTGCACTGCACTCATCTGCATGTGCCTGAGACGTCACCAGTCACGAGAAATAAAAGCGCTGCTCGCGTGGAGCTTTCAGGAGTCCACCTCACCGTCTCCTCTCAGGGAGGCACACCATGAACACATTTTGCGTAAAAGAAGAAAGAGAGCTGGGAGGGGCTGAACTGGAATCCAGCTAGAGAAGTGCAGGATGAGCGTTATGTTTACAAGTGCATGAAATAACTCGGCGTTGGCTGAGTAACTGCAGAACCCCAACAAACTCACCCCGTTCTGCCAAGCATGGAGGCTGTTTAACCACAACTCACTCTAAGCACACATGGAGTTTATCTATAAACACATTTTTCACTATTGATCAAGTACTTTGGTTTTGTTGGCATCATTTTTCCAGTAGAACTGGATACAATAAAATACACTTCACCCCTCAGAGTTGGGTTTCACAGAGCTACCTGAAGAAGGACCTTTTCTGGAAAAAAAAATATATATTCCAGTGCTCCATTCATGTAATGGCCAAATCCTCTTCTGAACATCTGTTGCGCCATCACCCTTATCGATTCCCCCACTTCAGTCACGGCCGTCCTCACTTGTCAAGGGCGCTGGTGTCGGTGCCAGTTCTCCGACATCACTTTTAGTACCTAAGCATCAGGGACTGTCACTGCTTTTTTGAAGAACTGACCCTCTATCATACATAATGCCCCTCTTTACCCTGAGTTACCTTTGCTTGGAAATCCATTTTGTCCATACTTGCCAAAGCCACACAGCTTTCTTTTGGTTACAATTGGTGGCTGGATTTGTCTTTTCACTCTGCCTTGTGTCTTTAAAGGGGGTTTCTTTGGACAATGAACAGTCAGTCTTGCTTTTAACTGGGGTGTCTGGACTATTTCATACACTTAATGTGATCATGGTGACGTGGGTTTAATATACCATGTTGCTCTTTGTTTTCTGTCTGTCCTATCAATTCTTTGCTACCTTCCCCCGCCTCTTTTTTGGGGGGGATTGTCTGGGTTGAGTATGTGTTTATTTCATTCTGATTCCTTTGTTGGTTTATGAGTCAAAGTCCTCTGTTGTGTTATTTTACCTATCGTTTTAGCATTTTTAAAATTTATTTTTATTGTAAACAAATGGGATACATGTTGTTTCTGTTTGTACATGGAGTAATCATACATTTACATAGGGTAATGATGTTTGATTCATTCTGTTATTTTTTCCTTCCCCCCACCCCTCCCCCCTTCTTTTCCCTCTATACAGTCCCTCCTTCATCCATTCTTGCCCCCCTTCCACCCCCCCATTATGTGTCATCATCTGCTTATCAGTAAAATCATTCGTCCTTTGGTTTTTTGAGATTGGCTTATCTCATTTAGCATGATATTCTCCAATTTCATCCATTTGCCTGCAAATGCCATAATTTTATTATTCTTTATAACTAATATTCCACTGTATATATATATATATATGTACCACAGTTTCTTTATCCATTCATCAACTGAATGATATCTAGGTTGGTTCCACAATCTGGCTATTGTGAATTGAGCAGCTATGAACATTGATGTGGCTATATCTCTGTAGTATGCTGATTTTAAGTCCTTTGGGTGTTTTAAGTCCTTAGGCTGAGGAGTGGGATAGCTGGGTCAAATGGTGGATCCATTCCAAGTTTTCTAAGGAATCTCCACACTGCTTTCCAGAGTGGCTGCACTAATTTGCAGCCCTAACAGCAATGTATGAGTGTACCTTTTTCCCCACATCCTCTCCAACACCTATTGTTGCTTGTATTCTTGATAATCACCATTCTAATTGGGGTGAGATGAAATCTTAGTGTAGTTTTGATTTGCATTTCTCTTATTACTAAAGATGGTGAACATTTTTTCATGTTTGTTGATTGCTTGTAGATCTTCTGTGAAGCATCTGTTCATATCCTTAGCCCATTTGTCAACTGGGTTATTTGCATTCTTGGTGTAGAGTTTTTTGAGTTCTTTATATATTCTGGAAATTAGTGCTCTATCTGAAGTATGAGTGGCAAAGATATTCTCCCACTCTGTAGGCTCTCTCTTCGCATTGCTGATAGTTTCCTTTGCTGAGCGAAAGCTATTTAGTTTGAATCTATCCCAGTTATTGATTCTTGCTTTTATTTCTTGTGCTATGGGAGTCCTGTTAAGGAAGTCTGATCCTAAGCCAACATGTTGAAGATTTGGACCTACTTTTTCTTCTATAAGATGCAGGGTCTCTGGTCTGATTTCAAGGTCCTTGATCCATTGTGAGTTGATTTTTGTGCAGGGTGAGAGATAGTCGTTTTAGCATTTTAAGATACAAGACCAACTTACACAGTCTACCTTCAAGGACATTCACCACTTGAGAGTGTGGGACCTTGACAGCAGTACACAGCGTCTCTCCCTTCCGGCCCTTGTGCTCCTGTCACAATTTTTATCTCTGCGTGTTATGTTATAAGCCTTGCATACATTGTTATTTTTGCATAAGCAGGCAATTATCTTTTAGAGTGATCTAAATAATGAGAAAAAGAACCATTTCTTTTTACCACAAAATCCCACTTCTGGTGTTCTCCCACTATCACTTACAACATTATAAAATCTGGCAGCTTTTGCAAGGTTTGCAATTTCACTCTGAACTCTTTTGCTGGGTATGTGACCCAAAAGCACAGGGGCAAGAATGGACACAGCAGCCAAAAGAGAGGGATGTGTGAGTGAAGGCTAGGATTACAAATGGTCAGCTTATTAGCAGAATTAATCATAGCTACTTTTACAACCTCAAAACTTCAGGGACTTGAACAGTGACTACTTGAATTATAAAAATATTCTATGATACTGTAGTTTATCCATGTTGATAGCAAAAAGGAATTCATGTAATAATGCAGTCAATAAATATTTACTGAGCCCCCACTTTGTGCCCAGGCACAAAGGCACTGGGGATGCTACAGTGAATCATACAAACCAAAACAGTCCCTGACTGCATGGAACTAACATTCTAGTGGCATCTACAAAGCATCTCATCTGGGGGCATATAAAGATTGGAAGAATGTGATCCTGAATCTCACAAAACACATACTAGCAGAAAACAAACATCTTAGTAACTAAAACGTAAATTAAAGTTTAACCTTCTGTCACAGTGTCACACCATTTTCAGGTCCCAAAAAAAGAATGGTTAACTTTTCTAAACACTTCAAGTTGAATGAGGTCCACATTCACTGCATGTCTAAGGAAGAAGCAATCACTGCCTGTCAGAGCCAAAGAGATCTGCTTCTCAAATAGGTATTTAAAAAAAAAATCTAATATTGATTCATTTGAAAGGCCAAATTTTATCATACTACAGACACAGCAATGAAGAGACTTGGCTGTGGACAGCGTGTGGATTCATAAAGTGGCAGGACTGTGTCCTTCTCCTCTACTCCCCACAGTAGTGAATTCTGAGGGCTGAACTCAGCCTAACGTCAGTAATGAGCGGCTTGCTGATGTTTGTCTCATGTTTCAGTAAGGGAATACTAGGTTGCAAGAAACAGAAATACAATGAAATTGGCTTAAACGTTATCAGGAAAACATACCGAAAAAGTAGGGCTGTCATACAGCCTGAGGGCAGGAAATGCATTTGGAGATCAGAAGGGATCAGAACCAGAACAAGAAGACACTGGAAACAAGGCAGGGCTTGTCTTTAATTTGACAGTTTCATTTTTCCTCTATGCACAATCGGGCTTTCTCTCGTCCCTGGTCAGCGAAGAACAGTGGCTGTCCCCATTCCACAAGGTCTTCTACTCCACGCCCACAAGTCTGAGTCCCAGTCCATGAAGGGTTTCCCTATCCCTTGTCCAATCAGCTAAGGTCAAAAGGCAACTCAAATCCTTTGCACCTGCCTACCTCTCGAGGGGCTGCAAAGGGTCCTCAGAGCAAGGAGGCACCCAAAAGGTGCCCACCACATCACCCTGCATATCACACCAAAGTAAAACAAGAAAAATTCTCAGCAAAGGCAAAGGGAGGCTCTAAGTCGTTTCTCAGTAACTTAAGAAGCAGGTCTCCGCCACCAGTTCCTGGACCAAGCATAAGCCTTGAGAGTCAGAGTTAATGGCCCCCATTCTGCCTCCCGTCAGACTAGAAAGCAAAGCAGGTATCCTTTTATGTTTCATTCTGATACAGTGCTGGGATGAAATGGTTCTGTTCTGCTCATGAGAGATATGAAAGGATGCAGACAAAAGAAACTAGGTCTTTCTAACAATATGAAAGAAGACAACGAGGACACACCAAGGCCCAAAATTTAGGTGGGGGTAGGGTCTGGCAGCCCCACCTGCTTCCTGGGCTCAGGACCCTCCACCTTGACAGAAAGGAAAGAAGCCTCGACAGAACGAACTCCAGTGGCCCTACACTAGCAACAGTCATTAATGATGACATGAGTAATGAGGGGGGTCTTTGGAGGAGACATAAAGCTGCTCAGCAGCTGTGGATGGGCACCCATGCCAGTTTGCAGCATGCCCCTCCCACCTCCCAGAGGAGGCCAGCCAGAGTGTGGTAATGAAACTGCATATAGTGGAAATGGGATCTAAATGAGTTTAAACTGATTTATGTTAGCTTTTGTAAAGATTACTAGGTATCTGGAAAGTGCTACCACTGTGAAATAATGTTGACAATCCTTAAGACCTCTGCCTAATGGTACTTGCACAGAGTATTTATATTCCTCATCATGGGAACAAGGACCATAATGGATACCATTTTTGTTTTATTAGGGATGCATATTTAAATTAATCTGCTATTTGCCTAAACAATTAGCTGCTTCTGTTTGTGTGCACAAAGCCAAAATTGCAATTAGGCTTCCATCAAAAAGATAAGTCCCAACTAAAACTGTCCCGGTGGAGTCATAAGAGCTCAGGGCACAACTTTCCAAAATTACTTTTTAGCATAATGGTAATTATGTTAATTGCTTGAAAGGTAAATAACCGCTGAACTGGTTTTGGAAAAAAACACAATTGGTATTACCCCTCCCCTTTGATCTCTTCCATGCACCATATAATTTAAAACAAGTTACCAGTTTAAAAAGTCAAACACTGGTCACTTCCTGGACAATAGTTTGTCTTGTGGCATTTGGAGCCTTCTTGATTAGAACTCATTTTAATCATGAGCTCCTCTCCTTGAGCTTACACCTGAAGTTTGGTCTCAGTTTCATATTAGTTAAACAGACAGGATCAATTAACTGAATGAAGCTCAGTATTTTTAAAGATAGTTGGCAATCTTAATTTCTACCATGTAAATAAACAGTTGCCTATAAGAAATTAAGCAAAAGTCAAAAGAAATTCTCCAAGCGAAAAAGCATTTTAACAAAAAGTCAAACTAAACGTGTACCTCTCCATTCATCAACTCTACAAAATAGCACTTTGAACAGGTGGGCCAGAGACATAAAGGAAGTATAAAGTTTGAGAGGAAAAAGAAGTCTTGCTCTCAGGGAAGAGGTGCCGACAGGAGATTAATACCAGGGAAAACAAGGGCCATGAAGAAGAGCTAAACTATGAGGGTCCTGAAAGGAAAAAGCCGAAAGAAGTTTACTCTTGCCCGAATGCTGCATGTTGTCCTGGACACTACAGCTATCACAGGGCTGAGGCTGGGCTCTGTTCCCACAGCAAATAAACAAACAGGAAATATTCTAGAAGCTGCGTGTTACATTATAATCTAAATGGGTTTAAGGACCAAAGAAGAGGGCTGGGGAGACGGCTCAGCTGGCAGAGTGCTTGCCTTGCAAGAACAAGGCCCTGGGTTCCATCCCCAGTACTGCAAAAAAAAAAAAAGGGACCAATGAAGGGACTGGTTAGGACATAAGCAGAGACCAGACATGAGATCAGCAAGCAGAAAGGGAGACAAAGGAAGAGGAAGGAAGGATGAACTCCAAATTTAGTGGCTCTCAAGTTCAAAACAGAAAGAACATCTGAGAAAGAAAAAGAAATCAAGACACAGAAAACTGAAAAGGAGGCAAACGGTACATTGTGAGACTATGGCAACTGAGAGTCAAAGGAAAAACAGATCGATGGAGAAGCCAAAGATTCTGAATGGGCTCCTCTATAAAGGCAAGTACTGAGAAGGCAAGTAACGTCAAAGAAGCATCACGGCACAGCCTCTATACCTCGTGCGAAGCAAGGTAGACGAAATCCAGAAGAGCGCGTCAGTGACTGGCCAAGGCAGATGCCTCCAGGGAAGGGGCTGGGGGCTCGGGACAGGGGCTGCCTGGTAGCAGGTAAAAAAGGAGGACATATTTTTCACCATATACTCCTTGGTAGTATTTTAATTCTTTTTTGTGTAATACTATGTAACAAAATATTATAATTTATGTATATAACTTTATAAGTAATAATCTTACTAGTGACTGGATTTTTCCAATCATAATCTGCATCCTTTTATAATCAGCATTTTTTAAAAAAACCCTCAAATTTGACCTATGGCCCACTGATGGGTTAAGGTGAAGTTAACTCCAAAGGAATCTATAACATCTTTGCCGCCTCCTCGCCTGGATCAGTTGGGAGCAAGATATCCCAGCACAGGGCATGGCCCGGGGTCAGTGTGCAATAAGTCTTAGTCTCTATTTCTTCTCCTCTTTAAAAAAAAGACTTTGTGCCTACAAGGAAAATATGTGTATCATCAAAAAATAAACACCCACATATTGAGTGACATCACTATGCAATATTTAGAAACAATTTCAAAATAATGCTGATAACTAATGGATATACAGGGGTTCATCACATATTCACTCCAATTTTGTTTTAAAATTTTCATAATAAAAGGGTTTTTTAAAAATAATTTGAAGGGTTAACACTAAGAAGTGAAGGCATATTAACTTGTGTTTTAAGTCTCGTGTGTGTGTGTGTGTGTGTGTGTGTGTGTGTGTGTGTGTGTGTATACGTCCCTGGGGACGGAAACCGGGTCTCCCATAAGGCCAGGCAAGTACTTCACCGTTAAGTTGCATTCTCAGCGCCTCCCTGGTCTTTTTTTTTTTTTTTTTTTTTTTTTTTTTAATTTCAAGACAGTGCCTCCTTAAGTTGCCTAGGGCCTCACTAGGTTGCTGAGGCTAGTCCCAAACTTGTGATCCTCCTCCCTCAGCCTCCCTAGTTACTGGGATTACAGGCACGTGCGGCCTCCCTTGATCCCTCACCTTTTTTTTCTTGCCAAGTTTCCAGGCAGTCTTGAAGTCACCAACTCAAGAATCCTCCTGCCTCAGCCTCCTGAGTAGCTGGGATTACAGGCATGCTCCTCCACCCCTGGCTTACAAATGTTTTCAGTAGTCACATTGCCAACCATCTAAGGGTCTTCTCAAACTAACCATGAAAATTCCAGACATTTGCAAAGTTTAGAAATCCCATTTCAAATCTTCTAAAGATCTTGGAATCATACCTTTTAAGCAAAAGCATGAAAAAACCCTACATAAAGTTCTTCGATTTTAGCAAAGCGCCGTTGGTTTCGAGTTAGCTAAGGCAGATGAGAAGGACACTGACTCCACAGAGCACCTAATATCTCGCCCGGGATTCAGATTCGAATGCAAATGTCCCCAGCAAGTGGCTGGTTTTGCCACAGCAGCCTGGATTTGGGGAGGGGGCTCTTGGGTTATAATCTACTATTGTCACCATATTTTGTTGCTGACATTTTCTCTGCTTTGGCCACTGGTAGCTCCAATTTAGTTGCACTGCCCCCATCCCCCTCATTTTTTTTAGACCCTATTTTCTGATCCCACAAAGACGTTCCACCTTGTATTTACCTGCCCAACCTCTGAGTCCTTTTATTTAAGCATTAATATTTAGAAACCCAAATCTGGGCACTAGTTGTGCTCAGCATTACTAAGGTAGCATAATATTCTTAAAACACTTAGGATTTAGAACAAACAAGTCCAGGTCTTCACCTGAAAGGTCAAAAGTCAAGTTTCCTGCTGGGCAAAAATGACTTCCTTTTCAAGACCGACACCAACCATACTGCAAAAAGTATTAAAAGAGCACTTTTTTTCCCTTTGCCTTTCAAAAAAAAAAAAAAAAAAATCAGTTTTGCTGAGGTAAAATCTACATGCAAAAAAGAAAAAGTAAAAGAAAGCCATCCTGGAGGGCTGGGGATATATGGCTCAGTGGGAGAGCACTTAACTAGAATGAGTGAGGCCCTGGGTTTGATCCCTAGCACCACAAAAAAAAAATAAGCAAAACCATCAACTCTAAGTGTACAATTTAATGAGAGTGCACAAGTATCTACTACCCTGTAAGCACCACTGCAATCATAAGCATAGAATACTGCGTCACCCAGAAAGTTCCATTACAATCCTTTGTCATGAGTCCCCTCCCCTGGTCCCAGCCCCTGGCAACTGCTCACCTGTTTCCTGTCATGGTTTTGCTTCTGGGGTTTCAGGTAAATGAAATTTTATGTGGCGTGTACTCTCCTGCAAGCAGCTTCCTTTAGTTAGCACAATGTTGTTGAGATGCATCTATGCAGCTGCCTGGGTGGGTAGTTCGTTCAGCTTTACTTATGTATTGTGTTCCATGGTGTCTTCACCACAGTGTATTTATCCACTCACTAGCTGATACACATTTGAACTGTTTTCAGTTTAGAGATCATGGATAAACACCTATCAATAATCAAGTACAAGTTTTTGTGTGAGCATGTTTTCATTCACTGGAATAAATATAAGAGTGAGAACGGTGAGTTACATGTGAGTTTATGGTCAATTTTATATGAAACTGTCAAACCATTTTCCAAAGTGCTGTCCCTGATTTGCATTCCCACCAGCAAGGAATGGAAATACCAATCGATTCAGGGTCACTGACACTTGGTATTATCAGCGTTTTTAATTTAAGACGTTACAGCAAGTGTGTAACGATGCTTCATAGTGGATTTAATTTGTACTTGCTTAATGAATGACTAATGATTTTGAGCATCTTTTCATATACCTCCTGGCCATTCACATATCTTCTTTAGTAAATGTCTATTCAAATTTTTTGCTATTTTTAATAGGTCATTGGCTTACACTTAAGTTGTAAAAGCTCTCCCTCTCTCTCTCTATATATATATATATAGATATATAGATAGATATAAACATACACATATGTATTTATACATATATATCAAATCTATATGATACATGTCATGTGGCAGATATATTTTGCAAATATGTTCTGCCCGTTAATGGTTTGTCTTTTCATTTGCTTAATGATCTCTGAAAAGCAAAAGTTTTAAATTTTAATGAAATCTAACTTTTTTTCCTATTTTGTCCTTTTGGTGTCTGAAGAAATCTCCCCAGCACAAGGTCACAAAGACTTTCTACTTTGTTTTCTTCTGCAAGTTTTACGCTTAGGCTACAATCCATTTTGAGTCAACTTATATATGGCATGGGTAAGAATGGAGGGTCATTTTCGGGGTGAGGAGGCAAAAAGATATCCAACTGTTTTAATACCATTTGTTGAAAAAGTTAATTTCTTTATTGAGTTACTGCATTTATAAAAACATCAGTGGGTAGGTCTCTCTTCTGAGCTACTGTGCTACAGGTCTCTTCTGATGCCAGTAACATGCTGTCCTGACTACCCTGGTTTACAGCAGATTTAAAAATCAGGGAGGATAGTCCTCCAATACTGTACTTCTTTTCTCAAATTGTTTTTGGCTCCATGCATTTTAAAATTCTTTTCAGTCTTAAATTTTAGGACCGGTTTATCAATTCCTACCAAGGAAAACTAAAGTCTGCTGGAATTTTTGACTAGAATCAGACCATCTCTCAGATCAATGAGGTGAACAATGACATCTTAACCTTCAATCTTCCAATCCATAGTCATGATGACTCTCTTCATTTGAGTCTTTCTTATGTCTCTCAGCAAGACTCATATTTTTTTTAATTAAAAAGATATGCAAAACCAGTTCTAGCTGTTTGTTGCTAACTTGGAGAAACAACTGATTTCTGTACACTGATTTACATTCAGTGACACTGCTAAACATACTTTCTAGATCTGGCAACATTTTTGTTGTGCTTAGGATTCTACACACAGATAATCATGGACATTTTCACCTCTTCCTTTTCCATTTGTGGGTGTTGTATTTCTTTGTCTTGCCTTACTGCACTAACTAGAACCTCCACTACCATGTGAATAAAAGTAAGGAAAGTGCCTTGTTGCTGATTTAAGAGGAAATTACCATCTTGTACAATTAAGAACGAAGTCAGAGGAGGATCACAAGTTCAAGGTCAGCCTCAGCAAGTTAGGGAGGCCCTAAACAACTTAGTGAGGTCCTATGTCAGGGAAAAAAAAAAAAGAAGAATGAAGTCAGCTGTAGGTTTTTACACAGATGTTCTTAAACAAATGTAAAAAAGTTCTTTTCTGTGATAGTGAGCGAAGAGTTTTTATCATCAAGAATCAACTGCTATGTATGCCAAAACCCTAATACGTTGGTGTTTTTACATTAAGCAGACACATTAACTTTTAAAGAGATTTTTAAAACAAAAATATCTTTATATACACCCACGTATTTCCTATTCCCGTCTGCTGTCCTACGTTCCTGTGCGCAGATCCACACTTGCATTTGTCATGGACTTCCTTCTGACTGAAGGATCTCCTTCCAGGTTCCTGGGGTGCAGGTCTTCTGGGAACGGCACCGCAGGCTTCGTCTGTCTGAGGAAGAATGTGTGATACTACTCTGACAGGTTGCTGAAGCTCTGCTCAGTATTTCCCTCTGTCTTTTTTCTCACTGCTTAATTGTGGTCAGTGTCTATTTCTACATCTTCAAATTCACTGATCTTTTATTGCATCCAGGGCATTTCCATTTCAAAAATTTTCTTCTTTGGAAGTTCCTTTGGGTCTTTTTTAATATCTCTTTTTTTTCTTTATCATGCTTATGTTCTAAGCTTTTAAAAACCTATGCACCTATTTGTAATAGTTGTTTAAACACTGTTATCTGTTAGTTATTTCTACCATTTCTTATCCTCTTTCTGTGATTGACTCTCCTCATTTTATGGGTTGTATTTTCCTGCTTCTTTGCATGCTTAATTTTTTACTGGATGACAGATGTTGTGAATTTTATATGCTGGTTCCTGGGTTTTGTTGTATTCTATTAAATAGTGTTGGATTTTGTTCTCATGCAAAACTAAAATTAGTTGGATCCTTTTGAGGCCTGCTTTTCAACTTTTTTTTAAGAGTAGTTCCTGGGTAGTTTTTACTCTAGATCTAACTTAAATTAGTCCTACTACTGAAATATGAGGCCCTTCTGAGGACTGCTCCAACAACCCAAGAATTTCTTCCCGCTCTGTCTCATGAAAATGCTACCTATACCTACCCCTGGGTGACCTCCAAGAATGGTTTGGGTTCTCCTTCCTTGTCCTGAGCTGTTTCCAGTTGGTAAATAATGTAACTATAGGCCTGCCTTGTTTGTTGTCCTCTTCTAAGGGACCCCAATGTTCAAAAACCATGGCTTAATATATTTTGTCCAGCTTTCCAGTTGTTCAAAGCAGGATAACTTCAATCATCTGATTCCTGTTACATCATCTTGATCAGAAACAAGTATTTTTAACTTTTTATTTTGAAATATTTCAAAATGACAGAAAAACTGCAAGATGTTTTATATATTCATTGTTCAGATCCCACAGCCAAAAGTCCCAATAACATGCTTTATGGAAAAAAGATGGATGAGTGGATGGATGGATGGAAGGGAGGGAGGGAGGGAGGGAGGAAAGGAGGGAGAGAGGTTGGTCCAAGCCAGGACGATACCCTGTACTTGGCTGCCATGTCTCTATTGTTTCCTTTAAGGAGAACAGTTTCTCAGACTGTCCTTGACTTTTGAAGTCTGTGACAGTTTTAAAGAGGGCAGGTCAGTCATTTTGTGGCACATTCCTCAATTTGGATTCGTCCAGCATTTCCTTATGACTAACCAGGTGTGACAGTTGGGCTGGAGCCTCTCACAGGAGTGCCTCTGTGTTGTTCTCACTACGTCCTATTGATGTGGTACGGGATGTGACAGGATGACAATTTGCACCATCCCTGATGATGTTAAGTTCGACCACTTTATTAAGATGGTGTCTGTCAGATTCTCAATGGCAAAGCTACTTTTTCCTCCTTTCTAATTAGTAAGTGCTTTGTGAGGATACTCTCTGAGACTATGTACAATCCCAACTGTTGTCTCATTCTTACTCACTTGTTTTATCATCAGTTGAGTTTTTTGTCTGAATCAATTATCACCATGATGGTTACCACAGTGATTTTCTGATCTCATTTTTTTCTATAGTTATTAGATGACATTCTATTTCAGGAATTTCTTCTCCCTTTTTATGTATCTACTTATTTTTAAAAGTGTGTACTTCAGGATTCCCATTTTATTTCATGGAATGTTATATTCTGTTACCGTCAATATTTACTTTGATACTCAAATTGTCCCAGAACCGGCCAACGGGAGCGCCCTCAGGCGGGCTTCTGCGCACTTGTGAGAGGGGCCGTCCCTCCTCACAGCTTCTTCAAGTCTAGAGCTACAGATGTTCAAGTTTCCTTGGTCCTTCCTGGCCCTGTCCTGGAGTCAGCTCGTCTCCCCGCAGCTCTGGTCCCTCTTGGTGCACAGTACTAGCTGCACTCATTGTTACTGGGCTGCTCATTCTACACATCCTCAGCAGCAAAGCCAGGACAAGCACGCGCCGCACACCCTTACCTGCTTGCTTCTCTTTCCATCTGTACTGAAACCCACAAATTCCACACCTATACTCCCCACTTCAACCTGGTCCCACTGGGTTCACGCTGGCCACCCCTCTCCAATAATAGTAAGAAAACTGGCTTCCGTCACCCACACAACACACTTTACCAGCTCAGCCTCTTGATAAGTTGCCAACCTGCCAAACCACCACACTGCTGCACTGGGGCTTCCTCCTCCTCCACCTGGACCCTTGGGCACCCACCCCACTCCCGCCCACTGCGCCTGCCTAGTGGCTTTTTCACTGAAAAGACAGGCAAGCAGGCATACTTTGCTTTTAAAACATAAATATACTCATTCCACAAATATATTTCTTTTTCTTTTGATAAAACTCAAAGGTTTAGAATAGAATAAACACTACAATCAAAACTGCAGGTACTAAGAGGGAAATTAAATTTTGTCTCTTAAAATTTGATCTATCATCCTAAAAAAATCAAATTCATGGTCAGTTGTCAGTTGGTACATATAAGAACTTGAATAGTTTATTTTTCTAAACTATCTTACAAAAGCTACCTTGCGTTATTACTCCTTTCAGTTTTTAACCTTGTCAACTATAATAAGCCAGGACATCTACTTTGAATTTATACATCACACTGTGTAAATTATTATTAGTGTATTGTATATTATTAAAAATTGGTTTTCAGTAAAATAACCTCCAATAAACCAAAGGATTAACACTAAATCTTGTGCCATTCTTTTCTAAGAATTCTTAGTTATCCTAAAAATTAATCATCTGCTATTCTGTACCTAATGCACAGGTTTTTTTTTTTTTTAACATTTGAGAGTTTGCAGACCACCCAGAATTATCTTTGGACCCCTCAGCATGAAAAACAACGCGCTGAGAGGTCAACATGGGCATGTGGGTGATCGTTCAGTGCCAAGAGCCTGCGAACACAAATGCACATGCTGAGATTCTGTAGTGCAGCTCCTCACAGGGTCAAAAGACCTACATGGGGTCTTTTGAGATTGTCACCAACATTAATACAAACACTTTCAAATGTTTCCTCGAGGCCTTACAACTCTTGCCCAAGACCATCTCTGTGGACTCCCACTGAAGGAATATTGTCCCATTATTAACTTATAATATGCATTTAAGTCCAAAAGATATATAAATAATTTCAAGCTCTTCTCATTTAAGAAAAGAAAACCTTTTAAAAGAACAGCTTCCCCCATACATAATACAGCCTCTCTGGTTTGCTTATGAGACAGGCTCCTACACCCTGGAGCAGGCCAGGTAGAAGTGCTTCAGAGCTCAGCGCTCTAGGAAATCCTTCCTGAACACCCAGCTGCCTCAGCTCAGAACTCTGCCTTTTTTTTTTTAATTCTCCACAGAATATCTTTAAAATGTGAGCATTCTTCCGTTAAGAAACTGCTTAAATGAGACTAGGGATGTGGCTCGATGACAGAGTGCTTGCCTAGCATGTCCAAGGCCCTGGACTCAATACTCAGTACCACCAAAAAATAAGATAAGATAAAGGAAAGGAAGAAATAAAATTGCTTAAATGTGTGAATGCACCATATCTTTTAAAAGAACCACTCCTAGAAATTTTTTAGTTTTTGTCAGAAGTTGTTTTGCTTCATTATGTTTGCCAAGTTTCTAAATGAAAGGCTCCTAGACCTAAAAGCAGACATTCATATCAGGCAAGAATTGATTAATGACACTTTCAAGAGAAGAGACCAAAAAAGAAAGGCCTTGAAATGAAATAAAATTCTTCCCAACCCACAGCCAACTGTCCCAGGCAACTCCCACGAACACTTCAACATGTCAATAATCCACCCCTAATACTTCAACTTTGACCACGAGAAAGGGAGGTCAACTGTATGTTACATTCAAACGTCATCATCAAGACTCAAAGGAAACATATGCAAAACTATCAAAGAACTGACTTTTTTTTAATTAAACATAAAATTATAAATAAAGTTTTAGAAGCACCTCATGTCTAGAGCTGCCTAACTAGAACACGGTCCCACTGTTTACTGTTAAAAAGCAGCTTGAAGAGAGCTGATCCCATCCATTGTCACTGTATCAGTTAATGAGAAGTCACTGTCACTTCAGCCCAGGCGGGGCTGGCCAGGACAATGGAGCCTGTGTATGCTCTGACAATTGACCGGGAGTGCTGAAGGAGTGGCTAAGCCACCTTGCCTCACTGACGCCCACAGGAAGAGGATGGCTGGCGGTCCCATCTAGGTCCCACACACTAACATGCACCTGGTCTCTTTCCTCTGCCCACTTAGGTGGACAAACAAGAACTTCTTTGCACCTAAGAAGTGTGTAATCTCATTTACTACCGAAGAGTGAGTTTTTAAGACAAACTCTGAACAGGGAGTGGGCTTCCAGCACACTGCCATTCCCTAATGCTGTGGCTCAAGGCCAAAGGCAGGCAAGCATGGAGCAGATGGAGTCCTGGCAAGGTCTCCGCTGTCCCTGCATTAGCAGCATCTGCTCATTACTCAGAACCTTTGCCTGCTTTATCTAATGCTCCAGGAAAAGCATTTTGATTTGATTCATTTCGGTACGGTAACGTGCAACACAATTAGTGGTAAAATCAAACTGGACGACAGCCAGTGCTGACAATCGGAAACAAGGCAGAAGAAATATGAGGCCAGTGGGTTGGAATTCAAAAAATCACAACTGTGGATCACCTTGCCAACTCTCCACACCCCAGGTGCACGTACAGTGTGCCTACAGGGCAAGGAAGTGGAAAAGGACATAGCGATGACTTAGTTTCTCACAAAGCAATTTCCATCTCCCCTCTGGGTGAGAGTTTTCTATGGAGAACGTGGTACAGACCATGGAGAGGTCTCGATGACTACAGAGCTCCACTTTGGCACAGCCAGAGAACTGGAGTTCATTAACTCATTTTATTATCTTACTCTTCTTTTTTGTGAGGCACAATCACAAATTTTATACAGCAGATCCCACGAGGTAAATTTCCCCCTTGCCATTTTTTTTGCCAAAGAATAGCCAGTTCATTGATCCTGGACAGAAGCCATTAAAAAAAAAAAATACTGTGCATTTGATTATTTAGATCTGTCTTAGCCCAGGATTAGCTATTCGTGAATATGTTGACATAAATACCACCATGTCAATCTTTTAAACTAAAGCAAGAACAAAGGTAATGCCACCCAAGGTCTGGGGAAAGACAGAAGTTGCTTTTATCACAGAAAAGAGTATCAGATTGGTAAGATGCACTCAGAGGCACAAGAAAACTCTAAAACTCCTCTAAAATAAATAATCTTTAACACCTAAATGAACTTGAGGCAAATCGAAGACTGTCTTCTCAAGCATAATGTGAAACCTGAACGGACAAGATGGACAAACTCAACGATATAAACATAAACTACAAGACAAACCAACTGAAATAGAACATGAAGTCTGAAAACAGACAGAAACACAAAAATAATTTCATTTCTACAAGTTTGTAAAGGTAGCACCTTCAGCCAGCAAGTAGAGACCAGCTTTCTGACAGGAGATACTGAAAAACAGATACATTCAAATCCACATTTTCTACTAACCCACCCAGGATGAACTCTATATGGATCAAGATTTAAATATTGCCAGATGTGGTGATACACACCTGTAATTCCAGTTACTTGGGAGGCTGAGGCATGAGGAATTCCAAGTTCAAGGTCAACCTGGGCAACTTAGAGAGATCCTGTCTCAAAATAAAAAATATAAGAAGGTCCAAGGGTGTACTTCAGTTATAGAATGCCCCTGGGTCCAATCCCTAGTACAAAAAAAAAAAAAGAAAGAAAGAAAGAAAGGAAAGAAAGGAAAGAAAAGGAAAGGAAAGGAAAGGGAGGAAGGAAGGAAGGAAGGAAGAAAGAGAAAGAACGAAAGAAAGAAAGAGAAAAAGATTTAATTATTAAAAAAAGATATAACGATTAATGAAGAAAAAGAAATGCCAGATACACATATGAAAAAATTCAACCTCTCTCATTCTAAGTGTGAATTAAAACTATATTCAGATACCATTTCTTACCAAGTTGATAAATACCCAGAAGTTTGAAATATAATTCAATGGTAAAACTGAGAAAACGGGCAGTCTCACACCTTGCTGGGAAGAGCACAAACTAGCATAACTCCAATTGCATTTACACTTTAACACAGAAACCACTCCTCTGGGGAACTATCCTTCTGCCCCCATCTGAAATGTACATCTGTACCAAGTTTCCCACCACGGTATTGCTCATAACGGCGAACAACCAGATGCAACACAACTGTTCCTCGACAAGCCGTAGTGCTTACACACTATGGGATGCCATGCATATGTAAGGAGGGGGTCTTTCTCTACACCGACAAGGGCCATCTTTCAAGATATGTTACGGTATGAAAAAGCCAAGGCGTGCAAGAATGCATGGCAGTATGCTATCTTTCGTAAAAAGAAAAAGGTGTGAGGATTAAGAACAGACATTCATGTTTGCTTGGAATTGTAATGCCAATTCTGGAAAGATATATAACAAAATATTTTTCTTTAGAATGGAATGGACAAAAGTGGGTGAAAGCAAGAGTTCTCAATGTATAATTGCTAATATTATTTTGACCTTTGACTCCTAAAAATATATTAATCAAAATTATTAAATTACAAAATAAAATTCACCATTTAGAAAATTAAAATCACATAAACACAAAAACTATTTTCTAGAAAATAACATAAATGAAGTCCATTTAAGAATAACTGACAGGGCTGGGGATATAGCTCAGTTGGTAAAGTGTGTGCCTTGGACGCACAAGGCCCTGGGTTCAATCCCCAGCACCACCAAAAAAAAAAAAAAAAAGAATAAATGACAAAAAAAATCTGAAATACTTAAGAACAGGGTTATTTCCTTAGCCTTTCCTTTCAGTCAGGAAAGATAAAACCCAAAAGAAAATAAGCAATTTGCAGACAAAGAAACAGAGACAACTAAAAGCATAATGAAAAGGTGATCACATAAACTTCTAACTAAAGAAAGGCAGACACCAAGAACAAGGAAATGCCACTTTCACCTATCAGACACAGGAAAGTCACCCTCACACACTTCTGTGAGTCTAAACTGGTGAAACCCTTCTGGGGAGCAATTTATGATATTCATCCAAACATAAAACCCACCCAGTCGTCAACCCAGCAACCCGCCATTTACCCACCCGCATGCTCCTGTGAGCTCACTGTGGCATCTGTTCAAGGACACTGCTTGCAGCATTGCTGTTTTCTCCTTTCTTTTCTTTTTGGTACCAGGGATTGAACCCAGAGGCGCTTAACCACTGAGCTACATCCCTAACCCTTTTTATTTTTTGTTTTGAGACAGGGTCTCGCTGAATGGCTTAGGGCCTCACTAAGTTGGGGTTTGAACTCAAGATCCTCGAGCCTCAACGATCTGCTGGGATTATAGGTGTGGGCCACCACGCCTGGCACAGCACTGCTTTTACTCACAGACTAAACAGCTCAAACGCACATCAACAGGGGCCCTAACAGATCGATTCTAGTACAGCCACATAATGCAGCACTACAGGACTAAATAAAGCAAGGTGCACAAAAGGGCAGCGAGCAGGGCAGCGAGCAGGGCAGCGAGCAGGCCTGCGTGCAGGATGAGAGAGGGCCTAATGGCAGGGAAACAGCACTCCAGCTTCTCTTCTGATGTGTTTCATATACATTTTTGCTGTCTGCATTTTAATGATTTTATGATTTTTAAACCTAGCATTTGAAATGTTTCGACAATCATTTGCCAAGTATTTACCAAACAAAATAAATTCTTTATCATATTTACTTTGTTCCCCAATATTTCTGTGCAACAACAGGGATGAGGGGGACGAAGATAATTCTAATTAAAAATATAAAACCAGGGCTGAGGGCATAAGTGAGAGATAAGAATGCAAGCTTAGCATATGCCAAGCCCTGGGTTAAATCCCCAGCATCAAATGCACACACCCAACCAGCAGAACACTCAAGCATCACCTCAAGCTGTATCTTGCAAGTTCAAATATGAGACATGGCACAAATACATTGGGTGCACAGTTCTGCAAGAGCCTCTGAGCTTGGCAATGCATAAACACCACTGCAACTCCCCAGCACAGCCTAGGACTCCCAATCATAGTTCTGGATTTACTATTGACTGCAACCTCAAACCTATTATTTAGCTGGCTTCTTTTTTTTGGCACTGGAGAGTTAAGTAAATCTTAACCACTGAGCCTCATCCACAGCCCTTTTTTGTATTTTATCTAGAGACAGGGTCTCATTGAGTTACTTGGGGCCTCACTATGTTGCTGAGGCTGGCTTTGAACTTGCGATCCTCCTGCCTCAGACTTCTGAGCCACTGGTGTGACAGGCATGTGCCACCACGCCTGGCTTTGCTGGCTCCTTTAGGCCTGCTTCCCTGTTGGTAGAATATGTGTGTACCCATTCATGTGTATGTGTCAGCAAGAAGTTGCTAGATCATTCTAAAACATGTAGCTTAAAAGTGATACGACTTTCATACAGGTGTTCATTAAAAAAAAAAAGCACCAAAAAAAGGCTGAAAAGACAAGAATCTATTAATTGTGCCTTCTAACATCAAACCAAAAGAATTCACAGTGCTAAAATAATAAAACAAATATTTAAGGTCCAGACCTAATTTTCATTTTTAAATGGCATATGGATAAAAAATGCCCATTAGCTATTTTAGTTTTGTCCTTCTGAGGAAACTGACAATGTTACGCTGACTCTGAAGATTTGCCCTGGTGCCCCGATATGAATACTAACATTCTGAAATACACTGTGGTCTACCTTTCAGGCAAGAAGGGAAATAACAGCTTTTGGACATTCAAAGTTTCCAACAAAATGTGAGTTAGGGGCATGAGTGGTGGGCATATAGGATATCATGGCCACTGAAATGATTATTCCCATTAGCTAGAAACTGTCGAGTGTTCCATTACTTCTGTAAAACTACCTTTGACTATTCTTGCCTAGTTCCCTAAACCCACAGTTGCTCACACACAAAAGGAATCCTCTCAGTGCCAGAGAGTCAACACATTGCCATCAAAAATCTTGTATGATACGTAAGTGCCAGGAAAAGGTAGGCACTGATAGTTAGTTTTCTATTTCCATATTTGTCAATAGATGATCTATGCTATCCCCTTATCGCTATTCCTTTTGGACTAAGCAGAGGCTAAAGGAAAAGTAGGCCAAGTATATTTAATATTTTACACCAAACAAGTTATTTGCTTAAGATGGCTTGGCCAGCCTCATCGTGTCTGGCACTAACACCCAGCCCTACAGTTCCAGTAGGAATTAAACACCGCTTTTAATGGGTGCTGTGTTCCAATGCCTGCTAACGCACTGAGGGTTCCTCGCCAGCTTCTTCACATAAAGGCCGGAGTGAGTGTGTGTGTGCGCGTGTGTGTACCCACGTGTGTGTGTGGAGGATTACAGGGGAGCCAGCCACAGCTGCTTAATTTTTGTGAAGCTTTTTTTCCCTTCAGAGGGAGGAGGGCTGTGTTACTTACCATCCTCATAAGCTGCCACCGCCAGCGAGCTGTTGATCCTCACAAAGGAGACATATGGCTGCATTCCAGGCTCGTCCTCCTCATACTCTGATTCCAGGAAGGGGGCCACATAGTCCCAGGTGCGGGTGTCCCACACCCTCACATCCCCTGATGTATATCTGGAAAAGAAGGATGCACTTGGTTCCAAAAGAGGATCGGAGAGAAAAGGGAGGGCCTCGAAACAACAGGGAGTGAGATCTGGACGGCAGGGAACATTCCCGTGACACTGTTTGGACGAGCAGCTCCAACGCGGGAAATGTCAACTGGATGACAGAAGGCTGTGAACACGGCTCACGTTCTCACAGCACAATGGGGACAATTTCAAACCAGAAACTATAATAAGAAAGTGGGCATGGCGATCTCCTTGCTTCCCCTTTTACACTGTTAGAACCAATCTGTCACCGAGAGTTCTCCAGCTAAAGGGTTCACTAGCAGAATCTGTAGGAGCAAAGAGAACTCAACACACACACACTCACACACACTCACTCACTCACACACACGCACACACACAGATGCTGCTGGGATACTGAGAACTGATGGTCTTACAGGCGCAAGCTTTCTAACACTTCATTCATGCATCAGATCTGACTGATTAAAGTCCCTAAAGACTAATTGATTTGCTGAAACAATTAAATCTTGCCTTTAGCAGCCAGACAGCGCTGCCTTCTCATGAAACACTCTTGTTGAAATGCACACTGGTTGTGCCCACTTAGAAAACAGGAGCACTCACTCTGTCCTATCCCTACTGCCACTCCCACAAATGACCTTCTCCATCAAAGCCAGGCAGGGCCAGAACCTGCCTAGACCGGAGGCCAGAATGCCAATGATGAGGGGGTGCTATCTGCCACTGAGGTTTTTTTTTTTTTTTTTTTTTTTTGAGGTACCAGGGATTGAACTCAGGGGTGCTTTCTGTGAGCCACATCCCTGGCCTTCTGGTTTTGTTTCTGAGACAGGGTCTCTAAGCTGCTGAGGCTGGCCTTGTATCTTGCAATCTTTCTGCCTCAATCTCCTGATCCGATGGGATTACTGGCATGCACCACAACACATGGCCTTGACACGGACTTAAGTTCTTCTTTCTTTCTTGGTTCTGGGGATTGAACCCAGGGGTGCTTAACCACTATGCCACATCCTGAGTCCTTTTTTATATTTTATTTAGACACAGGGTCTCACTAAGTTGCTGAGGCTGGCTTTGAGCTCGCGGCCTTCCTCCCTGGGCCTCCCCAGCTGCTGGGGTTGCAGGCGTGCACCACCGTGCCCAGCCCTATTTAAGTTCTTTAGGTCTGCTACACAGGGCTGATGCCACGTGTGGAACAAGTGGCAGGGGTTAAGATGGAAGTGCCTTTGATGCACCCACATCACAGAGCGAGGCAGGTGATTTGAGGAGTTTCAGTTCTCCTAAGACCCGAGCCTTTTACTGGTCCTTCAGGGTTTCACTGTGGAACTGAACAAGACAACCTCTGAGGGCTGTTTAACCACTTAAGACCATGGCGCGACACGTGTGTGAAGCAGCCACAGAAGTTCAGCAAAGGTTGAGATTTTTAAGTAAAGAAACAAAGCATACTCTGAGTTGGGAGTGCTTTGTTTATATTTAGTAATATTTCCCCAAAATTATCACTCTAAAGTAAATGTAATACAAAGGCTGTTCTGTCACACCAGTCCCCACCTGAGGACAGGGTCTGGAGAGCACACGTGACAGCCAGAGCTAAACAGGACAGATGGGCTGTCTAACACGGGCCTGTGACCACTGAAGTGCTCCCAGAAACAAGCACCTCATGTCGTAGACGTCCTTAAGCCTGTGATGACCGAGCAAGGGAGGATGTGGAGACGTCCCTGGCCGAAGCACAGCCCTGGCTTGCAGGCTCTCCAGGCAGCTGGGCACACCACCTCTCCTAACTGTGAACCCAACACAAGAACACACAGTCCACTCCCCACTGCATCCAAACACCAGGCTCCACCTGACTCCCCGGGATGGCTCGGGATATTCTCTGGAGTAAGGCCACTAGTTTAGCTCCAGAGACACTGAGCTTCTCCAGAAGTGTGAATTCCTAGACTGCGATTAGATCCTTCAGATTAAATTCTGTGTAAAAGGAGCCGGTCAGTTCGGGAAAGAAAGGTGAGAGGATGGCATCGACTTTCAGAAACACAGGAAGGCAAGCGAGAGAGAAGAGGGGAGTTTAGGAGATGGGGATCATGGATCTTTGAGGAGAAAAGAGCGCACAGCAGCTCAGCACAAACTTCCTCAGCCTCGGTGGTTCTGCGCCTCACCTCACCCTCAGCTCCACTGCTCCCCGTGGCGCCCCCGGGGCACAGTGGGAGGTGAAGGGTGTCCAGAGCTCCAGCACCGTCCCCCACATCACTCAGCCCCCTTGACACAAAGAGTAACAGCAAAGCAACAACAAAACTGCAAGACAGGTGAAAAAAGAGAAGAAAAGAAAAGAAGGGGGGGTACTTTAACTTCCGACCAGATAGAAGTGAACTGTGAGAGACTGTTTATATCCCATTTCAGGGGAAGAGGAGAGAGGGAGGCCAGGGATCCCAGGGAGAAGAGTGCTCTGTTAACATCTAAGAAGGCGGCTCATGAGCCTTTTTTTCCCTAAAGGAAGTTGTCCTGCTTAGGATGTGACCCTGCAGATCTAAAATAAACACGTGCTTTCTTCCAAAAGTTTCAGCTCACTGCCACTCGAGTCTATGCCCAAATTCCTTATTTTGTCAATGTTATCGTGGGTTCCCAGGTCACTGGTACAAAAACAGAGAGGCCCCTTCAACACCTCCTTTGCCACGATGCACCATGGCCAAGCTCTTTCTGTTCTTCCTAAAGATGTCCAAATCCCTCAACACTCCCAAATGTCAGAGTCCCCCTGCATCTGAGCCTTCCCCACCTTCAATCAACCCTGCATATGTCAAGCCCTCCAAAACACCAGCATTCATGAGTCATTCTTCTGGAAACACTGCCAGCTTCCCCAGCCCTCTGTGCTAGAGCAGGTCCCCGCTATGATCCACCTTGCTAGCAGCATGGACTTGTCTCTCATGGCAATTATGTGGTGATCACCTAACTATTCCTCTTCCTACTCACCTCTAAATGTCTGAGGTCAGGGCCTGGGTCTTGCTCACAGCTATATCTCCATCAAGAACAGTCAGACTAGAACAGTGCTTGACACTCAGGAGGTCTTAGGCCAAGTCTCACCTCGAACATCTTACTGAATGAAGTAGGAATCGCAGGGCCTTCTAAACCCCAGGCCAGCCCCTGCCCTGCTCCCCACGACATCTTCTACTCTCCCCTCACAGTACCAGCCTCCAGACAAGGTTCCCAGCACTCATGAGACTTTCTATAGATACCCATTTAAATTAACTGCATTTTTCAAGTTCACAGAGCATGAGAGTCACATAAATGTTTTGCTACAAGATGACTCAGGAGGTGAAACAGAAGACTCTGTCTCCTTTATTGAAGAGAATGGAGAATAAACATTGTATTTCGCAGGTACTGAGCGATGACTCAGCAGTGGGCCCTAACACAAGTGAAAGAACGGCAGCAAGGGAGCAAGTCTTGGTGCTCGCAAGCACACATTCGGATGTTTCCAGCACTGCAGAACCCTGGTTGGGGCCGCAGGGCCCGGATCTAAAGGCACTTAATGCCGGCCAGGAGAAGCAAGAACAGATACCGAATGGAGGTAGGGGGAAAAGGCTGATTTTCCTCCAGAGCTCCAGATGTCTTTATCGCTGCCTAATGACAATTACACTCAACCAATTAAGACACCACTATGATGGCTGCATTGTCAGTGAGCCTTTGGACCCCAATGTTGATGGCTCTAATTAGTGTCTGCAAAGTACAACTACAACGAATACATTAGCTGATTTAAGAACACTAAAGAAAAACTGAAGAAAGAAGCCTTTCCACAAGAGCAAGGATGTGCCCCAGCCCATGGCACAGACCAGTGACACAGAGAAGCTGTGTGCTTTCCCAGTCCTTCTCATGCTTGGCAAGGCTGAGTTTACCTCTAAATAAAGAGGTCAGAGGCCACAGCTGATTTTTTGTTGAAAGAATGAGAGCAGAGCCTCTCCCAAGCTTGGCATGCCAGAGCCAATAGCCAATTTAAAATGATTTACCACCAAAGAGCTTTCATTAACTAGTAAGTGTCCAATAAGCAGACTACTTCTTTGGACTAAGAGGACAGGAGAAAAAGAAGAAATTCTGTGCAGCTAAAAATAACCACTAGCTTTCCTTCTTGTGTGAATATCAGCAGGGCTTCCATTTTGCTTCCAGGTGTCAGCTCCTATTTGCTAAAAACAAATTTGTTCATGGCTCTTTGTAAAGGTGCAGTGGGGAGGAAGAGTGTGTTTTGATTTAAGAATGCTGAGAAGTAAGGTTAAGTGACTTACCCAAGGTCACAAGAAACATTTTAGTGGCACAGTTGGGATCAAATGTGCCCAGGTTTTTATCAATCCACTGCTTAGCCAACAAGACACCCTGCCTCCTCAGATGACAGTGTCTTTAAACAAATACTGCTTTTAAGAGCCATCTCCATTTAAATGCAATATAAGGAATTTATCGTTTTCAATATTGTGACTCAACCTTGTGGGACACAGCCGCTAACCCTAACCCATCGATTTACCACTGTACTTCAACTGGAAGGGGAGCAGCCAGCACAGAAGCTTCATTAGCTGGTGACAGGAATGTGCGGTGGGGCAGATCAAGCTGCCATACCGCTTCCCAGGTACGCAGATAACGGATGGTAACACCTGACCCTTTACAGGATCATACTCATGCAGTCACCCTCAAAGAAGTCCCAGTTCTATCTGATCCTGTGCCCACAGCGGCTTCAGGTCAGGAACAGTAAATGATTTCTTTTGTGGGTTAAGAAAAAAAAAAAAAAAAGTAGTGATTACCTAGAGTCCTATATTGAGAAGGATTCTAAAGTTGTATCCCACCCAGCTCACCAGAAAAATAAATGCTGTAGTGAGTTATTAACAACCATAATTGGTTCAGGAGAGAGAAAGGGCAGCCTCCTGCCCCAACCTCACCATGTCCTGGTCACCCCTCCAGACTCAACTGAAAAGTCCCTTCCCAGGAGGGACCTGGCCCGAGGCTGAGTCTGTACAAGGCGCCTCTCCCAGTGTGCTCTGGTGCCCGGCTCTTCCCCATCCTGTCCACTCCCTGGTTGTATCCCGTCAGCCTACATGCTCCTCATGAGCGAGGAAAAGGACGTGCAGGATCTACCGGTGCTGATGCTGACTGAATGAAGGGACCTACTGACTCAGCCCAGAATCTGGAAGTGGCTTAAAGCCTGCTGAGCAATTAGGCAGAGGCCCCTAAAAGTGCAGTACCCACATTCCAAGAGACACTTAAGCCCTTGACATGAAGAGGTTTTAAGAACTATTTACTTGTTCCATACTTTCTTTAGTAATACCAAAGATTACAGATCAACAAAAGCAAGAGTATTTACTATTTTATATAAAATATGACTGTGTTGTATTATGCAATTAACAAAATGAACTCAATCCCACGGTGCAGAGTTGTTCTGCAGAAATGCACTACAGCAAACATCGAGTACAGCTGAGATGCATCAATTGAAAAGTAATGAACATCTTAATGGACCTTACGAGATACATGCACCACACACTGAAAACTGTTTCCATACATCTTGGTTAATCACAATCAATAGAGTCAGAGTCGATGATGATTATGCAGTTACTGTAGCTGTGGCCCTCCTCTCTATTCCTTGGAGAAGCAGAGATGGATAAATGCAGCCATGAGTTCACCAGTATTTATTAAGGATATTCTGGGGCTCCTTCATTAAAGATATAATAAATGCAATGCTCTACTCAAGTCACTTATCTATATCTTACCTCAGACTTATTTACTAGAAGAGCAAGTATACCTCACAGAAGAAAATAAATAAATAAAAATAATTTTAAAAAGAGGTCCCTAATGGGTAATGATGAATTCCTTATGGGAAACAGTCCAGTGTCATAATAAGCAGCAGCACAAAATGCACACGAAACAAGGTTGAAAGGAAAACGAAAGAGAAATTGTTTTCTGAAAAGGCAAAAGCTAGAAAGCATGTCCTGAGTTAACTATAACCATTGGTGACATTTATCTAACACAACTTCATCCCAAGCTGCATTTACAAAGTGTCTGTTATCTCAAGAGCCTCAGGACAATCCATAGGCATTACAAAACTAGCAGTTTGTTAGGAACAAAAAATATTTTAAAATATTTTCCTGAA
This sequence comes from Sciurus carolinensis, assembly GCF_902686445.1. NCBI lineage: Eukaryota > Metazoa > Chordata > Mammalia > Rodentia > Sciuridae > Sciurus > Sciurus carolinensis. The sequence goes on from NC_062220.1 coordinate 135,375,015, forward strand.
CAAAAAATATTTTAAAATTCAGGGTAACTATATACTATTTCACATGGAAGCCTCAATTAATACTTTGGAATGCCACGTGATCCATATAAACGTACATTTTCAATTCCTGAAAAAAATGGAGGAACAAAATGGCCAAAAGCAAAGTATTCTAAAAGTTACTTTAGATGACTATTTTTAAATTAATATTTCCTAATAGTTCTTAATTTTAAAATAATGATAAAATTGTAAATGACAGAAGTATCACAAGGCAAACTAAAGCAATTAAAGATTCAGACAGCAAAGTCAATTCCCGATAATGCCAAAAGAAAAAAAAAATACATATTGAACTGGGTCATGCCTGGCAACCGAAGCAACAGCCAGAATTCATCAGGTTGCGGGGCAGGGATGGGGGAGTGGCTTCTGTAGGCACACCTGCCTCAAAGGGAATGAGACAAAATGGGACAATTGAATATTTTTAAGGAAAGAAGAGAGCTAATATTTTGCAACATTAAATAATACAATTTTCCCTTGAACTCCATTTGGTAGAGGAGAAACCTGAATACGCAGTCAGTGATCCAGTAAAGGCAGGAGCTGATGCTGAAAAGGCAGATCACAGTAGCAGAAAGCCAGGGGAAAAGCATCCAGGAATATTAGGAAAACCTCAACCATACAGGTTGCTTAATAATTTTTTAAGCAAAAGAGGGGAAACTGATCCTCTAATGTGAAAAGAAAAAATGGGTTTTCTTATACAAACTGAAATGCTCCAGATGTATGATCTTAAGTGACACGAGGAAGGAGTTTATTGCAAAACACCCCATACTCCTGGGCATCTGATAAAAGCTTCTGGTGAGCTAATAGCTTAATGGCAGCAGAGCTGGCACAGGGCCTCCAAGGAGCCCAAAGCTTGCCTTTCTCCCCAGGTTTACCTGGGAAGCGCTCCTTCACTAGGTGGCTCTCCTTCACTACTTATGGCAAATCCTCCCTGACACCCCACCACCCACCCAAGTCTTGTTCTGTGACCTTCCTGAAATCATGATGTCATCTGTTTGCAACTTGTAACTTCCAGAGTGCAACTGGAGAAAAGGAGAACAATCCAAGCATCGCAAAACAGAACAGGAACATTGTCATACCCCCTTTTCTTCTATTCTTTTTCCTCAATGATAAACATGTAATTTTATTTTATTTTTGGTGTTGGGGATCAAAACCACGGTTCAACACATGCCAGGCAAGTGCTCTACCACTGAGCTACAACAAGCCCCAATATATAATTTTTAAAACATTTATTCTAAACACTGTCACCATCAAAAACCAAAATACAATTTTTTTTTAAAGGAGCATACAAAAGACATATTTCCTGATCTCTTGTTATCAACCAACTTTCTAGAAAACATCTCTTCTAAAATACAAGGAAAACACATAGGAAACCTCACTAGCATTTCAAGGGGCCACCACATCACACAGAAAATGCAGACAGACACTGGGCTTTGATAGAAAGTCAGGCAGCTTATTCTGTAGTGATCAAAGACTACTAAATACCAATTCTCCCCAAAGGAAAGTCAATGCTATGTCAGCCACATCTGAAGGAACTTCCACTAGTTCAGTCATTTTCTGGGATGCTGCGTGTGGCTGTGAAGTGACCAGGCAAGACCACGGAAAGGCCAGAGGAAGGACCAGGGACAGAGCGTAGGCAGGCCAAAGGTTGCTCAGAGTGCAGCTCACAGCGGCCTGAGGAGTGTTCACTCCACATATGCGAGGTCCCCATTTCAGGATGGATGCAGTCACCAAGATCCAACACTGACCAGAGGTTCAACAGGGAAGGCCCTTCGTTCACTGACTGAAAGATCACGGTTGACTTGGGAGGGCTCAGCATTTCTGGCGCTGACACGAAGTAGGGAGCTCTATTCAGGAGCGAGCTTGAGGGATGGTTTGTGAATTTCAAACCAAACAGTTAAACTGGAAAGAAGTTGAGGGCTATGAAAGCATTTTAAAACAATTATTTAATCTGAAAATTCAAAAAAATTCATTTCTCTAAATCTAGTAGTCCCATTTATGGATTTTTAGCCTTGGAATATAATCAGGAATGCAAGAATAATGGAAAAACTAACTCTTTTACAATAGCATGTTTTACAATTTTCAAATATGTGGTCCTATAAGATTCTATGGTGTAGTGGTGTCAATCATCTTAGTTTGTGTATGTCCATTCTATAATATTAACCAACAAAACATTTCTCAAAGCACCCTCATCGTTAAACTATGTATGACTGTATAATAAAACACAGGAAATGACTTTAATGTCCACTATTAGGAGAATAAATGAGAAAATTAGGGCATAATTACTCAAGGAATTTTGCAACCAATCAAAGGAAGTAATGCAAAGTAACATAAAATGAAAAAAATCTCATCAGTTTAGTGAGGAGAAAAAGGTCAAAGATGTAATAACACAGGCTATATTATTTTTAAAAAATGTATAGAAAAACAGACTGAAAACCAAACCACACACACCAGAAATAATAACAGGGGTAAGTTATGTTCTCCACTTTGCAACATTTTTGCAACCTAACATGATTTTACCTCCGGACTATTACTCTTAAAGAGAAAATAAAAGGTGCAAGCCACAAAGGAAAAGCCAGAATGACAGAACTGTACAAAGGCGTGGGCTAGCCAACCAGGGCTGTGCATGGAGGGCTCAGAAGCACCTGGTGCACGCTCGACCCACCCTGCTTCTGCCAACTCACATGGAATGGGTGTTCTGGGACTGGATCAGAAGTTCCTTTCAGGTTTAAAATTATATGATTTCTTTTTTTAAGTTGAAACAACTAAGAAATTAGAGAACATACAAGAGAAAACATTCATTCCCCAGTTCCCCATGTAAAGGAGTACATAAGTGGTGGGGGAGGGCCCTCTGCGTGTTAAATGTGTGTGCTTATTCCAACAAAACAGTGCACGAGCACTAGGAAGCACTTCATGAAATGTTACAGAGCATCCCTAGTTAAGATGCTCCAAATCACGGAAGAAAATCCATGGCTGTGAAGTTCAAAGTGATTTCTGAGTGAAATAACAATAAAAAACAACACTGAGACCATCAGGCTGCACAAGTAGCTGTGCTGCTGCAGATGACCCCTTGTCCAGGTGCCCCAAGAAGAGTGGCACTGGTGCAGGGCAGCCACCAGTCCGGAGGAGCGCGGGCCTTCACGATGGGACTGGGTTTCTTTTCAGGGTGGTGAACGTGTTCTGGAATTAAGGCGGAGGTGTCAGCTGCACAATCTTGGGAGTTTATTAAAAATCACCAAATTTTCCACTTTGAAGAGGTGAATGTTATAGTAAATGAATTACACCCCCATTTAAAAACAAGGATGTGATGAGAGATGACTAGAACAGTGTGGAAAAAACCCATAGTGCACTGTGGAAGTAATGAGGACAAAGATAGACTGGAAACAAATGTCAATGAACTCTGAACATCAGGAAAAGATAACTGGAGATTATTCATAAGACAGGGAAGCAAAGACTCTTGGACAAAAGAATGGAAGATCAAAAGCTTTAGGAATGATGCCTGCACATGGTTGGCAAAGCAAGCATAGGTTGCGGGGGCCACGTCCACATGACAGGTGCTCCACCATCTGTCAGTGAGTTCGTAAGTGAATGACTATGGTTCCTCTGGTTTCATGTGAAAAGAAGAGAAGGAAGAACCAAGACTGGGTCAACTGTGAGTCCAACTGCAAGAAAAGTTAGACTAGGCCTATGCAACTTGACTCCAAATCAAGAATATTTACACAGAGAACTGAAAAGATGGAAAGAAGCAAGAGATACTGCAAACCTTTGCTCTCCACCAATTATAGGAAATGTATTTAATAGGTTTAAATGAAAAAGTGGTTTATAGTTACATAAAACAGCCTGTGAACAGATTCCACTTGTATAAAAAGAGAAAAAGGAAAGGAAGTAGAGAAATGAGAGGAACATAGGTAAGTAGGAGAAAAAGCAAGGTGAGGTGGCATGTCTCTTTAAGAAGCTCCTTGGAGATGCATAACTGCAGAAGGCCTGGTGAATACAACATTGATTGGGAATGAGGTAACCACAAACACCATCGTCTCAAATGAAAAGGGATTCGAGAGCTGACCCAGAAAACAAGCACCGTAACCACCAGATAAAATTTTAATGATAAACATGAGATGCTCTACATACAAGCAAGATTGAAGGATCCCATGCTAAGCCATCAACATGAGGTTCTTAGAAAGAGGAGCCATGAGGAGCTGTGAGGAGCCTCTGTGCCCCACAGCTCAAGTTTCATCTTATCGATCCTCAAAACTCTGCCATCGCTGGGCTTTGTGTTGCCTAATCTGCAGAGCTGAACAGATCTCCAGGGATCAGGGAGGCAGGGAGAGAAGGACTGGCACCTGGCCTCAGAGACCACCGCCAGATAAGGAAGTCATAACTGGCTCTCAGGATGAAAGTCTCTCCTTTATTTTTAATCTCTTTTTGGAATGTTTCAGTCCAATCTCTGCATTCTGTCCTCAAGCATCTTCTTACACAATGATATAAATACCTTACACAGTTGCCACCGATTCTCAGATCTGGGGAATGGAAGCGCTGCACACATCGTGAACTCTGAGGTCCACATTTCAGCACTAAGGGGCAGGAGCCTGATGACCTCCTAAAAACTGGATGAACGGAATTCCAGATTTTTGATCCATTAATCTTTCTAAAAATAATAGTGTTACAGTTCTCCCAAGGACATTAACCTCTAAATTACAGGCAGTGGAAAAAAAGCCAAAGGAAAGTGTCCCACCTGGGCATATCTTGTTTAAAACAATTTTTCATGGGCATGGCATATCATAAAACATTTAAATAATCTATCTGGAATTTCAATTCAAATAGTGCTCTTTAAGAAAGATTTTTTTTTTTTTTTTTTTTAAAGGAAAAGTCTAAGCCACTACTAGCTATTTAAGTCCAAAGTCGGTTTTTGGTTTTGGTTTCCTGCAGGCAGGACCTTCACTAAGGTGGTTCAGCCAAAACCCGTGCAGACTCAGAAATTTAAGGGTTCTGAGTATTCAATTGTATTCTGGCATACAATTTGAGACAGTAAAAGCATACAATTCAAAGTTTACAACTGGAGACTACAGTTCAAGACACCTTCCTAATCCACAAAGAACATTGATCTTCTTATAGTTCATTAAAGAAATACATAAATGCACCTCTGTAGCAAACATGAAGAATTCATGAAAGTGGTTTTTGGAACAGAAGCCAAAGGAATTTACAGAAGCCAAAATTAAATTTCTCGGCCATGGAGACACATAAAATACCTAGTTCAGGACAAGTTAAATAGCAAATATGTACTATGTGGTGGGGAAGGAAGATTACGTGTGGCCACAGCCCTTCCTATAATGAATGCCTCAGAACAAGAGAACAAGAACAGGACCTGATTGTGCCAGCACTTATTATTCTTGCTTGACTTTTTTATGTCTTCATAAAACACAAACTGTTTGCCTTAATGAAAATCTAACATAACATGCCACCAGAGTGATTTAAAAGCTAGGAAAGACATATTGAGACAAATGAATCACAAATCTGCTCCACACTACTCGCTTCTACCCACTTTCTACTGAGCTCTCAAATCCTAGAGAACAGTCACAGAGCTTCTCCTGCTCACACACAGCTGTCACTGAGAAAGGGGCATGCTCTCAAGGGAAGATACGGTCACTACTCAAAGGGCAGTCCTTGACAAATGAAAGCTGTAAGATGGAGAGCAGTAAGTGAAAATGGCTTTGCTTACCCAGCAATGACAACGCCATCGTGAGAGTGCACATCGCATAAAACCGCATCAGGAACGTGCTCCAGCTCACTCACGGCACCTCTGCGATTCTGCGAGGAAAAGGGGGACGCAGTTTATACTATCCTTAGGGTGGCCAGGAGATAAAGCACTTCACCTTCGCCCACCTTCCACGGAGATTTTCTATGGTATGACCACATTCAGGTTACCTGGACATTCAAAGGGACAAAGATGGCAACTAACATCATGTCTGCATTACCACACACATGAAAGCCGCTGAACTAGAGGGCGGGGTCATGGGAGACGCTGGCCCTGTCCTCAAGGAGATCACAGAATATAAAGGAAGTATGTGCACATCAATAGCCACTATCCACAGTAGCTGGCGAAATCTGTTGGTGATCACAAGTGTCAGAAGAAGTATATAAAGTATGTTTGAAAATTCAGTTCAGCAACGAGAAAGTACCTCATGACACTTTACCTGTTCACTCTTATAAGCACTCTCAGAATAAAATGAAAAATGAAAACACTACATATCACAAAAGATAAAGATCGGGATGTGGAAAGGGAGAAGAAAAAAGATGGCAAGTCTGACTGAGCCAGAGGTTCCATGCAAAACCTAAAACCTAAATTTAACCTAAACATAGTCTGTGGAGAGAGAGGGGAGGGAGTGTTATTTTCTCCTGTGTGTGCTTCTGTGACTTTTTAATTCTTTTACCAAGATCATTTATTATTGATTCAAAACAATATTAAATAATTACTTTCAAAATAAAAATCAAGGGAATCTGTAGAGACATAGAGTCTTTACATGTGGGAAATGGGATAGAGTGACAGTTAAGCCAAAAAGCAGGCACGAATACAGGAATTTTAAAATACAAGATGATTATAATTTTAGTTTTGCTGGTCTGGCCCATGATTGAATAGTGTGCCCAAGTGCTACATACAGTTCTTAGCATACAGCAAATACACAGTAGGTGGTAGCTACTAATATTATTGCTTATATTAGGGAAGACATGATGATATCCATCCCATTAAATCAACATTTATTAAGCAGCTATTCTCCAGAAACTGGGCAAGAGAATTTGCATGATGGTCATGACTTCATCTGAGGACCAAGCCCACAGCTGAGGGATAAAACTGCACACATCTAAGAGGAGCTCTCCAGCTTGTAGAGCTATGAGGAGGGAAGGAAAGATCTGGCCACAAAGAAGAAATGAAGAACTTTTTTAAGGGAAAAGGTATTGAAAGAAAAGAAGAGGGCCTGAGATGAAGAGCTGTCTGCATTTGGCACTCATGTCTGTCCTGTGACCTCTCCTTCTTGGGCTCCAATCCCTCGCTGATATTCTAGTCATGGAGAGATCCCAGAATGCCAGGATGGAGAAAAAGACCTATGCAAACCTCAGGAAGAGGAGCACGTGGCCCCCACACCTGCTTCATCAAACCACTTCCGGGCTGAACTGCAGGTGCAGGTAGGTTCATGCATTTAAAGGTCACCCCTATGCAGAGGGACCTAAGAACTCTGGATTCCTTCTGGGGTTTCCCCAGGCATTGACTGAAAAGGTACCAAACCAAACCACCTGCCCAACCCCATTCTAAAGTCTACCATAAATAGAGCAGGAACACTGTGTCTGTGAGCAAAGGCTCATGAGTCTTGAGAGCCAGCTGTGCCTGGGCACTGAACACGGCCTCCTCAACAGAAGGGGCATCACACTTACGACTCTGGACACCCACCCTTGCCTCATTGCAGAGAGCAGGTTACTCTTAGCCCATTCTGGATATGAGGAAACAGAGGCATACCAGAGTTAAGCAATTTGCCCTAATCTGACCTATTTTGATAAAGCATTCTAGAATTACTGTAAGAATCCCGTCATTACATTTAATGAAAGAATCAGCATTTAAAATTTCACCCAAATAGTTATTATTACCAGTGTCAGGAAAAGGGCCAGACACTCCAAACAGAAGTCTCCCTCACAGTTGGCCTGTAGCACTTACTAACCAGTCCACTCAATGGATGACCACTCATTGAGCACATATGGTTTTGTGCTTGTTAGAGAAAAACAATAAATAGACCTCCAGTTAAGTTGTGTGGAACCTGAAAACTGTTATCTGGTGCCAAATGCTGTGAGGTGGGTCTTTAAGCACCTTCACTGCTGCCACCTCCAGCCCAAATGAGGTGGTGCTGCCAGCCTGCCTTGTTTCTTGGCCATCAAAGAGGAAGCAAAAAACTTAGCTGCCACTTTCTCTCTCAGGTCTGACGTGTCTGAATTCAGTCTAGGGGAGACTGAGTACCTCCAGCTCTCACATTCATAACTCTCAAAGGACCCCTCCTTTCTGAACAGAAAGGCCCTCATTAACTCACCTCTCAAGCTTTTCCCGAACAGCAGCCCCTCTACCAGGGTTAGACACTGCTCCTTGCCCCCGGTTTATCTGAGTGGCTTTGTTTGTCAAAACTTCCTGCCTGCCTCTCGTCTCTGTCTGTCCATCACAAGCAAGAGAGCTAATGGACCCCTCCAAATGAGCTTAATACCTTTGGTGGGTGCAAACAGACACCATGGGGAGAGCATGACTTTCTTAGGGGTGGTGTCTTAACACCCTAAGAAAAAATACCTGTGCTAATTGTCTTTAGAATGGCAGGTCTAACCAGGGGCGATGCTGCCCCCATGGGACATCTGGTAACATCTGGAGACATTCTGAACTGTCACAACTTGAGGGGAGGATGAGAATTATTATTATTGGCATCTAGTAAGCAGAGGCCGGGGATGCTGCTCAACATCCTGCAATGCACAGGACAGCCCCCGACAAAAAGAATAGGCTGGCCCAATGTCACCAGTGCTGGGGCTGAGCAACCCTGAATTAGAGAGACACTGCTCTGACTAATGCTGCTAGAACTGCACAAGGCTGCCCCACCAAGCTCATCAGTCACTAATCAGGTTATGAGGTGACTAGGGAGAGACACACACATAGGCAATATGTCACCATCAGTAATGAGCAAAAGGGTGTTCATCTTAAAGTCCATTAGGATCGACCTTTATGGGAGAGAAGAATGTGGTCCTCTCTTCTCTACTTGTGAACACCCAGTTTCCTGGACAGGAAAGAAACACTGCTGCACACCACCGCCTCGTCAGGCCGCACACGGCTCTATGTAACATGCTTCTCGACAGTTATCCATGGAAACGCTTCTCTGTGCAAATTCTTAGCTGTGATCTAATATTTCTGTAGAGACTTTGAAGTGATAAATGCTAGGGCAGCAAGCCAGTGGGTTACATGAGGGAAGAGCAGACAGCTCTTAGAGATGTGCAATGATCTTCCTCTTACAGTTTCTAAAATGGCATTTGCAGCTCCTCTCTTGGGTGCAGGTGGTGCTTCTGCCTTCTTGGACCCTCCAGGAAGGTGACAAAAGTGAGAGGGAGCTGTGTCAAGTATGACTCCAACAACCCGAACCAGCAGAGGGGAAGTGACAAGCAGCCCAACCTCAGCCTTCCTCTCCTGAATAGCGGGGAGTTGCTCCCAAATTTTGTCATTGAAAACAGGGGCAGATCTTCCAAGGGGGAACAAAACAGGCAAGTCATAGCGTTGGAAGGGGCTGCTCAGCACACCCCTCTGCCTCTGCTTCTGGCAATTAACCTCAGGCTGCAACCGAAGGTTTGGACTCCTGTTCTTCCACAGGTAAAGCTACTGGCCGCTGCCTACCTTCCAGTTGGTCCTTAACATGTGTTCCTTGGCTCGGCACTCTTGGAAGATGAGCTTCCAGCAGGAATAATCTGAGATGCTGCTCTCCGGAAGGTGCCCTTCCTGCTGGCACAGCCGGTACCACAGCACCTCATCTTCAGCAATCACCTTCCACGTCTTGCTCACCTACAGCAGCAGAAGTGACACAAATGTCAAAATCTGCAATTAGAGAGGCCCCTCGCCTTCCAAAAATCAATCAACACCTATATTACTGCCCTGGGTTTATGGCAGTATAAAATGTCTCATTAACAAAACACTCCGAGGTGGAAAAAAATACAAGCAAATGTTTCCAGTTTTATCTTTCAAGATTTCAAAATTGTTGTACCACCATGTAATCTCACATTTTAGTCTGCTCGGTTAAATTATTATCTAACGAATGAGACGGAAAAAATGCACAAATACATAAAATGCAAAAAAATTAGGAACTTAACCATGGTAATTAGCTACATAATCATACATAGCTCTTCATAACAGAATTTCTACCTTTTACCAATAGCACTTGTATTTCTATCATATATAGTGGAAGACTGGCCTCTGAAATGAAAAGCTATAATAAAATTAACACCCAAAAGTCAAATCTCTGGTCATATAAAAATTCAAATTTATAAGTGAAAACTTAGATTTAAAAATATAGATTTTAAAAATATATTCAACACAAAACTCAAAGCTGTTAATCAGGGCTGCAAGATCTGGGAGAGAGCAATTAATGTTATGTTTGGCCTGAATCTCAAACCCCAATAGTATCCAGCGGAAATGGCTGTTTTAGCTATGTTTTGTTTTCCAACTCTAATTTAGGGGAATAATGGATTTACTTCATCATAGTATAATGTACAAGGTTGGCCAGATTGCAAAAGATGGACTCTGCTGGCAAGATGAGAGAGTGACCCAACAGATCAACAGGATCTAGTCTGTGGTGCAAGCTAGTAATGCAGGATATCAAGGGCTCAGCTGTCCATCCTGTGGCTGAAACTCACTCCTAATAAACTGAGTGGAAACCAGTGATTTGTAGGAATCTGTGCTCTTTAGCACTCCCTTGGGGCTAATTCATGAACCAGAGACAGGTAAGAAGAGAGAAGCATCAGAGTGAGAAAGCATGCACCGCGCGCACACAGCAGGGTCTTACTGCTCAAGGGGTGCCTCGATGGATGAAGCACAAACAGGGAGACCATAACGTGTGCATCTCTGAAAATCTGCTCCTCCATAACACAGAAAGAATACTGCCTGAAATAGTCACAGAGTTAATGAAAGGCTTAAAACATTCTAAGGAGCATGTATTCATGAAAAATGGCTAAACATCAGTAAGATCTGTGACTTAACTTGCACGTAACCACTCTCCAGCTCCAGGGAAGCCTTGAAAATCAGCAGCCTCACAGCCAGGATGCGGTAAAAAACCAGCAGCCTCGCAGCCACCGGAGGGGCCAAGCAGGTTTAGATCTCCACAAAACTCCAATCCCCAAAAGACTATAACCATTTGGCCTGTCTGGCAGTTGGCTGGAAAACTGTTCTCAAAGCTTGTCTTCATCTGACCTGACTGAGTGCTCTCGCTATCCCACCTCCAGGGCATTTGTTAAAAGCTGTAAGTGTTAAGTAAGTTTAACACTACAGATGCCAGAGGAGGCACTGCCAGTTGGAGCTAACAAGAAGCTGACCAAAACACTTAAATTTATATAGACAGGAAAAACTGAGGAATGAGACGTTCACAGGGTCTTTGGAAGGTTCTGATATATTCATTCCTGGGAGTCCAGAATGCCATGTGTATGTGCAGTACTGTGCATGTGCCCAGAAAAAAACCTGATGAGGCCCTGACCTCTCAATTCTGGCTGACATTGCTACAGAGGCAAGAAGTGAAGGCTAAGGCAGAGTTGGAAATGGCTGGGAGGGTGAGATGGGGCCCCAACATACAAAGAGCACATGAGCACATTGAAGGAAGTCTGTCCAGTCACTAGCTAGGCAAGCACACTTCAGTGGTCATGGAAGATAAAGAACAGAGACTAGGGAGTTAATCCGGGCAAGTCACTTAACAAACAGCAGCAATCAAAAATGATAAATGGTAATAACAACAAGTTCTTCAGAGGTAGGAAAATCTGATCATCAGAGTTGCAATATTATTTTAAATGTCCAGTTTTTAACAAAAAAGTGCGAGACAATCAAAAAAACAGGAAAGTAGGACATGTATGCACAGGAAAAAAAGCTCAACAGAAACTGCCCCTGAGGAGGCCTAGACAATGAATTTAATAAACAGAAACTTTAGATCAGCTATTATAAACATGTCCAAAATACTAAAGGGAAGCACATCTGAAGAAATAAATAACAGTATAAGAAAAAGATCTTACCCTATAGAGAATATTGACGAAGAGACAGAAATTATTTTTAAAAAAACAGAAGTTCTGGAGTTGAAAAATATAGCAACTGAAACCAAAAAAATTCACTAGAGGGACTCAATAACAAATATGAACTGGTTGAAAAATGAGCAAATTTAAAGATAGGTCAACTGAGATTATCTAATCCAAGAAAGAAGAATTAAAAAAAACAAACTGAAGAAAATGCACAAAGCCTCAGAGACCTGTGGGACACCAAGTATTCCAACACATGCAAACACAGTGAGGCTGCAGTAGTTTTTTGTGTCTGTTAGAATTAAGTAGATATTAATCCAAACTAGATTGTTTTAAGTTAAGATGTCCACTCAAAAACAAGCCAGAGAAAGAAACAGGGGATTAAATAGCATAATAGAATGCAGCCTATCGCAGTCTCAAAGTTTTTCGACTTTCCATCTCAAGCAAGCTATATCAAAAATAACCATTATTATGCTTTATTCAACCAAAAGCAACACTGAACTTAATACTCTGATGGCACATTAAAGTTCTGGTTTTCTTAATTCAACATCTGCTGTACATGTGTGCATGAAAGGTCCACACGTGACAAACAGTCACATCATGCAAGTCACTTTCTTATAGGCACAGGCTGTGCACTTTACACGAAACCCATAGCTTCAAAAGGGGCATACATAAGTGGCAAAGCTTGTTATTTTTTGACGTGTAACACTGTAGTGCTGAAGGAGTAATGCTCAAGCCTCACCTGCCTTCAATGGTTTAGAAATGAAGAATCAGGAGGGCTTTGGAGGTCAACTGGGCACATCTCCTCACTGTAAGAAGTTTCTCACAGCTTCTAAGGAGTAGAGGCAATCCCAGAATGCTTCCGGGGAGAGCTGACCTCCCAAATCATTCTGCTGTCTCACCAGGCGGTCTAACTATCAGAATGTGATTCCTCCATTGTGCTGATTTTGCCCGTGGCCCTGATTTTGCTCTTTTGATGAAGAAAGCAATTTAATCTTCCAACACTCAAGTAGCTGATGACAGTGATCATACAATCTTTTAGCCACTTCTTCACTGATCTAAATATGACCCATGTCCTTCAACTATTTGCCTATGACTAGTTTCCATATATATCACTATAAGCCCTAATAGTTATGCATCTACAGAGTCCCTCTTCAAATAAGGTACTCAGACCCAAAAAATCCCCCATATATGGTTGTCAAGTGCCACAAACAGAAGGATTTCATCAGACATTTAGGTATTTTGTTTTTGTTTTGTTTTTTTGCAGTGCTGTGGATCTAACTCAAGCATTACACATGCCTGGCAAGCACCCTCCCACTGAGCCACATCCCCAGCCCTTTTTAGGTTTTTTTTGTTTTTTTTTTTTTGAGACAGGGTCTCAGTAAGTTGCTTTGGACCTCACTAAGTGGCTGAGGCTGGCTTTGAAATTGGCAATCCTCCTGCCTCAGCCTCCCAAGCTACTGGGATTACAGGCACACACCACTGCACCTGAGTACACCTAAATTCTTAATTTTATAAACTTCTTATCCATATTAAGTGCCACCTCATTGCCTGTCCAATGCCCCCCAACATTTTAGCCCCCTCAGATCACCTCCGAATCCTGTCATTCATTGCACTAGCTACTTCTCCCATATAAGTCCTCTGCAAAATATGATTTGTGGGCCTTCATGTCTTAATTATTTAAAAAAAATTAATCAAGATGGGGCTGAGGCTGGACAGGGTCCTGTGGCAAACCACTGGAGCCCATCCCATAACTGACACAGATCCATTAAGCAACTCACCCTGGGCAAGGCCACAGCATCAGTTACAAATCCACTTAACCACACTGTCATCCCACACTCTTCCATCTTAGCCATAAGGGCTCAGGAAACAAATCCTCATCTGATCACAAGTGGTCAGACAATAAAGAATGGAATAATGACTCAATAACACTGGAGCCCCAGTTTTGACTAGACAGAACACTGTGGTTTTATTTTTGGCATATGTGATCCACAGCTGAGCCTACCCATGACACCCGGGTAGTGTCTGTCCATCTGTCTGTGCCAGAGTGAGTCTGAGCACTAGGCAATCAAGAAGCACAGAGAGGGATGAACCAACATCAGCTGTGCTAGAGCCAGACCACAATTCAAATAGTTCCAGAGCAGAGTATATCCCCTAACAGATCTCTGGAACTCAGGATTAAATGAACCGTAAGATGAGGAGTAACTTTTAGAAATCCTCACAGGTTCTCCAAGGCAGAAAGTGCTAGCTAAATACAAAGCAGTTAACTCTGATCCTTCTTTGTAAAAATCATAAAACTAAATTTTTATAAAAATATAACTACTGAACAAGACTCAGAATAGCAAAGAAGCCATATAAATGTAGTTATTACCTTATTAAACAGACCAGAACTACCCAAAGTGTGTTCAGCAGAACAACAGCTCCCCAGTGTGTTAATAAGTTTCTTTAAAAAAAAAAAAAAAAAAAAAAAGGATTCCATGATAAAATGAGTTTAGGGAACACTAGTTTAAAGAAAACCAAGTAGGATTCTTTGCTGCAGGACTTCTCAGAGTTTTTATAGACTGACATGTGTTGCTTATGATGAGAATGTAAGAAGCTGCATTTCCCAAACTTTTTTGGTTCCTGACTTCTTCCTCCAAGGAGTATTTCAAAAGCCCAGTAACTCTGCAGGCTTATTAGTAAAGATATGAGTTGGGCACTAACTGCCTATGGGGCACCAAGACTAGCAATTCTCATCAGCTCTTAACCTAAACCTGCCATACGGAGACCTTCCGCATCCGAGACCCAACCCAGAGATGTACCCAGACTGAGGGCTGCTTCCCATAGTTGGGGAAACTACACAGGGGAAAGTCTGGTTCCTGCTGATACAGTCAGGCTGGATCAAAAGACTGAACCCAAAGAGGGACTTTTTAAATTCTGGAATCCAAAAATTAGCTACAAGGCTTTATTATTTTTTTCTTTTCTTCTCTCAGATAGAGCTTCTAAATCATCATTTTAAGAGCATGCAAATCCTGTGCTCAGTGATTACAAATTAGAAGATCCCAAGTACATTAAACATTCTGGATGAATTGTCATAAGAACTAAACCAAACATATTTCAGTCACTTTAATATGAAGAAAGTTCTCAGTGGGACTTTCAGGAAGACTCGAACATCTCAGATCTTCTATCAGCTCCAAAGAAAATGCCAAGTTGTTTTAAATAACAATCTGAAATCCGTAAAACAGGTTTAAGGACTGAAAAACTGAGAATAAAAAGTTGACATTTTGGTGCATTATCCATACCACTAACCCCAGAACTCAGTTTTATTCTGCAGAAAATAATATTCAGGATATAGTTTAATCCCTGGATAATACAACACAAAAAAACCTGTTTGAGGGATTTATAAAAGGTAGAGGCGAGACTCACTTCCAAAAAGGGATCAGGAGTGTACCCACAATTAGGTATTAAAAACATATATGTGCCAATAATTTATTTAGCAACTATAAATGGAAGGTGCTTTTCTATTTCTTTTAAAGAAAAATAACAGCCTTTAAGAATTTATTTTAATTCTGAAGAAAAAAAAATCAGCAAGTACCTAGTTAAACTTTCACAAGCGAACTTTAAAGAGTCCAACCAAAAGAAAGTCTTTCTAATTGTTTTGATTTCTTGACTTACATTAAATCTAGCAAGTTTACAAGCCTGAATTTTCCAAAGGTCCAATGGTCTTTCTTTAATACACCAGAATTGGAAAGGCCCTCCTCAGTAAAAGCCCCACTGAGTGAGCCTCAGCTGCAAGAATTTGCTAATAAAAGTGTCTCCAGCATTTTGCTTTATAGCACCACTGTGAATTGCCACATTTGAGAGAGAGAAAGGAGAGAGCACTCTTGGCTAGAAAATTAGCTGTGTTGGCTCTGCCTGGATTAAGGTTACCAACAAGGACTACAAAGGGGACACGTCATGGCTTCATCCACACCTTCTCCTATCATGTCTGCTTGGGGAGAATACACCACGTCCACAGCTTTATGTATGTTCCTTACCTCAATTTCCTCTCTTCATATTCGCAGTTGAATCCATTAGCTTCACCCCCCACAACCCACCACTGATTCTAGCCAAGGTCACCAACAATCTCCAAGCTGCAAATTCTGCAGCAATTTTTTTTTTTTTTTTTTTCTTTTTGCGGTGCTAGGGGATCGAACCCAGGGCCTTATGCTTGCAAGGCAAGCTCTCTACCAACTGAGCTATCTCCCCAACCCTCCAAGCTGCAAATTCAATGGTCACTTTTCAGTCCCTCTAATAAGACAACAGCAGCACTTAACACCTTTGATCACCTCCCCCGCCTCCCCGAAAACTTTTACCCCGTGGCTCCAGGGGTGGTCTGGGTGTTCATTCCACGTCACAGGTAGCTTCTTGTTGGTCAGCTTACCAGCCCCACCTCATCTCCTGGCCTCCCATCATCGCTGTGTGCCAAGGCTCCATCCCTGAACACCCTCCTCTTCCGACACTCACTTCCTCGATGTTTTCCTTAGTTTCCTTCCTTAAATACTGTTGATGTGCAAAGGGCTCACAAATTAACATCTCCAACCAAGAGCTCAATCATGAACTCACTCCCAGCCTCACACCTGACTGCTGGCTTCCCCTCAAACTTGCTCATGCCGGTTTCCTCCTCCTCAGCAAGAAGCAACCTCATCCTTCCAGCTGCGCAGTCCACACACCGGGAGTCTGCACTGACTTTTTTCTTTCTCTTCCCACATTTTGAACCCATCGGTAATTCTGACTCTGCCCACCTCTGCTGGTGCAAGCCTGGCCCAGACACAGTGTTCTCCCTCTGGATGATTTCGGAAGCCTTCAAAGTGGTCTCCCTACTGCTAGGTTTGTCCCCCTACAGCCTATTCTCCACATGAGAGTCAAATGATCCAATTTAAAAAGAAAGTCAGGGGCTGGAGGTGTAGGTAAGGGGCAAAGTGCCTACCTAGTATGCACAGGGCCCTGGGTTCCATCCCGGTATTGCAAAACAAATAAAATCAAAGTCAGCCCTTGTCATTCATCTTCTTAAAATACTCAAAGCCTTCCCAAGCCATTCAGAATGAAGCTTCAAATTCTTTTAGTGGGTTAAATGCCTTTCACATTCTGATCATCCCTTCTCTTACTCGCTTCCACTCGGTACAACTCTATTAGTTTCCCATGGTTACTCTAACGAACTACAAACTTAGCAGATTAAAACAACAGAGATTTTCTCTCACCGTGCTGGAGGCCAGAAGCCTAAAATTGAGGTGGTGGCTGCGTTCTTCCTGGAGCTTTCAGGGGAAATACGTTGTTATCTTTCCCAACTTCTAGAAGTCATTTATATTCCTTAGCTTGTGAGCCCTTCCTCCATCTTCAAAGCCAACAGCATGTTCTCTCTTCTCTGACTTCATGCCTTGTAAGTACATTAAGCCCACCTGGGTAACTCAAGATAATTTCCCACCTCATCTCAAGAGCCTTCACTTAATCCCATTTGCAAAGGCCCTTTACCATGGAAGCACGTTCACAGGGTCCAGGGAGGAGGATGTGAACATATCTGGAAATCCATTACACAGCACACCACAACCCAGCCACTCTGACCTTCCTGCCACCCAAAGGCTCTGCTTCAAGTGAAACTCAGCTGCTTCTGCCTCAGGGCCTCTGTCAGAGACCTGCAGGGTTTCCTCGGCCCTGCTGTCCGGTCTTTGTTCAAAGGTCACCTTCTCTATGAAGGTTTCCCTGGCCCCTTAAAAGTGCAACATCGCCTCGCTGCCTTGTTCTCCTACACTGCATGTATCTCCACCTGATATACTCTCTATTTAATGAGGTGTCTGTTCATATAATCTAAGTTCTCTGAAAAGGAGGGATTTTATTGGTGCTGTTCACTGCTCTGCTTACTGTCTAGAAAGGCCCCTGGCAGATACTAAGTCCTCGGTAAGTAATCAAATGAGATGTAAGAATAATTCCAACTTTTTAAAAACTCAACTTAAAAAAAAGGATTGCTTTCATTTTCAAAGGTCATATAGACGGCTCAGTTCCTAACATGGTTGCCCTCAACAGGTTCTGATGTTCTCACTCACAACCATTCTCTGGCTTTCTGCTTTTATTATTTTCTTCTTTGACTTTCTAATTATGGAAAATTTCAAACACACAAAAGTCAAGTGAACAGAGTAAAGAACTCCCAAGTAGCTACTACTCAGCTGGATGACTATCAATACTTTGCCATTCTTGTTCCCTCCAGTTCTAGATCTACTTTCTGGAGTTTTTTTGCCTTTTCCTGAACCCCTGCTTTAAGAAGGCAGCCACTGCGACTGCGTGAATTAAAAGTGCTTGGGTCTTGGACATACCGGGGACCTTCCACATATCTCCTTGAAAGACAAGTCTGGCAGAAAAGTGGGAATTAAGAACTGAGGGAACCCTGCCAGCAAGTGCAGATCTGCAGAATCACTTCTGCCACAAGAATCAAGGCAGCCTCGCTTGGCTATGGATTCCTGACTGTCAACACTAGGATTAGAATGCTTTAGCTGTAAACAACGCAGAACTTAGTTGCTCCTATGTGAACCTCTGGTAAGATCATGAGATCACATTTTCCTTGAAACCTGAAATATTAATCTAATATATTGAGCTTTAGTTCTAGAATTATTTATTTTGCCATCAGTTACTTCGTCCTCACCAATTTTATCATAATCTTTAGTTTTTCACCTCTATCTTCTCCTCCTTCCCTTTGTTGCTTTATGTCCATTTTTCAGTCCTTTACATGAAAAACAAGACATTGTTGCCTACACAGCTAAATTCTAAGTATTACACCTCAGGAAATACCCACAACTAAAATATATCTTTTGAAAAACTGAAAACAAAAGCAGACAAAACTTTAGAGATGGAGAACCAATCAGTGGTTGACAGGGGTTAGTGGAGGGAACAGAATTTTAAGGTCAGGGTGGTTATAAAAGGATAGCACAAGAAATCCATATGATTATACTGACTGCAGTGGTGGTCACATGAATTTACCCTTGTGATAAATCACACAGAATTAAAATAAAAAATAAGCACATGTAAACCCGGTGCAATCTGAATAAGTTTTGTGGACTGTCCCAATGTCAAATTCCTGGTTTGATATCACTCTATAATCATGCAACATATTACCAATGGAAAAAAATAGAAGGTACTATTTCTTTTGCAACATCTCATGAATTTATAATTATTTTAAAAGTTCTTAAAAATGAACATTGGTAAATACCTAAGAAGCCAACCCTATTCAGTTCCACCAGGGGTGGTGCCACATGTCTGATATCCTACCTACTCAGAAGGCTGAAGTAGGAGAATCCTAAGTTTGAGGCCAGTCTGGGCAAAACAGTGAGCCTCTGTCTCAAATATAAAAATTAAAAAGGGCTGGGATGCAGCTCTGTGGCAGAGCACTTGCCTTGCATACATAAGGCCCACAGTTCAAACTCCAATACTGCCAAAAAGTAAAAGAAAAAAAAAATTATCCATGTTGTAATATAACAGCAAGCTTACTTTTCTCATAAAAACCAAACAATTTCATAATTCTGAAAACTGACAACTCTGTCACTGTTATCCAGTTTACAATACTATCTTTTAATGTGCCAAGAATCCTGTGTACATGAAAAAGGATGAAAATTATAAGTACCAAAATCACAAAGCTGTTCAATGAAGGGTCTGTGAATGACTTTGCTTACTAACAGCCACACTGTGCTGCAGGGTGAAACCGTCCCCGAGATACTAGTCCCTTGAGGGTTAGGCAGTGATAACAAGGAGCTAGAGAGGCCAGTATCAGAAGTGCACAAGGGTCACCAAACCAGGCAGTAGGGCTTCAGTTCTGGAAACATAAAGCCTTTCAGAGCAGGAGGAGGAGGGGATGTGGAAAGGAAGCAAAGTCAAAGCAAAATCAGTTCTCCAGCAGAGTCTGTGGCATAATTAAATCTCAAAAGGCCTCCTAGTAAGGATTCCTTACTGTTAGTCAGTTACCAATTTGGCATTAAGATCTAAGCAAACAGGTTTTCTCCAAGGGCATACACATAGTTCATGATGCCAATTCCACATAACTGGTCCCATTTCATTAAAATCCCAAGGTGCCTAGATTCAGAGGAAAAAGACAGGAGGACGAGACAGAGTAAGCACCCCCCCCAAAACAAAAATCATAAAGCAGCAGGACATTCCATCCAACAGAACAACTTTTCCTCTGTTTCAAAAATAAAAACACCATAAGAAACAAATAAAAATGCTACTTACATTTATTACTTTGTAGTTTATTTTAATGATTGAAGACAAAGCCAATTCTACAAACTACTGCATGTCCATCATTATCGTCTCCCAAAGCTCTATAAAAATCCTGGCTACACGTATCGCAGCTAACTTAGTCACTGCACATTAAAGGGGCTCTGTTTAAGAATATTTTCTATTCTTATACAAGTGCCCTAAAAACTAGGCTAACATCAAAAAACAAATCCAACTGGCCAAAGAAGGAAGAATTCTGGTGGACAATTGGACCACTGTGTTGCAAATTACACTGCTCACCCTGCAGGATAATCTCACCAGCATCACCAATCTACCCTGAAACGCAGCTCCACTGTACCAAAAGGGGGATCTCTTCTTCCACTAGATCTTATCTTTCACTGATAAACTCTTTGGATGAGAAAATCAGCAGCAGATGTGAAAGCCACATGGCTTTCTACAAAGCAGGAAAGCAAAAAGCAATGTTAAAAGGAACGATTCCTTAAACAGCAGCTCACTATCAAGAATGAAGATTTTATCATCTAATGCTGACTTTGTGTAAAGCAGCTAGCTAGCTATTAGACCCTGTTCCAAGCACTTGAGCTAACAGCATCAGGCTCAAATCCAGGAGTTGGACTCTTTTAGCTACACTCTTGTTTTCAACTCTTGGGAGCAGGGCCAATGTGTAAAGTTAGAATA
This sequence comes from Sciurus carolinensis, assembly GCF_902686445.1. NCBI lineage: Eukaryota > Metazoa > Chordata > Mammalia > Rodentia > Sciuridae > Sciurus > Sciurus carolinensis. The sequence goes on from NC_062220.1 coordinate 135,395,727, forward strand.
TAACAAATCAAATTATCAAGGGGGAAGAAGACAATATAGGTTCTCTTACCTAATGCAACTGATGGCTCTGGGCACGGTTCACACTTCAGCACCTTTTTTGAGCTTCAGCTTTAAATAATTTCCATCGTTTCCTAAAGACACACACTACACATCCAAAAATATTTGCCAACAGCTCCAGTGAAGTTATACTGCAGCAAACTGGAAATCCTTTCAAACTCATACTTAAGTAGAAAAATAACTGATTAAGCAAAATGTGTCATTAAAAACCATAAACTCTCTAAATTGTCCTGTATCATGTGTTACTTCACCTAACTACCAACAACATAGCAAGTTCTAGAGTCCAAATCCAGCCTTCACTACTATCAAACGGCTTTAATATCCTGGAACTCACATTCTTGGGGTGCTTTGTATTTTAGCACACAGTCTTCTTACTGCTCAATTTTACCAAATCTTTCCACCTGGAAAATGTATCATAGAACCTAAGGATGGAAATGGCAACCACTAAACCAAGTAATTTTTTGGCAGTTAAGGAGAAAGGACAGTCCAACATCTTCCAGGGAATGTGACTGTCCAACAAAAGCAGATGATCTGCAATCATACATGCTTAAGAAAAATCAATGAAAATCCATAAATGTGATACACATGAACAAAATGAAGGACAAAATTCATATGATCATCTCAATAATACAAAAGAAAGCATAACAAAATCCAACATCTTTATGATAAAAATTCTCAAGAAATTGCGTATAGAAGGAATATACCTCAGTACAATAACAGACAAACCCACCACTAGCATCACACTCAACAGCAAAAAGTGGAGGGATTTCCCTCTGATAACCAGGAACAAGACAAGGATGCCCACACTTGCACTCAATAGGGCTGGATGTCCTAGGCAGAGCAAGAAGGCAAGAAAAAGAAGACCCCCAAATCAGAAGGGAAGAGGTGTCCTTGTCCCTGTTTACCCACAGTATGATCTTTTATGTACAGAAAACCCTAAAGACTCTAACTAAAACACCATCAGAACTAATAAAAGGATTCAGTAAAGCTCTAGGATACAAAATCAACTTGCAAAAATCAGTAGCTTTTGTGTTATGTTAACAAGGAACTGTCCAAAAACAAAATAAAGAATAATCCCATTCATAATAGCTACAAAAAAAGCAAAATACTTAGGAATAAATTCCCCCAGGAAGATTAAAGACTGAAAATTATAGAAACTGAAGGAGACAAATAAATGGAAAGATATCCTGTGTTCATAGATCAGAACAATTAATGTTGTTAAAAGATCCATTCTACCCAAGGTAATCTACAAATTCAATGCAATCCCCCTCAAAATATCAAAGACATTTTTTAAAAGAAAGAAAAAATATATACAAAAAGTGTATGGAACCACGAAAGACCCTGAGTAAACAAAGCAATCTTGAGCCAAAAGAAAAATAATGGAGGCATCACACTACCTGCCCTAAGAACATACCACAAAAGCCAGGCACAGTGGCAGCCAGCCTCAGCAGCTGAGAGAGGTTCTAAGTAACTCAGTGAGACCCCATCTTGCAATAAAAAGTAAAAAGGGCTGGGGATATGGCTCAGTGGTTAAGCAGCCCTGGTACTGTACACACACACACACACACACACACACACACACACACACCATAAAGCTACAGTAATTGAAACAGTATAGTACTAGCATTAAAAACAGATACACAGACCAACAAAACAGAACAGAGAGCCCAGAAATAACTGGTTTTCACTTAACTGGTTTTCACACAATGGGGAAAAGAGTCTAATGATTCACACTGGGAAGACTGAATATCCACATATGGAACAATGAAATTAGGATCTCATACCCACATACCAAATCAACTCAACATGGATTAAAGTCTTAAATGTAAGGCCTGAAATGATAAAACTACTAGAAGAAAACTCGAGAAGAGCTACATGATACCCAGGCAGGCAATGATTTTTTTGGATATGACCCAAAAGAACAGCCAACAAAAGCAAAAAGATAAACAGAATTAGAACTAAAAAGCTTCTGCCCAGCAAAGAAAACAATCAACAGAATGAACAGACAAACCCCTATGGTATAAGAGAAAATATCTGCAGATCACACATCTGATAAAGACTATCCAAAACATCTACGGACCTCAATAATCAGAGAACAAATAATCTGATTAAAAAAAAAAAAAGCACAATACCTGAATCGACATCTCCCAAAGATAGACAAGTGGCTGACAGGAATATAAACATCACTAATCATGAGAGAAATGCAAATTAAAACCCAAGGAGACATTACCTTCCACTGTCAGAATAACTATTATCAAAAAAGCAAAAGCAGGGCTGGGGAGATAGCTCAGTTGGTAGAGTGCTTGCCTCGCAAGCACGAGGCCCTGGGTTCAATCCCCAACACCGCAAAAAAAAAAAAAAAAAAAAAAAAAAAAAAAAAAAAAAAGGCAGCAAATGCTGGAGAGGATGTGAAGAAAAGGGAAGCCTCAAACACCACTGGTGAGAATGTAAATTAGTATAGAAAATTGGCGGTTTCTTCCAAACAGCAAAACTACAACTATTACATGATCCAGTTGTTCCGCTGCTGGAAATAATTCCAAAGGAAAGAAAATCAGTATGTGGAAGAGACAGCTGCACTCCTGTGTTCGCTGCAGCATATTCACAAGTCAGGACGGAATGAGCAGACGACTGGATAAGGAAAATGCGGTGCATGTGCACAATGGAACAGTATTCAACCTTAAAAGAAGAAAATCCTTCTATTTGTGACATGAATATGTCAAAGGGCATTATGTTCAATGAAATAAGCGAGGCCTAGAAAGACAAATACCACATGATCTCACATATATTTAGAATCTAAAAAAGATGAATTCCTAGTAAATTCTGCTGCTAGAGACAAGAGAAGGGTTGCAAGCAGGGATTCAGAAGTTGGGGAGATACTGGTCAAAGAATATAAATGTCAGAAAAGAGGAATAAGTTTAAGAAATCTATAAGAGATCTATCACACAACATGATGGTTATAGTTAATAACAATGTATTGTATATTTGAAAAGCCCTAGAGAACACATTTGAAATGTTCTCACCACAAAATAACAGGTATGTTATACATAATGATACATATGGCAATTAGCTTGACTGAGCCATTCCACAATGTACAGATTGTACAAAATAAATACGATGTTTATCAATTGAAAAGATGAATTTAAAAGGATAAAGAAAAATCAATTATATAACTCTCAGCCAAAACAATGCCAACAACAGAACAATTTTAGTGGCATAAACACTTGCCTCTCAAAGTGTGGCCAAAGCTAACTGATGACACCTGGTTACAAATGTAGACTATCAGGCCCCTCCCCAGACCTCCTTAATTCAAATATGTGTACTACAGATACTCCCCCATGATGCATGCACACAATGAAGCTTGGCCGAGATGATTATCTCCCAGCAATTCACTCCCTGGCATATGCCCCAGAGCCAGCATTGATGGGTGACACTGATCTTCAATTCCCTGATGGGTCTCAGTTTTCACACACCTCTACCTCACCGAGTGGGATGCTGGTGCTTACAAAGGGCAATTTGGACTATATGCCTAAAACATGACTTCACTGTTCTGTCCCAGGACTGACCCTCAGCTCCCACCCTAACAAATGACCTGATTTAATCAAGGGCTCACATCTTTGCACTAAAAACTGTGAGCACATTAACAGCACAGGCTAGCTCAATAAAGGCTGAGCCCAGAATTGTCAGCCTTGAGCTCAGTGCCACAGGTCAGTCATAACTTAGACTGCAGGGAGAAGAGAGCTCTTGAGCTGACAGTCACAGAAAGACAAACACCAAGTGGTGACATGCAGCAGAGTCCTTTAAGTTCAAGGCTGTCTTCCTTCAAGTAAAGTTGCTATGCAGTTCACTAATCCTGTAAGGTTTGTAACTCTATAAAGTGAGTTTCTGTCAGCCAGGGGCTTCCTACACTTTAACCACACACTGAAGAAAATGTAAACAACTGTTTAATGACAGCTTACCTGTGCACACCTTCCTAGTTCTTTCCTGTTCAGATACTGAAATATATTGATTGCCAATTCATAAGGCAGTTGGATATCAAAGAAGGGCACATCGTCCATTTCATTCTGAGGAAAAAAAAGAAACAAGCTTATGATTCTGAGATTTGAAAATAACTCACACTTTCAGGTCTTTTAAGTTACCAGAGATATTCTTAGGTGGTGACAAGAGAAATAAGGCTGTTTCCCAGAAGGGAAGTGCTCTATTTCACAAAGAAGTCATAGAACTAACTCAGAACTTGCCAGCCATTCTCAATTCTCTGACTCCCACAAACCTACCCTCCTCACATACATTTGCAAAATCCACACAATTTCCCATAATGCTCTAAAAAGGAGAAACAGAGGTGCTATGTCCTGGGATACACTACAGGAATAGTTGCAAAGGTTTGTGGAAAGCCTCCTGCCTTCTAAGGAAAAGTGAGTAGCAGGTGTCCAAGAAAGTGAGCCTGGAAGTCAGGGAAGCCACCCCTCCTCCCAAGGCAACTGCTACCCCCCCATACCTCAGAGGGGGTGCGCACCCACAGCTGGAGAAATGCTGACCTGGGTCACTAAGGCGTTTTCAAACCAGGAAAAGAATAGGGCAGTGACCATGAGCAAAAAGTAAACAAGAACAACCCTGCTCTGCACAGAGAGGCCATCGAGAGGTTTCCAAATGCTCCTGGGCTTATGCTGGTTAACCTGAGCGAGCCAGTGCAAACAAAGCAGTTCTTCTTCAGTGTCATTTATTAATGCAGAGAAATGAGAGCTCACCCGCCTTTGGGTAAGCAATTAGAGATGAGGTAACAGCTTCAGCTGGAGATAAGGCTGTCATGACGACCCTGGTGGCACAAAGCAATACGCGCGAGAAACAGGAAAAAGCCAAGTGTGCATGTGTGCCCCTCTGCCTGTTCCCAAATCCACCTGCCAAAGCTCACTGTGGCATGGTATGTGCCTTGCAAAGCTAGGAAAAGCTGTGTTCTTTGTCCCAGCAGAACTCGCTTAATAAAATTCATTTTTAATAAGCTTTGGCTGACATCAGTGACTTATTGGTTGCCGGCAAATTGTTAATTCACCACTCAAATACAACATTTTTATGTATTGTGAGACTGCAGTCTCAAAATAGTAAAGAGTCTCAGCATTGTTAATGGAATGTGAGAGCTAATTTAGACCCTACCACGATTCAGAATAAAGATTGTTCTGGAATTGTATGTCTACTCATCTAAGAGTCTCAGGGCTAAGGAAACTCTAGAGCATAAGGAAATGTGGTGTTCAACTGCAAAAACAGAGCAAGGCGAAGCATGAGGGCCAAAAAAGCTCTCTAGAGGAAAAAGAGTGAGAGCTGATGGTCCTCTGTGGACAAAGAAGGAACAGAATGTTAAATCAGGAGAGAAATGCTGGCCACAGACAAAAACAGGAAAAAATCTGCAAGGGTAATTGGAAGGCACAGGGTCTTTGCCTAGGAAAATAATGGAAAGTCATTGGTCTCACATCAGGCGAGGTCCCCTCCCGCAACTAACTGGCTTCACGCATCCCAGATACAACTGGAGACCCCCACCACCCATGGGGGGAGCCACAGCCGGTCGGGAAAGCACACACAAAACGAGCCTGCCACGCACACCCCTGGACTTCCTCCTGCTCTCCCCTTTGGATTATTCTGACTGTGATGAGGTGGAAAGGCCTAGTTTGCCCACTTGGTAAAGAAACAAGAGAAAAATGTTCCTTATCCTCATACATAAAGAAAAGGTGAAGGAAAAGCCCCCATTGTTCAAACTGAAGTCTCCTTTAGTGACTTGCCAGGCCTTGCTTTCTTCAGCAGGCCCTATTTGGAACACTCCAAGACCTCGTTTTTGGACTTGATATTCTGACAAGGCATGAGACACCATCATCTTTGTTTTTATTCTGGTGCAGAAAAGTCACACTTTTTGTGGCTGGAGCTTCTGTCTTATGTCCCTACAGTTGGTCTATTCGCCATCCTCATCCTGAAAGACAGCCCCTCTATCCTAGCATAAGCCCAACCCTGCTGTGGTCCTTTGTAATCCCAACCAAGATCATCTCTGGGATGCAGCAGGGTCTTGGAGGTTCAGAGCAGATTTCAACTGGTGATAAAGCTGGTTGTTACCTTACTGGTCAAGCCAGCAGTCAAACTGCATCTGAACTTCCTCACCTGTAAAACAGACACAGTATAACCACCCTATGAACATGTTACAACAAACAAAATGAGATAACACATGGAAAGAGCTTGGCACCCAATAAATGACTGAATATTGCTATTCTCTTTCCTTGAGGGCCTTTGTTTGTTTCTTCCCCCTCCCATGACAGCTTGTTTACCTGTTATATTACTGTCATACTATAAGCAGATGACAATCAATTAGAGGAGTAGCAAAAGGCTGGCAAAGCAGAGGTCAGGTTACTCAGGAGTCTGAACACAAAGTATGCATACAATAGGGATTCTCCGAGAGGACTTTGTGAAACAGTCAACTTTAAAAGGGCAATTGCCCCTTAAGACTCAGGAAAGCTTTGCTCTGGTGCACACTGGATGAAAAGGATGCACTCCCCAGGCTGCAGGTGACCAGGAAGTAGTGTTAAGGCCACTACACAGACGATCGGTCAGATGCTGCACTGGTCTATTAATGCAGCACACTGGTCTGTGATGGATCATTTCTAAGTCCTGGGGAGCAACCACTGTTTCCAAAGCACTACACTGTAATTATGTAAATACCAACATTCCAAACTTTTTAAAAATTCCTGTGCTGTTAGAATTACATCTAAACTCTAAAACTATTGATCATCAATCCAAAACAGATCAGATCCCAGACTTTCATGTAAATAACCTTCCCTGTTGCTTTACTGACTGTAGAACGGCAGGAGGAAAAAAGAAACCAATATAGGAAGATCCATATCTTAAGAACTATGTAGCTGGGTGGGGTGGCACACACCTGCAATCCCAGTTACTCAGAAGGCTGAAACAGGAGGATCACAAGTTCAAAGCCATCTGGGCAACTTAGACCATGTTTAAAAAAAAAAAAAAAAAAAAAAAAAAAAAAAAGAAAGAAAGAAAAAGAGGCTGGGAATAAAGCTCAGTGGTAGATCTAGCACATGTCGGGTCCTGGGTTTGATTCCCCACTACAGAAAAATATGTAAACCCACAAGGTCAGAAAATCAAATGTTGAAGCTTCACGCTGCACAAGACATTCATTCAATGGCTCTTGTGGGGGATGCTGCGATTCCCCCTTAATATGTGAGACCCTCATTCTCCCTGGTGAAAGTGCTGCCTGCCAATGGTTCATGGCTGAGTCCTTCCTAGACACTGCCCTCAGCCAAAGAAACATCTCTCGGAGGGCAGTCTGCATCTGCTGACTAGTCAGTGCCTGTACACAAAGGCCTGGCCCCATTGCCTCGAAGCTGGACCCCTCTGAAAGACCAAGCCACCAAACCACCTACAGGGAACATCTGTCTTTTTTTTTTTTTTTTCCCAAAGCAAAAGAAATGACCCAAGGTGGTCTTATGTCCAATACATCCCCAAGGTTCCTGTGTACAATTCCAGAGACATTAGTCTACGTAAGCTACTTCCCACTCAAGGAGGTATACTGGAAAGCAGGTGAGAATAATGTCATTATACCAGCCTACTAGGGTAGACTAAAGTTTAAGTAAATGATTCATAAACCTCTATCTGTTATTATTAGTAACATACCACTTGGGAAACAAGATTGAGTTATGAGCATGTGGTTGAAAACAACTCTTTTATAGTGTGCATGACTTAACAAGGACAGGAAGCCACGTCCTGGACCAAGGCTGTAGCCCTGTAACCACGGAAATTCTCCTAGCTGTGGCGGGGGTCTGAAGCACTCAGACTAGTGCTTCCCTCAGTTCGTAGATGTAAATAAAAAATACTACTTGCTCCTAGTGTGCAGAGAAATTCCTTGTTATCTAAAAGATAACTATCACACTACCACCTAGACTACTGTGAAGCACACACCACTCGAAGAGTTTTGAGCCACATTGTCAGTTTGGTATCTATTCTGACTTAAAAACATGAAAATGGACAACCTCTGCATTTCAGAAAATATTCTAAGAAAGAAATTAAAGATATTGGAGGGCTGGGGATACAGCTCAGTGGTAGAGTGCTTATCTACCACATTCGAGGCCCTGGGTTCAATTTCCAGCACCGAAGAAAACAAAAAGACATTGAAATTATTAATATAGGAGAACTAGTCACTCTATAAAAAAAATCAATGTGACTACACTGATAATGTAATACACTAATAATTGTGCACTAGTTTAAGAGCTCCCGTCAATGTGAGACTTGCCAAATTTACGCTCTACAGACTGTAGAACGGCTCTAGAAGACCAACAAATTCAAATTAACATTCTTTCAAATTTAAGGAAAAATGTCTTTTTGATAAAATACAACCTGGTTTTCAATGCTTTAACCAATGGTTTATTCTCTTACCATTCTTGGTGACTCTTGTCCTGTATTACACATCAAAATAACCCACAGAGGTGTTTTTTGTTTTGAATACGAAGAACCCACCCAGACCTACTGCCCCAAAATTTCAGGAATGGTGCTCAAGCGTTGCTTTCTCAGGTGTTCCTAATGCACATTAAAGCCACAGCCCCAAATCACAGCAGATTACAGTCAGTCTACCCCCTTTCCCAAACAAGGGGAACACAGGCACACACAAGGGTAATGTTACTTTGTTAATTTGAGGTCAGCCAGTACCAGATCTTCCCAAAGTCTACTGGGCTTACTCCAAAAATGCTGAGAGAAATTGCAAAGAGATCCGTCCCCAGGGAGACTGGTCTGCACCCTATGTGCTAATGTAAGACTGATTCAGTAAATGGACTGGTTTTGGGCCTTACTGTTAGAAATTTAATCTGTCTGCTCCTGTTTAATAGAAGAAGGGATAATTACTAAGAGCCAAATCAGTACAAAGTGAAGAAACTGAATTAAGGTTTTTGTTCTCAATGTGTATCTTCAGGGCAAACAACAGGAAGCGCTCTCTAGGTGGTGTTCTGAGAATCTGAGAAAAAAAAGCACTTCAGGTTGGAATAAGAGATTTGCAAGAACATTTCTACTAAATCTGTGATGGAAAGGAGACCGTTTCCAAGAGGAGTTTATCTCGACTCTCCAGGTAACACAAAAGCTGAGCACGGTAGACCTCACAATCTCAATCAGAAGGAATGGAGGCGTTCCAGTTTCACCTGTGTCTTCCTTAAGCAGAAAAACATTAGCTGATGGAAGGTGTCTGAAACACTTTCAAAATAAATAGGCAGCCATTTTGTCTTAAAATTGCATATTCTTACATACACAAAGAATTTCTGAAGTACACCAAAATGTGAACTGCAGTAGTCTGAGTAATGACGTTAGATTTTTTTTTCTTCTTTCATTCTTCTAAAGTTCCTAAATATTTCTTTAGTAGCATGCTGTACATTTTGAAAGTAGGATAATTCATGTTCCAAATATGATCTGAATTCAGGGACATGCCCAGTGTGGAGGGAGGGGAGGTGCTGTTAGCAAATGTATAAGGGCAACCGCACTCAAAGAGCTAAAATCTTTTATAGTGATAAATCATCGTCATGTAAAGCAGAATAAATACACAAGACTACAAGAGGCAATATAGATAGTTCCCTAAGGTATTCCACAGTTCATTAGTAAGTCAGCTATTTAGAACTTAGAAATCATTTCTCCAAAGAAACAATGCTATAAAGAGAGGTTAAGCTCCCAAGCAGTCCACGAAAAGCCAATTTATCTCTTAACGTTGAACCTAATGCCCATGCCTAGCTGTAAGAGCAAAAGGTATGTGATAAATGTCTGCTGATCACATGTGCAAACAACCAACTATATCGCCAAATCTAACCAGACATGGTAGATGAACAAAAAATGTCTGCAATTTATTTTTTAAAACGGGAATAGGCTTTCCCACTCTGAGACACATTCTCATTCACCACCTACTGGTATGACTTCCCCCGGCACTCTGGCAAGGGAGGGAGGTGGAAAATGCCAATCTAAAGGATTTGGGGAATGAGTGCTGGGGGGAGTCCCAGGACACTGGTTGTGGCAGTAAAGGAAATCAGTGTGAAACTAAACAGCCAGACCTCTGCTTTCCAAGCTCCCCGCCGCCCCACAGTCTACACTGGATCCCAGCTTTGGGACACAGCAAGGAGAGAGTCAGAGGGGAAGAGGAGATCCCATCGGAAGCTTCTGGTCCCAGAGTCATACTGTTTGTGGGTATGAATTTGTTTGGCGAAGTCACGCCCACCATCAGGATCAGATGTGTGATTTGGGGGGACCAGTGTAAAACAAAAACGTAGGTTGCCTTAGTCAAAAACAACTAAGAACTTCAAGACAACACAGAGCATTAAACCGAGCACAGGTGCCTCTGCGCGCAAGGTCCTTCAGTCACTTCCAGGCTGCACGACCAGGAGGCTGCTGGCTCTGGTCACTGTGAAACCTTTGCACCTGCTGTTCTCTGCCTGGACTCGCCTCCCCACATCTCTGCATGCCTGCTCCCTCACTTCCTTTAGTCTTCCATGAAAAGTGACCTTCCCAAGAAAGGCCATGCTGGACAGCACCATTAAAATTACAGCCCCAACCCCACCAGTCTCACTCTAGTTCCCCGTCCACTTTATTCCCAGAGCATGTACTCCTTGACAACTACCTGTCCACTGTCTAGCTCCCTCTTTCCTGGAATGTAAGCTATAAATTTTCTGTCTTGCTCCCTGCTGTATCCTTGATGCCTGAGAATAGTGCCTGGTACTAAGAAGCCACTTAATGAATATTGTGGAATGAATGAACCCATGATGCTTCCAGTCATCAGAACCTTCCAGTGAAAACATGACCTAAGTTACAAGTTATATATATACGTAGACTACTTCAAATACACTAAGTAGAGACCTGCAAATTGATGAGAAATGCATGACACTGACAATAAGACTTTTTTAGTTAGAGGAGTGGAGAAATTTGAACTGGAGGGATCAGGGAAAATTAACACGGGAGACAGGAATTCAAGCTGAGTCTTAAAAGGAAGGCAAAGGGCAGTAAAGAGGAAGGGGAGTCATTCCAGGGATACCCGTGCCCGACTCCACACCAGGAGAAAACCAGTCAGCAGCAGGGCCTGCATCTGAATGCTGGTCCATCAGTGCTAGAGCCCAGGACCACGCCCAGCCTGTGCTGGCTCCATTAATGTCGTTCTCTTAGTTAGAAGAGGGGGCTCTCCAAACACAAGAACCGTACCAATTCTGTTTAATGGCCATGCCCCAGCACCTAGCTGATCAATAAGTATACAGAGTCTGGATGAAGAGAAAGTAGTCCTACAGTGCTGCTCCAAACTGCCACCTAAAGTGGATATCGGTAGTGGCCGTTGTTGCCTGTCCCACATTCATTTTCTCTCTCTTCCCACTCAATCTGATTTAAGTGGGACTGACCCCACCCTTATCTTCAGGAGTGGGCACCAGATGCAAGCTCAGACAATTTTAAGCAGAGACTGGCTCCAAATTGCTCACATGACCCAATTTGGACCAATAAGAACTTAGCTCGTGATTTCTGTTGCATACAACAGAAAACAGACATGCTGCTCTCTCCCTGCATCGCCAAGCAGGTAGAATGTAAAACTGCAGACGCTGGTGGCCATTTTGTCCCCAGTGTGGGAGAGACTGCTATAAAACCAACGAAAGGAAAGCAGCACTAAGAGGAGAGGTTTCCAGTCACATTATGTGAACATCCAGAACAAGCACAACCACCTGGAATTTTGAGTCACATAAATCGACAGATTCCAGTTTAAGTCAGTTTGAGTTGGGTGTTTTTGCTCTGCAGCCCAGAGATCTGATATGCCACCTAAATAAAAATGGGACCAAGTAATCATTCTCAAGGGGCTCCACTATTCTCTGAAATTTGGACCAGAGGTATACCATTTCTTCCCTCAGTTTAACCATATATTATCAAGTGCCAATTTAGATATTCCTAGCTCCTTACCTAAACGGAGATGGCTTCGAAGAGCACTTATTAAAAGCCTCAGGTGTGGTGGCACACACCTGTAATTCCAGCTATTCAGGAGGCTCACAAGTTCAAGGTCAGTCTAGACTGTCTCAAAATAAAAGGATGGTGGATATAGCTCAGTGGTAGAGAGTCCCTGGGTTCAATTCCAAGTACTTGCAGAGAGAGAAAGAAGATCAGGCTCAGGAGGGGTTATTTCTAAATTTCACTCCAGCTGTGCTTGTCCATCAAAGGTTCTGGCCTATTTCGAGCCAGACAACACTCCAAGGGTATTCAACTGCTCAACAAAAGGCAACTCAACTTTTGGTTGATAACTTAGTTGCTTTCACTCTAATGATGATACCAAAGACTGAAGTGGAAAAGACTAACCAAAACCACAACAGGATGCACTAGTAGAAGTCAGTTGCTGAAGGTTAGGGGAGTGGGTTACCAGATTTCTATTTCTCTTTCACGACAGCTACGTCAGTCTCTGGGAACGGTTTCTGGGAAGTGCCAATGGAACATAATCTTCCTTCTCAGGAGTCAACCAAAGACCACACAATGTGTCCTATGAGGGCACATGGCAAAGACAGATCCAGCCAGTCAGATTTGGTTTAACCTGCAGCATTAGAACTTAGGACCTTACTACTTTGTCGTATTGGCTACCAACAATTACAACTGGAAGAGCTGGTCAGATAGATTATTATAGTAACAGCCCCGCATCTATGCAAGTCTCCCTGATCCAAGCACTTAAGTCCACACCGATGCTGGGCTTGGCCATGTGACTTGCTTTGGCCAACGTGGTAATGACCTAGGCAGAGACATCAAAAGCACTTGAGCTTACCCTCTTGCTGGCCCATGAGGGGTTAAAGTGATGGACAACAAGACTCATAACCCAGACACACACTCACAGTCAACAACTAGCCAACTCCCAAAAGTAAGCTGCCTAGGTGACCAGCAGCTAACCTCAGATGTATGAATGAGCCCACCCACATTAAAGCCAAACTGCCACCCTGCAAGCAAAAAAATTAGCTAAATAAAGTTGTTTTAAGCCAACTTCTTTTTTGTTTTTTAATGCAAGAAAAAGTGAGAAAGTTCACATAATACTACATTATTTCCAATTATTATAAAAAGCAATCTAAAGACCTTCCAACACTAGGACCCCAATCCTACAAGGCAACCACCAGCTGGGCAGTGGCTAACACCCTTAGCCCAGTCATAACATGTGCTTTACGGTTATCACTCTATCATCTCACCCCCACTGGGGTCAATTCAGTTGTCTTATGGCATCTCAGCTGGGAGTTATTTTATTTATGGTAAAGAAAGTTAAATACTATCTTCCACACATCCAAGTTACTATCAAAAACGAGAAGCCAGTACAACTACTTCAGAAAAGGTTGTCACCTGTATACCTTATGACCCAGTAATTCCACTTCTTGGTGAATACTAGAAACCATACACAAATGTCCCAAAAGATGTGCAAAATGTTCATAGCAGTACTATTCCCAATAGCCCCAAGCTGGCTCTTAACAAACTAGTTATCAATAATACCCATCAACAGTAGCATGAATAAGTAAAACGTGGGATATTCACAGAGATCGATCTCATAATGCTATGCAGAAGAACCCAGGCATAAGAGTAGATGCAGTATGATTCCACTTAAATGTAGTTCAAATGTGGTGTAGAAGTCAGGTGAGAGGTTACCCTGAGGGGGAAGAGAACACGGAGGCGAGAGATGCTTCTGTCAGGCTGGGGATGCTGTTCTGTAATCTGCCTGCTGCTTACAGGCATACAAACACTCTTCAAAATGCATCAAGCTGTGCAGTTATGATCTGTTAATTTGTACACTTCAAAGTGTGATCAAAAAAAAACTTTTAAAAGTGAAAAAAACAAAATGGAGAGCCATATTTCAAGAAAGATAATTCCTACCCTGATATGTTTAATGTCAGCTGCCACCATGAAACAAATCTTACCAAATTATGGTAGAATCTGGAAAAAATACACAACGAAACGACTAAAAAAAAGATACTACTAGGGGAAAAAAAGGATTGAAGAAGTAATATCTAGCCTGCTTCACTCAGTTACCTTAACTGTCACTGATACAGCTCCCAGTCACTGATACAGGAAGCTAAGCTTTTTCTGTAAATCTTAACATCAGTCCTCAGACCAAAGATACTGGATGGGTTTACTGACCCTTAACAGCCAAGGTACTTTCCTAATGCTTAGGTTCCAAGTGGGGCTGAAAAAGGCCACCGAAGAAGGTTACTGGAAGAACTGAATGAAGTCTCTTAAACCTTAAGACAGCACCAAAAACCAGGACTGGGGATGTGGTATGGTAGTCAAGTGTCCCTGAGTTTAATCTCTAGTACCATAAAAAAAAGCACCAAGGAGACAGTACACAAGCGGGTAATGAACAATTGCTTCTTTGTAGTGATGTTACTGATGACTGTGATGTATTTTTTAAAAATGAAAGATGCCCCAACTTTGGAGGCTGCTCATAGCAGAGCCTCACCTAATGTGGTGACTATGAAGGGAACAGAGAAGCCCACCAGGTCTCATTCCAGGGAGTTAGAGCAGGCCTTTTTCCAACTACACGTTAAATTTAGATTCTGATGTGACCCCTGGATCCTTCCTGGATCCAGAAGCAGGGTCCTTCCTTCTTAGGATACTTATTTCTCCACTATTCTTGGAACCACTATCTATAACTATTAGAGCTGGAAAGTCTTAAGAATCCGGATTTAAGGTCCAAAGGAAGAAAGAACAATGTTTCAAATGTGCCTGATCATTCTAATTATCATATTTGGGACACTCTTCCCTGGCTACTGATTCAACAGGACCCAGAACCTGTATTTCAACAAGGCCTCAGGCAATCCTTAAGCAAACTCAAATTTAACCTGGTAAAATTGAGAAGTCAAAAGGGTGCCACGCCTATATTCCCATATATGGGGAGCCTGAGTCAGGAGAATAACAAATCAGCCTCAGCAACTTAGCAAGTGGCTAAGCAATTCGTTGAGAATCTGTCTCTAAATAAATTATAAAACAGGGCTGGGGATGTGGCTCAGTGGTTGAGTGGCTCTAAGTTCAATCCCTGGTTACCCCCCCCACACACACAAAAAAAGACCTTGATCTAAATTCAATCCCCAGAATATGTCAGCTGGGTAACCCTGGGCAAATCACAGAAAAATTTGAGTCTCTTCATTTGTAAAAGGAGAGTTAATATCTACCTCACAGGATTGTTGTATTACAATCAAGGCAGAGGGGCTGGGGTTGTGGCTTAGTGGTGGAGCGCTTGTCTAGCGTGTGTGAGGCACTGGGTTCAATTTTCAGCACCACATATAAATGAATAAAAAATAAAGATCTATCAACATCTAAAAACATAAAAATAAATAAAATTAAGGCAGAGCACAGAAACAGACTCTTGTTTAAAAAAACAAGTTATTAATGTTATTTGAATAAAACTACACACTACATAAAGATAAGCCACTTCGGTTTTTGAAACAACTCCTACTACATAATGATTCCCAAATGGAAAGCTTTATAAGTTTTTTTTTTGTTTTTTTGTTTTTTTTTTTAACATCATGTAAATCAAACTATTAAAGTTAATGCCTCTCCCAATTCTTAACCTGGGAGCCCTGGGTAAGTGCCAGGTGACCTTGACTCTATCACTTGGTGAAAGAGGTCATTTTTACGGTGGGCCTCCAGATTCTCCAAAGGATCCATGCCCCCTCAAAACAACCTCCATCCTAATGATACTGCCTAAAGGATTCTTTCTCCTCCTACCCCTTTTTTCTTCTGCTTTAATTTTTTGAAGTTAGAAAAAAAATAAAATACAGTACACAGAGAAAAGCTAAAAGTAATTCTTTCCTATCCATATCCTAGGCCCTCTTTCTCCAAAAACCACCTTTGTTAAAAAGTTTGGGTATGCACCTTCTTCAGTTCTCAAACTCATATTGACATTTTGGGCCAATAATTTTTTTGTGGGTCTATTCCCTGCATTGCAAGATGTTTACGAGCAAACACTGCATGCCCAGTACCTTGCGCGCACATACGCGCGGAAGCACCCCAAAGTGTCTGAAGACACTGACAAATCTGGGGGATAAAACAGCCCCGGGGTGGGAACTACTTCTTCCATGGACACCCTATGCACGCACGAACATAGGTGTGCACACGACTACTCTTTTTTATTTTATTTTTTCCAATTGGTGGCCCACAGAGAAAGTTGCTTTCCAACTCATCGAGCCGTTTGTTCGGAGGCGGGGGCCGGCCCGGGCCTCGGCAGGAGGCGACCGCCACTCACCAGGTCGCGGATGAGCTGATCCACCAGCTGCTCCCCGCCCCCCGCGCCTTCGCGGACGGGAGGGGAGCGGGAACGGCTCGCCGCGTCCTGCCTCTCGGCCCGGGTCGCCCGCACCGCCGGGGGCCGCCCCGCGCCCTCCAGGAGGCCCTGGGCCAGCGCCAGGTACCCCGAGGCCTGCTCGCCGCGCCCCGGAGCCACGTCGGCCCGCCGCGGCCGCCGCTCGGCAGCCTCGGGTCGCCGCCGCTTCCTCTGCGCCTGGGCCTGCGCCAGCTCCTCCTGCCAGCACCGACGGAACTCCTCCAGGCTGTGGTCGTCCATTGCCGCTGCTCCGTACCCTCCGGAGCCTCCGCGTCGCCCTCAGCGCCGCCAGGTGCCACGGGACAGTCCCTCCACGGGAAGTGTCCGCCGCGGCCGGAAACCGGTGCGGCTGCGGCTCTTAGGTTCCGGGAGGCTGCCACACCCCTGTCACGCCCCTCGCTCTGCCCCGGGTGCACGGGCACCATGCACCTAGCTTGGGCTTTTAACTATGAGTGACGTTTGCCAAGGTCAGGCTTTGCGCCAAGCATTTCCCTTCATTTAATAAACATGCATTAAATGACTACTTCATGCCAGATATTGAGAATTTATAGCATGTAAATCTTCCCACCACCATCCCCTCAAAATCCCTTTCTTTTTTGGATTTTTTTTTTCCCTGTCTTTCCTCCCGCCTTTTTTCCCCCTGTCTTTTTTTGGGCGGGAAGATTTAAACAATTATAAATTTGAATCAGAGAGAGGTTTTATGAAGGAAAACGTTAAGCCAAGTAATAAAACGTTTGACACCGGTCGGGGATTGACGATGGAGAATAGTTGAAGTCCTCTCTAAGGAGATGTCATTTAAACTAAGAGCTAAATAAGGAGAAAAAACAGCCATGGGAATATCAGACCTCAGGAGAAATTTCCAGAAGGAACTACAACTCCAAGGGCAGTTAGGTGTAAAAGAAATGTCCCACGATGTCATTCCATCTTGAAAATGCTTTGCTCCTGCCTTTTTCTCCCCACTGTGACCTAGTCAACACCTGCACATCTTCCATATGTAAAGGCACACCTCACTTGATCTTGCAACCTCTGCTAAAAAAAATAAATAAATAAATAAATAAATAAAATCAGGCCTCTCCCTGCCATTCATTTATAGCATCCTGTATTTCTCATTAATAATAACAATGCAATTTTATAATTTTATATTTGTGTGATTACAAATCCCTTCCTTCCTTCTAGATTGACAACTCTTAACTCAGAAGCTGGTGATTAGTAGGCACTGAATAAGCATGCACTGAATGACTGGCAACCCTTTAAGATGAGTTATTGTTCTCACTTTACGGATGAGGAAACCCAAGTATGAAAAATGGAGAAACTTGTCGGAAATCACATAGGTGGTGATTTGCAGAACCAGGATTCTAATTTTTTTTTTTTTTTAACTCTAGACCTCACCTGTGAATCATTAAGTCACTCAGCCCACATCCCTAAGCCAGCTAGGAACCAAGTGGCTACCTCTGGTTACCATGACTTTTCACTGTAATGTTATCAATTCTCAGCCTTGGCTCCAGGGTCAGATAAACCAATCCCAGCACCCTCGTTCACTCACATCCTACTCTTTCAGCACTTCCACTCCTACGAATTTAAGAATTAATCCTAAAAGAAGAAAATCGAAGGGGATCCAAGATAGCGGACTAGAGGGAGGATGCGTTCCTTGTCACTCCGTAACTCCCGTTTCAAGCAGAGGATATCTGTTTCTTGGTGAGGCAGTTTTTGCTGTTTATCGATCCCCTGGTGTTTACCCCATTTGTCTGCTGTGATCACCTGCAGTCTGCCAGCATATCGACACCTTTTTTGAGTGCAGATTGCTCACTGTCAGGCGCCTGTCATCCGCCATTTGCCTGCCTCTCACCTGTCCATCGCCTGCCTTACACCTTTCCATCACCCAACGCACAAGGTTCACCTCCCGATCGTCCGACAGCAGTCAGCAAACTGATTGCCGACTGCCAGTGGAGCACCAGCTGCCTGCTGCTGCCTGGAAGTTCTCTGTCACAGTACCTGCAGATTTGATTACCCGTGGCTGCGGCCATTTTGAGACAACAGCCAGGCCCCGTAGGACCCCTGGCCGGACTGACTGAGCCCCGTCTCCAGGATCCCTCAGCCCAACCGATCACTTCCTGCCTCTGGGGCCCTCACATCGACTGACTGCTCCCTGCCTCCACGACCCCCAGACCAACTGACTGCGCCCTATCACCGGGACCCCAGACCGACTGATTGCACCCAGCCTCCAGGATCCCACAACCACGCCAAACAAACCCGACCTCCAGGACCCCTGCCTGACCAACCGCATCCCGCCTTCGGACCTCCAGCTGACCACAGCCACACCCTGAGCTGCAGCTCCCCATTTGCCAACACATTTCGAAGCCAGAGCAGCCATCTTGGATAATCCTGGAAGCCGGAGCTCCGATCTTTGGGTGGGGCAAATCCCATCCTGAGACGCCTGCTGGAGGCTTGAAGCTCATTGTCAGGTACCTCTCATGCATCAGGCTACTGAACACTGAGAGGTTTCATTACTATATGACTGTTATACTGTAGATTTTCTTTTTTCTCAATATAGAAAGAAGAAAATCGAGGATAAGTGTAAAGAATACTTAAGTGGATGTTCCCAAAAGAGTTGTTTATAGTACTAAAAATGGAAAGCCATCTAAATAGTCCACAATAGGATGCTGGCTAAATAATGGTGCTCCATCAGAATGTAAGAGCCTAACTACATGCCAGCAGCCCGGGAGCAGAGGTCCCACCTAGTTTGTTCCTTGCTATGTTTTCACTTTACAGATGTGGAAACTAAAACCATATTTGGGCTGTAGCAACTGCTTAACGTGTAATGAATAAGTACTGTAGGTGAGAGGCTGTGAAGCTACTAAATATTACATTGGTGAAGAATATGTCAATATACGAAGATTTTCACAATATAGCAAGTAAAAAAACAAAGTCAGGATACATATCAATTACTATGTGCTACTTGGTTTTCTGTTGTTAATAACATAATCCCACAGACAGGGTAAGTTTTAAGAATAACAGGTTTATTTGGGTTCATGGTTCTGGCAGTGTCCTGCGGGGACTCAGACCCAGCAGGTAGAAGATGCCAGAGGCAGTTAGGAACTATAGTAGACATGCTTTATTCAGAGGTGGCCACAGCCTCTGGCCTCCAGCTCCAGCCCCCAGCCAGTCCCATTTTCCCCCCATTTAGCCCCCCAGTCTTTTCCATCGGCCCTTTTTATATGCAGACCAAACAAAGAAGGCACACTGTCAACAGGTTACCTGAGGGGGTGCATGCTCACAAGTTCATGTTTATGACCTTGAGGCTATACGCTGAATCAGAGCGTTTCTGACCTTGACTAACCATAACATAGCTGATTTCCATGCCTAGCTACGCACTAGAAACATAACATAGCCCACCGGAAGCATGGGTCAGGAGCCTAGCTGTAGCCATTTTGGCCTGCCCCAACAGGAGGTTAAAGGTCTCAGGACCGTCTCTGGTCTTTTTCCTGGCAGAGTCTCAAGGTGGCATGGAGCATCCCACAGGGAGCATGGAGCACCAGACAGGGAACATGTAGTTCTGTGTGCATCTCTTCTGCTCTTTCCTTCTTCCCATTTAGCCACCAAGATTCAATGGTGGGGGCCTCCACCCTAATGGCTTTAATCCTGTCACCTCCCAAAGGCCCCTCTGAACACCGCAGTGGATCCAGTTTCTATCTCTGAACGCCTCACACTGCAGATTAAATTTGAACACATGAACCCTTGGGGACGCAAAGTATATCAAAACCATGGCCATTCTGTATAGTTCCCTTAATGGATTTTTTTTAAAAATATGTGTGTGCATTTTAAAAGGAAGAATATACACCCAAATTCTAACAGAAGAGGTCTCTAGAGAGAACAGGATTGTGCATGATTGTAGTGTTCTTTGTCTGCATATTGTAATTTTCTACCATTAATGTTGTCCTAGTCAGAGTTCCCCCAGAAACCGAAACTTGATCCCTGGGCTTGCAGCAGCTGGTTTATTTGGAAAAGTAACTCCAGGAAATGGAGTCAAAAACCAAGGAGAGTGAAAGAGAGACAGCTAATTCAAAGAACATTCTTCTTCTGTTCTTGTGGTACTGGGGCTTGAACCAGGAATACCACCGAGCTACACTCCCAGCCCTTTTTTATTTTTCTTTTGAGACAGGGTCTCACTAAGTTGTCCAGGCTGTCCTCAAACCTGTTCATCCTTGCCTCAGCCTCCAGAGTCACTGGGGATTACAGGTATGCGCCACCACACCCAGTTCCCAAGAGCATTCCTAGGTTGGTCTTGCTATGCACGACTTAAGTTCCATCCCCTTTGGATCTTCTAAGAATACACTTAAGAATACATTTCAGGAGTGTCCTTCCAAGAGACAAAGGGAACATTTATCTGCTAATTCTCATCCCTCATTGGAGAAAATTTAAGCCAGGAGTTTATTTGGTTTTTGGTTTGGGTACCAGGGATTCAAGATGCTTAACCACTGCACTACACCCCCCAGCCCCTTTTTCTGTATTTTATTAGAGACAGGGTCTCACTGAGTTGCTTAGGGCCTTGCTAAATTGTTAAGGCTGACTTTGAACTTGCAATCCTCTTGCCTCAGCCTCCCAGGATGCTGGGATTACAGGCGTGCACCACTGCACCCAGCTAAACCAGGAGTATTTTTAACAACCTCCCACTTCCAGGCTGGATATAAGTAAATGAGTTGCCATACCAAGGCAGTGGAAATGCTCTAGGTCAAAACGCAAGAGATACGCCAAGTCAGTTGCTACAGATGCATCAAGTAAATATATATGGACATCCCCCCTCCACCGCCTCTGTAGAGGTTTTATCTTGCACAGAAGCGGGAGGGGCTCCGTCCTTGGCAGCTGCCTTCCTCCTGAGGGTCAGGAAACGGTTCAGCTCCTCCTTCCTCTTGATGCAGATGCCTGTCCTCACCCTTTTCTTGATGAATTTGAAAACCCACTTGGAGACCTTGGGCAGCTCCAAGGTATGCCACTCATGAAGGACAAAGCCATACACCTCTGGAATCATGGTCCCCACAAATTTCACATTCTCTGACTGCAAGCAACTGATACCAGGATGTAACCTTAAGCCAAAAGGAGTTGAACTTGAAGTGTGGCTCAGAAAGTTAAAGAGGAGGAATAACCAGACGTTCGGAATGCCCAGAACCAGGTCAGATTCGTGGGTTTGCACCAGAGGAGCTCCTGAATCATCTCTAGAGGATGAACTCACTCACCTGTCTTCTGTCTTCTGTGATTCATGTTCCCAAAGCAGAGATTCTCAGCTAGTGGCACCTGGATGGATGTTCATTGGGAGGGCAAACTCTCAGTTCTGTCTACTAAGTTAAAAACCTCTGTGTTGCAGCCCCAGCAAACTGTTTTAATGATCCCTCCAGGTGATTTCAATGTTCAATCCAGTGTGAGAACCACTTTCCCAGAGGACTCTTGGAATGGCCTGGGTCACATTCCCATCTCTTGTTTGGAGGTTGGAAAGGGTAACAACTACAGAAGCCCAAGAAAGGGAGTCAGTGTTCCCAAAGCTTAAGAAAGGGGGATGGTTGAGGATCAAATTAAAACATCGGCAAGGCAATTCTAGAAGGGGGACTATGGGAATTCAGTCTTAGTGTCTCCCATGCTAGCTACCAGGCTCTTCTCTGCCTATTGTTGATATGTGGTGTGTTCCCTTAAGAGCCCCAGCTCAGCTTCTGCTGGAACCCCAGAAAGATGGCTGATACAATCTTTCCCCAAGTTCCTTCAATCTCCCCGCCACCTCCATGTTCCTTAGACCAGCCACACTCTGGACTGCAAAAGTACAAAGCTTCTTTACTTCAGGGTCAGCTAGACTCCAAAAGGTAGTGATGATGGGGGACAAGACCATGGATTATTATTTGTTTGTTTTCATATAAGGTAAAAAGGTGTATTAGTCATCTGTTGCTGCTATAACAAATAAAGTAGCTTAAAACAAACTGCAGTTTTTCTCTTACAATTCTATGCACGGAAATTCCGAAATTGGTTTTGCTGGGTTGAAGTCAGTGTTAAAAGGGTCATCTTCCCTCCAGAGACTCTAGTGGAGAATCTGCTTCCTTGTCTCCATTTCTAGCAGGGTAGGGATGGATCACCACAGGGACAAAGTGCAAACACATTTGTGAGCCTTGGCTCATGTCCTCACAGCTGCCCCCAGGAGGCCGGGGTGTGCCACCCTCACCAGGGTCAGCTTTGTGTCCTTGATGTCAGAGTGCCCTGCATGCATTCTCTTGAACAGCTGCAGTATCAT
The DNA here is from genome assembly GCF_902686445.1 of Sciurus carolinensis. Taxonomy (NCBI): domain Eukaryota; kingdom Metazoa; phylum Chordata; class Mammalia; order Rodentia; family Sciuridae; genus Sciurus; species Sciurus carolinensis. Next base: position 135,418,370 of record NC_062220.1, read on the forward strand.
CTTTAGCACAGGGCTGGATACTTGAGTTGACTACAACTAACGCCAACTCACATTTCCATCCCTGCCAATAGCCAATAACATGAGCCCCCTTCTTTCGTTCTGGGAGCCGGCCTGATGTCTTCTGTAGGAATTGTGTCCCTCTTCCTGAATGGAATCCCCATAAGAAGCTTGCCTGCATGTTTCCTGGGAGGCTCAATTTTATTGACATCATCATCAGGTCGAAAGATCCCAGTCGCTGGTACTGCATTTTTAAAGCCAGCATGGAAGCATCTTCTTTCAGCTGTCACATCACCTTCTGTCTCTGTGTTCAGATCTTCCCCCACTCTCGGAGGAGACTAGTGATTACACAGGGCCCACCTGAAATCCAGAATAATCTCTCCCATCAGATCCTTCACTTAATCACTTCTGCAAGAACATGGGGATGTAGGCCAGGGGTAGAGCACTCCCCCATCACGTGTGAGTCCCTGGGGTCAATCCCCAGCATAACAACAACAACAACAACAACAACAATAATCATAGTGAAGTTCATCTGAGGTAGCATTTTCAGGTTCCAGGGATTAGGACCTGGATATCTTTGGGGGCCATGATTTAGTCTACCACAGAAGGACAGTAGTGACCACAGCCTCAAATGCCTATAGATGACCACAGGACACAAAAGTGGCACAAGAGGGCCAGGTGTTGGGCCAGGTTTTGGACCATGGCAAACTGCAGAAGGATGCCCGTCTCCACGGGGAAACCAGGAAATACTTTGTTCCACCCAGTTGCTGGATCTTAGCTGGATCTTGCAAAAAAAGCATTATCTTGGGACTGGGGCTGTAACTCAGTGGCAGAGCACTTGCCTAGCTGTGTGAGGCACTGGGTTTGACCCTTAGCACCACATAAAAAGCAAGAAATAAAATAAAGGCATGCTGTCCATCTGCAACTACAAAAAATTTGCTTCTCAATCAATATCTTGATTTTAAGTATGAGCGACAAATTCCATTTTTTAAGGGATAATTTTTTTTTATTAAAAAGCAGAAGTTGCATTCAGAAGCCTTCAAGCCCAGCAGAAGTTTATTATTGAACCATCCATGAATTGAATCGAAACTCTCATTGTCTTACATTGATTCCTTCTTGGCTCCTGTCAGTAAGCTGGAGAAGTACACTTCAGTCTGGAATTGCTAACAGGTAAGGAACACCAGGAGATGAACTTGGGGAAACACGGTGATGTACACTGTTTAGTAACCTGAGCAAAAACTTTAGGATGGTGTGTGGCCCTTTTTCACTCTCACCAGGACCCTTGTGTGTTCATTCCTTTGAGTATTATTGTCCTTCTTGCTGTTTTAGCTTTCCTATAAGCGAAATACAAAATTCTGTTAAAAAAAAATACACACACACACACACACAACTTGAACTTGAAAAAAATTATCTGTAGCATGAAATGATATGCTTATTTTAGGGAATGTTCCCATCACTAACTCCAGTTTTTAAAAATGCAACACAGATGAATTTCAGCATCAGCTGCCACTTCCAGACTCAGTCCCTCAAAAGGAGGTTGTTCCCTGTAGACAGTGCTCCTTCCTCAGCTCTGTTTCTCTCGGGCATCCTCTCTGGTGCTTGTACAGAAGCCTCCTTGCTTTTACTCTTGCCAGTCTGGTTCAAAGCTCCCTTCTTCTGAAAGTGTTACCCTTCCCCAGAACAGGCACAGTTCTGTCCTTGGGGCCTTTTTATTTGTCTTGAGATTTCAGCTCCAGCCCGATGCTTCTCTGGGCTGCTTTGTTCAGCTACTGTTGGCACAGAAGGTGATGGCTTTGCTTGGAGGGAAGGTGCTTACCCTCCAGCTCAGACTCAGGACATCAAGAGCTGATTTCCTGGTCTGCCCACTAAGGAAGCAGTACACTGTTGGGTGCCTTGGAGCACCTCTGTAATCCCAGTGGCTTGGGAGGCTGAGGCAGGAGGATCATGAGTTCGAAGCCAGCCTCAGCAACTTAATGAGGCCCTGAGCAGCTCAGTGGGACCCTGTCTGTAAATAAAATACAAAATAGGCTGGGAATGTGGCTCAGTGGTCAAGTACCCCTGGGTTCAGTCCCCAGCACCAAAATTAAAAGCAGCAGCACAAAAAGGCTAGCATGCAGAGTCCTCCCAGTCCGGGCTCATATGAAGAAAAGATTCTCATTAGCATGACTTTGACCCTGAATCCTAGGAAAGAACTGCCCAAACATTGTCTTTATTAAATTCTAAATAATCTCCCCACCTCCAGTTTTTTTTTTTTTTTTTTTAATTCCGAACCTTCCCTACCATCTATCTTAGTTCTTTGCAGCCCCAAGGAAGTTTTTCCATTTTGGCAAATGATACCACCGGCCTGGTGTTTCAGGCAGGACCCCAAACTCTTCCTCACCTCACCTCTCACACCCCCAAGGCCTGACCATTCCACCTTCAGAATGTGTCTTCAATCTGTCCATTTCTTTCCATCTCCTCCGCTACCACCCTAGTCCAAACAGGGTTGTCAGATACAGTGCAAGATAGATCATTGTAAAAATAGAAGCATGTCCTTGCACAATTTCAATTTTGGATAAGCAAAGAATAGCTCTTTAGTATGTCTTGTGCAACTTTTAGGATCCTTTGGTATCTGCAGGACCTCCCTTCCAAGGCTGCCATAATCCATGGATGGTTGAGTCCCTTTATATAAAATAGAGAAATATTTGAATATAACCTCTGCACCTTCTTCTACATCCTTTAACTCACCTCTAGATTATTCATAATGCCTGATACGACATAAATAGTCACAATACAGTACTGTTAAAAGACTAATGGGAAGAAAGAATCTGTTCAGAACAAATTCAATTTCAAAAAATGGTTTCCATTCAATGGTTGGTTGAATCCACAGATTAAAGCAACCCACTGATTCAGAGGGCTGACTATACTAAAATATTCTTTGCTTATCTGAAATTCAAATTTAACTGAGTGTATTGTGTTTTGATTTGCTAAACCTGGCAAGTCTACATCCAAGGTACTGTCGTCAAGCCCGGACCATGGCAGAATTCCCTACTGGTCTCCCGTCCCCAGCTCGTTCCTGCCCATGAATCCCACAGCTGCCGGGGAACTTTGGAAAAAGTGAGTCTGATCAGGACTTTGCTCTATCTAAAGCACCTCAAGGTGCTTCCACTGCTCTGGAAATAACACCATCCTTTTTTTTTTTAGAGAGCAGCTTTACTGGGGTTAATATACGTATTGTACAATTCAGCAAGGTACACGATTCACTGGTTTTTAGAATAAATGGTCCCCCACTTATGTTGACTCTGCTTACAACGTTTTGACATTGTAAAGGTGCAGAAGTGATATGCAGGTTCCATAGAAACCATTCCTTGAATTCCCTGCATGTTGTAGCAGGTATCACTTCTTCCTGCCTTTTCAGGACTGAGTAATAATTCCATTACATGGATAGACCAAAATGAATTAATTCACCCATGGATGGACGTTTGAGTTGTTTCCATTGTTTGGCGGATCAGAATAATGCTTCTAAGAGAAGAGATTAGTAGAGGCTGGGAAGGGGGACCGGAGGAGCATAGAGGCACCTGGATCCAGGTACCAGAAGGAGTAAGTGCCAGGGTCCTACAGCACAGAAGGGTGACTGTTGTTTATATATTTTGATTGGTTGAATGAATTCATGAAAAAGATGAATCGATGAATGATTGAGCACAGAGAAAGGGATTTCTGAGATCCACTTCCAAACATAGTAGGTGCTCAATAAATATTTGGGTTGCCGCTGTGAGAACAGAGAAATTCGAAAGCTTCCAGTATAAAGAAATGGTAGGCCGCTAAGGACATGGCAGTGCTAATGACCACACAGGTTAGATCCTTACCCGTGGGGCGCCTGTGTTGAATTACCACACCATGGCCCATAAACATGTACAGTGACTGTGTGTCAATTAAAACATTTTTTTTAAAAGAATAATGCTTCCGTGGACATTCATGGACAGGATTTTGTGTAGATGTATGTTTTTATTTCTTTTAGGTATATACTTATGCATAGAATTGCAAGGTTAGATTTTTTTTTTTTTTTTTTTTTTTTTGGTACCAGGGATTGAAACCAGGGGTGCTTAATCACTGAGTCACATCCCCAGCCCTTTTTTTATATTTTGTTTAGGGAGAGGTTCTCACCGAGTTGCTTAGGGCCTTGCTAAGTTGCTTAAGAGTGAGGAACTCTCTGAGTTTCTCAAGGCCTTGAGAGGTTGCTGAGGCTGGCTTTGAACTCACGATCCTCCTGCCTCAGCCTCCAGAGCCACTGGGATGACAGGCCCAAACCACTGCACCCTGCTGGCTTAGATCATTTTTGATTGATCATTTTGGAAAAGCCACATTGCTTTTCCAACGTGTATGACTTGACACCACCAACAGCATTGCCCAAGGGTTCTGGCATGTATTTTACATCTTCCTACACGAAACCGTCCCTAGTCTGAAGAAGCTAGGCCCTTTTCCATCTTCAGGGTCTTTGCACATCTCTCCTTTTCCTAAACCCCTCTTCCCGGGTCGCTCCTCAGTGAGGTCCCCCCGTCTCCCTCCTCCTCTCACCCCAAATGTCACCTGCTCGGGCCATCCCTGACCACCCCATCTGAGTAATGCATCCACACATGATTCTGTCCATCACTGTAATGAACACTTCTCTCAACGGGTAAATGGCCTTCTTTTTATTTATTTATTTTCTGTGCATCCCTGACTTAGAATGTGTGCCATGCCTTCTCGTTCATCTTGTATTCTCAGTCACTCACAGAGAGACTGGTTCCCAGGACCTGCTCAATAGATCTCGGTTGGTGGAATGAATTAATGAAAAGCATGAATCAGTGAATGATTGAGCACAGAGAGGGCAGAAGGCATTCCTGAGATCTACTTCCAAACATAGTATTTGCTCAATAAATATTTGTGTTGCTAAGGCCGCAACTGATAAAGATACACACAACTACACAGACACACCCTCACTCAGAGTAAGAGACAGAAAAACGAACTCACTCCTTCAAGAAAGAGGTGACAGGTGCCACGATAAAGCCTCATAAATCCTGACACAAACACCCATGCAGGAGACAGAATGAGACATTTGGCCGATTTCACTAGCAATCGGCTGAGGAGATGAGTCTTCTTTCTGGCTTAATAGAAAAATCGCTCTGAGCACTTGGGTGTGCTGAGTGCTTTGGAATTCTAATTACAGGTGACACACAAATGGAAAGAAAAAATAGGAAATCAAACATGTGAGCCAATACTTTGGGATTTATACGGGTGCTTGATAGCAGCAAATTACCTCCAACGACACAGAATTTTCTCAAAGCCCTTTGCAGATGGAGTTCACAGAGGCTGGCCTGAGGATGAAGCTGGGGACATCCCGAGGTCTCTGAAGACACGTCAAGGTCCTGAATCTCCGGGTCCATTTTTGCAAGCTGTCCCCCAGGCGGAGGCCACAGAAGACCTGCTGAGGTCTGACTCTAGCCACCTCCGGATCCTGCTCTCTTGACACTTTCCCGCCACAGTTCCACCTCCATCATCTCAGCCTCCCCAGCCGGCCTTGCTCTGCCTGGCCTGGAACACTCACCTCCTCTCCCCCACCAGCTCCTCCTCCCAGGTCTCATGTTAAAGCTCACCTCCTCTCAAAACCCTTCTCTGCCTTCCTCCCCTCCTTGAGATTACATTGGGTTCTCTGTCATTTAAGATACTTAAGTTGTAATAAACCCAACTTAAAAAAAAAAAAAAAAAACTAACTAAAAGAAGACATCATTTCCACTCTGAGAAGTCCAAGGTAGAGGTCAACTCAGGCTCCCGAACAAGGCTTCAGATCTCTCTGGTTCCTTCTTTCTCACTCTTTCCCTCTTTTTTTCTCCATTGGCCTCACTTTCTTTTATTGCTGCTGGAAACAAAGCCTTACTCCAAGCTTATTATGTCATTCCAGGTTAGCATTTCCAGAGAAAAGAAAATACTTGCTACACCAGCATCCGTACCCAACTGTCTCAGGGAAGGACTCTGATAGGCCTGTCTTGGGTCACATGGCCACAATAGGATCCAAGGACTGCGGTACTGCAATTGGCCAGGCCTGATCACATGGGTGCCTAGGACACATTATGTTCTATAATCACTAGCCCCATCAGAACCCTCTGGAATGAGAAATGGCCAATTCTCTAAGAGGACCATGGATACTGTGATCCACAGATGTAGATGGAAATGTCAGGATCCTAGCTCAACCCTTAGTGTATATTAGGTGCTCAGGAATGTCCCATGCTAACCAAGAGTGTCGGCTTCACATTCTCTGCTCCCCTTCAACTCTGTCTCTCCTTCTTCCCTGCATCAAAGCCCATATTGTTAGCATAAGTTTATTGGGTACAAACAGCATACTAGGAGATACAAAAATTATTTACACTTTAAGGAATTCATGTCTAGCTAAGAAGGCAGGTGACATTAAAAGTTTAAAAACTCTATTTGTATAGCCATACAAATAGAAGGCTCTGGGCGAAGAGCAAAGCACTTCTGTTCTGGGGTGCGGAGCAGTTCTAAGATGAAGGAATGGGCCAGGCACCTGGTGAGGTGGATCTGGAATCTTGAATTCAGCAGTGAGTGGCTGGCCATGAACCAAACAGGCAGAGCACAGAAGATCCCTCTTTCTAGAACTGATCTGTTCAAGGACAAATGAATAAAGAGAAAATGGATCAAGTCAGAACCGAAAACCTCTAGGATCCAAGACAGATCTAAGAACCCAGCTGGCAGGGTCTCTCCGATGCCTGCAGACCCACCCCAGAGGGGCAAGCGAGACTGGTGTGTTGCATTAGCTGCCTCAGGTGAGGTGCTCCTCTGCGGCCCAGTCAGCGACATCGCCTGCATTATTCTTTGACTTCTGCAAGGGGACTTTGATTTGGACCAAGGCAGAAGGTCTAACATGGTTATAGTCACAGGTGAGGATTCCCAGGAAGCAGAATCTGAGATGGAGATTATCATGCTGGTTTTAAGGGGCATCTAGGAATTGCCACCTGTGGAAGAAAGAAGACAGCACAATGTCAGGATGGTTAGCCAGTGGATGTAGATCGCCCCTGCAAGGAAATCCTTGGTGAGGCAGGATCTTCAACTGAGACAATCCCCACGTGGGACCAACAACTGAAGGCAGGCTTCCTGCAGCTCTCCCAGCACCTAGAGGAATATGTCCTTTCTTCCTGAAGAGTAGTGAATCCAGACTTGACCACACATTGATATCACCTGGGAATCTGCAAAAAATACTATTGTCTGGCTCCTGTCCTGAATGTTCTGATGTCATTGTACTGGGATCAGGATTTTTTAAAAGTTTCCTAGAAGACACTCACTTGCAACAAAAAAATTGAGAATCATGAGAATCAGTGCTGAGTGTGCCCCTGGGCAGTGCGCCTAGTGCACATCCATTGCATGAATCAATTGCATTTTTCTCTGGGCATCTCTCCACCCCACAGAGTCACTTATTGTTTTACTTCTTAAGAGTGACTCTGGAGCCGGGCATACCTGTAATCCCAGCAGCTAGGGAGGCTGAGGCAGGAGGATTGAGTTCAAAGCCAGCCTCAGCAACTTAGCAAAGCCCGAAGCAACTCAGCGAGACCATCTCAAAATAAAAAAATAAAAAGGGCTGGGGATTAAGTGGCTCAGTGGTTAAGTACCCCTGGCTTCACCCATTATGCCCCCCAAAACAGAGGGGCTCGGGAAACATCCCATCTATAAGACCCAGATTTTAATTTCCTTATCCATTGCATGACAGTCAGGGTTCGCTGTCCAGAAGAGAATCCCTTCTAAACAGAAAAGAGCATCACACTAAGTTAAATAGCTTGCAGGCTTATTAAGAGATCTGAAGAAAGAGACCCCAGGCTGCGATTCCAGGGACAATTCCAAAGGCAACCTCTAGGAAGGTGACTTGCTTCTACAGCAAGCAGGAAGCTCTCCAAGCAACTCCTGAAGCCAGGGCGGGTGTAATGACCCACTGTAGATCAGTTACCCACCTCTGTGGCCAAGGAAGCACAGAGGTCCCTAAGGACACTGGCCTGTGCCTGAATCACAGGGTCAGCGTAGGGGAAGCAGTTCCCCAAAGGCAAGTGCTGAACGCGGGGCCGGCCTAAATGAGATACATGTGTCGTGCCCGTGACTGTAATAACCAGGAAACCAGTAAGTTCTGTGTTCTCCTTATCTCAGTCCTCTGCCTCCTAGTAAAGCAGGGAGATGCAAAGATGATGCATAAAGGCACAGCTGACCTTTACTATTAAACACATGGTGGTGCCTGTCATTCCAGCAACTGGGGAGGCTGAGGCAGGAGGATTGCAAGTTCGAGGCTAGCCTCAGCAACTTAACAAAATCCTATCTCAAAAAAGAAAGAAAGAAAGAAAGAGCTGGGGATGTGACTTAGTGGTAGAGCAACCCTGGGTTCAACCCCCAGTGCCATAAAACAAAACAAAACACAAACAAAACAAAAAACACCTGTCATCAAATTCCTGAAATTCAAATATGGGGAAAATGCACTTCAACTCTAAACAAGTGCATGCGTGTCATTCCAAATTTCCCCTTGTCAACAGTCCTGGTGCCATTTCCACCCTCCAACTCTCAAGGCAGAGCCAAAACCACCATTGTGAATTTCATGTGCATCTTCCAGCCTTTATTAGAGAAATATATGGGAGGGGCACTTCTAGTATTGCTTCATGTGTATTTCAAGTTTACATAAAGAGTATCAAATGGTACAAATAATTACCTTATTCCACTCAACATGCTTTTCACGCACATCTATTTATAAATCTAGCTCGCTGCTCGCAATTCCTGACAGTATGCCATAATATATACCTTGCATCTCGGTGGATGCTTTCATTATTTCCATTTTTGCCTATTTCAAACAAGTTTGCAGTGAACATCTCTGAGGACCACTGGGAGAGTTTGTCTAGGGTAGTAGATCCTGCCATTTCTTTTCTTCTTCCTTGCCAATAAAACCTGAATTTTATTTGGACAGCTTTGTATGCAGCCTCAAAAAAAAAAAAAAAACAAAAACTCATGACTTGTCCAAGATAGCAATTGGCAACATTTTTTTTCCTGTAAAAGGCAGTATGATAAATCTTTTAGGTTTGTAGGCCATACAGTCTCGTTTTAAGTGCTCATTGTGGTGTGAAAGCAGACTGGGGTGATACATAAATGAATAGGTATGAATGTGTTCCAATAAAACTTTATTTAAAAAAATGGGATTCACCAAAAAGGACACAGAGATAACAAATAACCACAAGAAAAGATGGTCAGCATCGTCTAATAAATAGAAGACTAAAGCAAATTAAAACCACAATGAGATATCCCCACACACCTATCAGAATCCCAATAAATAAAAAGTAGCAACAACACCAAATGCTGGAGAGGATGCAGAGAAACTGGATCACTCTCACACTGCTAGCAGGAATGTAAAGTGGTACAGCTAGTTGGAAAACAGTTTGGCACTTTCTTAGAGAGTGAAATATGCAACTACCATATGACCCAACAATTGCACTCCTAGGCATTTATCCCAGAAAAGTGAAAACTTATGTTCACACAAAAACCTGTAAACAAATGTTCATAGTTTTATTTCTTGTAGCCCCAAATGGGAAACAACCCAGATATTCTTCAATGAGTGAACAGTTAAACAAATGATGGTGCAGCCATGCCATGGAATCAATAACTTTACTGCAGTACTAGATGCACAAATCTACACACACACACACACACAGTACAACTAAAGCCGGGGAAATCTGAACAATAGCAGTGGACTGTGTCAATCTTAATATCCTGGTTATGATATTATTCTATAGTTTTGCAAAACGTTACCATTGGAGAAAATTGGGCAAAGTATAGAAGGAATCTCTCTATATTCTTTCTAAAATGGCATGTAAGTTTACAATTTCCAAATTAAAAAAAAAAAAAGATGAGAGACTGAATTTGGTTGGCAGTTTCTATCTCTAAGGCAACTGTGTTGAGATGGAGACCATGAGTTACCTGCTAACATCTGTTCCTACCTTCCCTTTTAGTACTCCCACATGTATCAGATAGGCATATAGATGCCTAGACAGAGACTACATTTCCCAGCCTTCCATGCAGTTAGTTATGACCACATGACTAAATTCTAACCAATGGAATGTACATGAAAGTGTGAAGTGGAATTCTGGGAATGAAGGAGCATGGAGGAATTTCAAACAGCCATCTTGGACCATGAAGCAATGTGGAATGTTAGCGCAAGGGCAAGATCCAAGGAGCCCTTGACCTAGATTTCTGTGTAGCTGCCATACCAGACCCAGCTCAGGCTTCTCTACAAAAGAGAAATGTACACGGGAACAGGGGATTGAGCCCTTTACCATTGGGCCATATCCCCAACCTGTTTTAATTTTTTTGAGACAGGGTCTCAGTAAGTTGTCAAAGCTGGCCTCAAACTTATGATCCTTCTGCCTCAGCCTCCCCAGTACCTGGGATTACAGGCGTGCCCCACCACACCCTATTGGAAATAAAATATTCTCCTGTTAAGTCACTGTGATTTGAGGTGTTTTGGGTTGTTTACAGCCTAACTACTCCTAACTTATAAAGTGGTCTATTATTTTCTTGGACTGTTGTTAACAACTACAAAACAGGTGGCTTGAAACAACAGAAATTTGTTTTTTTCACAGTTCCGGAGGTAGAAGTCACAAATCAATGTGTTACCAGGGCCATGCTTCTTCCAACACCTCTAAGGGTGGATCCTTCATTGCATCTTCCAGCTTCTGGAGATTGCTGGCAATCCTTGGTGCTGCTCTGCCTTCCTCTTCATGTGACCATCTTTCCCCATGTATCTCTGTCCAAATCTCCCCTCTCACTTAAGGACACCAGTCTTTGGATTAGGACCTGCCCTCATCCAGCATGACCTCATCTGTGGAGACCATATTTTCTGTTTTTTTTGCAGGTCTGGAGATTGAACCCAAGGACCTTCTACCATTGACCTATTCCCTGCAGCCTGTTTTACATTTTTGAGAAGAGTCTCACTAACTCTTCCAGGCTGGCCTTGAACTTGTGATCCTCCTGCCTCAACCTCCCAAGTAGCTAAGATTATAGGTGCACACCATCAGGTCTGGCAATAAAGAAGACCCTATTTTCAAAGGTTCCAGACAGAAATCAACCTTTGAGGGACACTATTCAACCCCAGTATAAAGGGCAGTTATATTACCTGTTGCCACCCATTGACAACAGGTAACGAACAAGATAAAGGAAAGTCTGCTGGGCGGTTTCTAAGAAAGGTTTTCCCTCATAAACAAGAGAGGTCCTTCCTTCTTCTCTTCTTGCTTTAGACTTCATTGAAGATGTGATAACTAGACGGTGGCAGCCATCTTGAAGCTATGAGGCAACAAGCTGAGGACCAGAAGCAACAATGCTTAGGTTGATGGAGCGGAAGCCTAGGTATAGACTGATCCTTGTCTAAATATTTGTACCACAAACCCAATCGACTTTGAGCCTGCCTTACTCTGGACCAGGAATTGAACCATCTTTTCTGTCAAGGACCAGAGAGTAATGACTTTTGTGGACCACACCATCTGACAAAACCTCTCAACTCTGCTGCTGAGGCACAAGAGCACATTATATCCTGATATAATAGGTAAATGAATGGGCTTAACTGTGTTGCCATAAAGCTATCATAAAAGCAGACAGTGGACCAGACGGGCATACAGGCTGCAGTTCACCAACTTCGCTCTAGCTTTGTCAAGTAAATAATAAAAATCCATATGATTCAAGTCGGACGAATTCTGCATGACTCGCGCCATATGCATACCGATGGATATGCCTACAGTGAGGTTTCTCACACCCAGCACCGTTGACATTTTGGGCTAGATAATTCTTTGTCTGTGCCCCGCAGGATACTTAGTAACATCTCATTCTACTCACCAGATGCAAATAACATCCTTCAATTTATTTACATTTTTTTGGTTCTGGGAATTGAACTCAGGGGCCCTCAACCACTGAGCTACATCCCCAGCCCTGTTTTTAAAAACATTTTTAAATATATATATATATATATATATATATATATTTTTTTTTTCAGTTTTCAATGGACCTTTATTTTATTTATAATCAGTGCTGAGAACAGAACCCAGTGCATCACGCACGCTAGGCAAGCGCTGGACCACTGAGCCACCTCCCCAGCCCTATTTTGTACTTTATTTAGAGACAGGCTCTCACGGAGTTGCTTAGGGCTTTGCTTTTGCTGAGGCTGGCTTTGAACTCATACCCTTCCATTCTGACAACAGAAGATGTCTGCAGACACTGCCAAATGTCTCCCGGGGAGCAACATTGTCCCTGGTTGAGAACCACTTGGTCTAGAGTCAATAACTAGGAAGGGAATCGCCAAGTCACGGGGCACGTGCATCCTGTTTTTCCAGGTCTGCCAAATTGTTCTCCAGCATTTATCCTCCTTTACATGCTCATCAGTATAATTTCAAGTCTGGTGATTTGCTTGTTTAAACCGCGCTCAGTTGCCTTCAATGAAGGATCCTTGCCTGAGCAAAGGACAATATGTCTGAATTTTCACAGCAGGGTGCAAGTGTAATCAGCCCTTGTGCTTGTGACTCCTAATCAAGGAATTAGGTTTTCTTTAAGTGAGGTTCACCCTTTATGCTTAAAGTATCGACGAGACTATAATTATGGTCTGGTTATTTTTTTCTTCCCTGCTGCGGACATTCATCTGCTCGTCTCTCTTTACTCACAACAACAAGATCCTCAGGGGGAGGCAGCAAATGAATCCTGAGGAGGTCCCTGGAGAAGGGGCTCCCCCATCTTTTCAGGTAAGAGGGGGTTAAAGAGGATAAATGTGAGAGCGAAGCGCTGTTTCGCTCCGGGTCTGTTGGATGGAGATATTCCTTTCCTGGGAATATCTGCCATGTAATTGAATATTGGACTCACTGAAATTTGAATCCCCTGGTTTTCCCAGTGGGTTTGGGTCAAGGACCCGATTCTGCTTCTTAAGTGGATACTTAATAATCTCATGATATCAACAAAGAGCATAACTCATATTTATTGAGTGCCAAGCACTTTGCTAAACACGCGACAGAATTCTGCCTCTTAATCCTCGCGGCAACCCCAGTGAGGCACACAGTGGTATTATTATTCCCATTCTACAGATGGGAAAGCAGAGGCTCAGAAGCTAAAAGAAAAGATAAAAATCTGCCCAAGGGACCAGCTATTGCATGGTGCCGCTGGGGTTCGAGCCCGGGTCTCACTGGCTGGCCATGTCAAACCACTCTGTGTTTGACTCTGACTTCAATTCAAGAACCCAGTCTCCTGGCACCAGATCCGGCCTTGGCATTCATACATGGCTTCAGGAAACACAGCTGTTTGGAGGAGACAACAGCTGTTCATTCATTTACCACTTCACCAAGCCACACGAATTAAAACACCATAAGGTAAGGCTCACTTGGTCTCAGACACCAGGATAGGTAATTATTGTTTTAATTAAAGAAAAGAAATACCCAACCTCTTCCAGCTCAAAACACTGAAGTATTTATTTCTGTGGGAGACAAGGGAATGATTCAGGGCAAGACATTTATATGGTTATAATCAAACATATCTGTATATGTTAATCAATTGTGTGTGTATTAATTTATAGTTACAATCAGTTATATATGCATAATTTTACGTAATTATCATCTTGTATGTTTGAAAGAGAAAAAGGCAAATGAGGATGATTATTTTTCTTTCCTTTTTTTTTTAGTTGTAGATGGACACCATACCTTTATTTTATTTATTTATTTATTTTTATGTGGTGCTGAGGATCGAACCCAGAGCCTCACACGTGCTAGACGAGCGCTCCACCACTGAGCCCCAGCCCCCAGCCCCGGGGGGGTTATTTTTCACTCATTCATTCATTGAGTTTGTATTTCAACAAATGAAGGAAACTTCACAGACTAGAAAGTCTGTCTTGCTTTTTCCCTCTGAGTCTGCCTTTCCTTGCAACTGGCAGGAACATTTCCCTGAATGAAATGATCAGCTGGATTTCCACGAACTGTTTTCCAAAAGAACCTCCTACAACGCCCGCTTCCCCGAAGGTCTCCAACAGAAGACAGAACAGGACGGAGGGAAGGAGCCACATGCCCCTTCTCAAAAACCCGGGAGAAAAATGTCCCAGCCCATGCCCACCAGCCACAGCAGACACTGTCTGGGGACACCTCAGCGCCCGGCTGCCCGTTTAGGACAGTGGCCCGTTCTGTATTGGTCTTCTAGAGCTGTCCTAGCAAAGCTCCACAATCAGAGTGGCTTAAATAACAGGAACTGATTTTCTCACAGTTGTGGAGTCTGGAAGTTCAAGATCAGAGAGTGAGCAGCGCTGGTTCCTTCTGAGGGTCAGCAGGGGAAGATCCACTCCAGGCTTCTCCTGGCTTGCAGACAGCCCTCTTCCCTCCATGTCCCCACATCATCTTCCCTCTCTGTGTGCTGGAGTCCTTCTTTCCTCTTTCTATAAGGACACCAGTCCTAATGGATTAGGGCCCACCCCAATGACCTCATTTTATCTTATCTGCCTTTCGAAAGACTCAGTCTTCAAATACAATATAGTCATATTCTGAGATACCAGGATCAGAGCTCCAATATATACATTTGGGGTATGAGGAGGGACACCATGCAGCCCAAAGCAGCCCCTATCTCTCTTCTGGGGTCCCCAGTGGTGACACATAATAAAGAACACAATTTTGGGGCCAGAGAGCCGTGTGAGCTTGGAAAACTTACTTAAATACTCAGCTTTGAATTATTCATTCTCAATGTTGGACTAAAGTTAGTATCTATCTTACAGAGTCACAAGGAGGACCTAATGAGTTCATAGGTCCAGGGCATTCCTAATAATGCCTGGCACAGAGTAAGCACTCTATAAGTGTTTACTAAATATTAAAATAGAAAATCTGCTTTTTCCTTTTTTGCAGCTCTGAGGATCAAACTTAGGGCTTTGTGCATACTAGCTCAAACTCATTTTGACTAAAGTTTTAGGATTGTTAGTTACTGTCCAAAGAAATTCTTTCTGGGCAGTCAGTGCAGAGAGAACCATATAGCCATGAGGGTGCAGGTTCCCCAACATTCTTCACAGCATACCACTCGGTGACTACACGATCTACTCTAAAATATGAACCGTAGCCAACATTTTATTAAACGTGAATGACACGCTCAGGAGTTTAGCAGTATGATCTTAATTTAACCCTGTCGATGCCCATTTCCAGTTAAGGAAATGGAGACTTCAAAAGGCCCCATGTCCAGGCCCAGTGAGTAAGGGCTGAAGGAAGACAGGACAAGTTCAGTGTGATTTAGAGTGCGGGGACAGAGAGTCTTCCCTCGCCCCCCACTCTCCCATAACCCCCTTCCCTTCTCCCTCTGTTGAATGACACATTCACATGCGTACCCTCTGTTACAGAAAACATCCAAGCTGCTGGGACCCGACCCAGCGCCACCTTGCGAGCCCAGCATTTCAAGGGGCAGGCTTCCAAACAGGGTAATAATCGTCCCATTAAAATTAATGTCCATGAAGTGAGCCGTTAAAAGCGTGCAGATTAAAAAAAGGGGGGGGGGATTGTTCAATTTAAATCCAAAGGGCTTTTTAAATAGACACTGTATCTTCATTCTTGGAACGATTCACTAGGGCAATGGATCAGGCCCCTCTGCAAAGACAAGCGGGGATTAAGGAGGTGAGTCCCAGGAGATGGGAAAGTGGTTCTGGCCAGAAGCAAAGGGAACCAAGGTTTATCTAGGGCCCACTGCATGCCAGGTGCTTGGCATACATTTCTTTCATTTAGTCTCTGCCCCAGTCCTAGAGGGAGGTATTATTATTCCCAGATTACAGGGGGCAGTATAAAACCGCAGTTAAGAGCTTAGCGCTGCAGCAGAGTGCCCTCATTTAGATCCAGGTTTCACTTTTTACTAACTCTGTGAGCTCGGCGAGAGGCCTTATCTACCTGTGCCTCAATTTCTTCACCTTTAAAATAGGAAAATACTAGTGCTCTTCCCCAACAACATAGAATCACTGGGAGATTCTTGTAGACTCACGTAGGCAGCAGAAGCAAGGGCCTGGACTCAGCAAGAGTTGACTGTTACTAGGGTCAGAGAAGGGGCTGGGTAAAGGCCAAGACCACAGATATCAGATAGCCCAGCTCAGTCTGAGCTCTGAATTTGTCATTGCACCATGCTGCAGGCCAACGGGGGAATAAACTCTCCGAGAGTTTATTTGGACAAACAGACCAAAACTAAGTTCAGCGTCTCAAAGAATCTTTTCCAAGGCACCAAAGAATTGATCAGGCCGGGGCAACACGGTCGACCGGTAGGAAAGAGCACTGAAACCTCCCCCATCAGTTCCCAGATCACTGGCTTGGAACCACCTCTGAGCTTCTCCAGTTGTCTGAATCTCAAAGGACGTAACGTCGAAGAGGTTTCTCCCCACCCACATCCTGGGACCTTCTTACCCATCTGCACCTTCCCCAGCAGGGACCACTCCAAACTTCCTAGAGTCTGGAAAGGCATTGGACAGATTGGAAAGCTGGGGGTGGGGAGGCTAACGTCCCCCACGTCACAGCCCCCTCCCCCACCAGCGCGAGTCCCTTAGGGTCTTCAGGGCACATTAAATCCGGATCACCATCATAAACTATAACCCCAGCAGCAGAATAATATTCACAAAGAAAGCAGGCAAAAAGAAGTTTCCATCTAGAAAGCGCCTTGTGAGGGTCTTTCGGGTGCGGACGCGTCGCAACCGGGCTCAGGACCGACCCCTTCAGGCCGCCACCTGGCCACCTCGTTTCCATCAAGGGCTCTAGGCGCGCGCCAGGGGCGCGTTAGGGTCAGGCTTGCCAAGCCCAGTAGGGGGTGGAGACGTGTGTCGGGTGTCTTCAAACCCCAACCGCACAGGTGACGAGTCAGACCTGAAACGGAGCACACTGGGAAGAATCTGGTCCTTTCACCACATTCTTGAATCCACCCACCTCCCCAAAACAAAACAACAGCTTCAGAATATTTTTTGAATAATGCAGCCGAATTCGGTATCAGCCTCATCCCCAAACAGCAAACAAGCCCGCTACCCTCGCCAAATCGGAACTGGAGCTGAATTCAGGAAAAGGAAAAGGAGAAAACCTTCCTTCACGCGCCTCGCCGTGGCGGGGGTCCCCGAGACCCCCAAAGCCCGGGGCCCGCGCCGCAGGGCGCCTTCTCCTGTCCCAGCGCGCCGCGCTCCTGCTCTCCCCAATCGCGCGCCCTCTCGCTGCCGGCGCCGCTAGGGTTAAAAGTTACCTCTTGGTTTCTTCTGCCTGCAGCCCCCCCCCCCGGGGGCCGGATGATGTAACCCCCCTCCCCGCGCCCTCCCCGCCCCCCTCCACCATGTGACACTTTAATTAATAATAGCGCCGTCAGCACAACAAACGCACAACACAAGGAGAAACTTGGTGTCCAGGGGAGGCCCCCGGCGGCTGGAGCGCGGCGGCGGCGGGCGCAGAGGCCGGAGGCAGAGGAGGCGAGGGGCGGCCCGAGCGCGGGGAGGGAGAGAGGCGAGCGGTCATGTGCCCGTGCCCCCTGCACCGCGGCCGCGGCCCCCCGGCCGTGTGCGCCTGCAGCGCGGGCCGCCTGGGTCTGCGCTCCTCCGCCGCGCAGCTCACCGCCGCCCGGCTCAAGGCGCTCGGCGACGAGCTGCACCAGCGCACCATGTGGCGGCGCCGCGCGCGGAGCCCGAGGGCGCCGGCGCCCGGCGCGCTCCCCACCTACTGGCCCTGGCTGTGCGCGGCCGCGCAGGTGGCGGCGCTGGCGGCCTGGCTGCTCGGCAGGCGGAACTTGTAGGAACGCGGGGCTTCTTGGTGGGGCCAGAGCCGAGACCCAGCCGGATCGAGCAACAGGTACGCAAGCGATCGAGCAAGCAGAGCCAGGGCGCGGCAGCTGGGCACTGCATACGCGGGCCTAGACCCGGAGCGGGAGAGTGGCAAGTTGGGCTTTCTTCTCTTACCCTCTTTTTCTTCCTGTACTCTCTTCTCTCTCTCACAAGGATCTTCGTCACCCTCTCCTACCCAGTCCCCATCCCTCCATACAAGTGTAAGGCCCACCGTTTCTGTCCCTATCTCTTGCTCTTATGTGCGCCTTGCCACTCTTCAGCGCGGTGGTCTTGGGAGGACTTCAGCCTCCAGAATCCCCACCAGCACCACAAGTATACACACAACGCAAGTGCAAAGTGTACTTGCTCTAAAAAGGTGATCACAAGCCACGTCAAATGATTATTATGCATTGGGGTTTCAAAACAGGTCCCGGGCCCCCTTCCAAGCCCTTGCCATACCTAAGTCGCCACCGTCTCCATCACCTCTACTGGCCATCACCTTTCCAGTGTCTGGAAAGTGTCACTTGTCCAGTCTGGATCCCTATTCACCCCGAGCTCATCTGGCTACTTCCTTCCCCTCTAGGTTTGCGGTTGGCTTGGTCTTTCTCTCCAAGGCCCCGGCACTTTGCAGTTTTCGGTCACCCTGCCAACTCAGTCGCTCCTTCTCTGGAGAGGTGTCCAATTTAAGGAGCTTGGCCTCCTGTCACCAGACGGTTGTAGCTGTAAAAAGGAGAGGCCCAGGAAGTTGGATGGAATATGAGGTTCTTAGGGAAACTCCAAAAGCTTTAATAAGAAAGTATTTATTGAGCTTCTGAGTACTAGGCAGTTCAGGGTGGGGATGTCTTGAGAGCTCGTAGGCACCGGGCAGGGGTGGAAGGGGTACTGAGTGCCTAGTGTGCTTGGTGTCAGAGAACTGTGCTAGGCCCTTGGCGTGGGGGCAATTATTGAGTACTGGCTGTGCGCCTGGCACTGTGCTCCGGCTTTGGAGGAGGGGCAAAAGTGTTAAGGATCGTCTTTCTTAAGGAAAGAGCTCTGCAGAAAATGGGGGTGGAGAGAATCAGGCAGGGCCACCACAGGTGAGCCAAGGGGCAGAAGGTGCAGATTAAGGGTGAGCACCGGATGCTCAGCCCACGGATGCCCAGCCCACGGATGCCCGGCTCTGTGGTCTGGGCTCTTCCCCACCGTGCACAGACACCTTGGGAAGCTGGCGGAGCGCCCGCAGGCTAGGCCCGGGCGTCTGCGCCCTCAGGGAGAGGCGGCAGCCGGAGCGTGGGGGGTGGCAACGCCCGGGGAGCTGCGGGGGTGCGCGGGGTGTGAGCCGGGAGCGCGGGCGACAGATGTCGCGTGGGCCCGCGCAGCCCGGGCGCTGGCGAAGAGAAGCGCGCGCTTTGGGGCGCTCTCCTCGCAGCTCCCGGGCGCCGAAGCTCCCATCCGCTTCTCCCCGCCTTCCTCCACCCAGGCCAGAAGGGGCCGGACTGGGGCTGCGGAATCCCAGGGCCCCGACCAACATTTTGGATCTTGTGCGGGGAACAGAAAGGGGGAGTCGAGCGACAGTTTTGAAGGCCAAACCAAATCGTGGGATTTGAGAAATAGAAAAAAAAAAAAAATAGGCCAGGAGAGGAGGAGGAAAAGGAAGGTTGGGAACCTGCAGAAAAAGAGACATTGAAGAACAAGTCGCAACTGGGAAAAAGAGAAGCAAAGATGGGAGGGAGGCAAGTGGAACAGCAGCGGGGAAGGGGCTTTGGTTCTGGGGTTACAGGTGGGCTCGCAGGAGCGGTCCCATTCAGGGACTGGGCGGTGCGGGGTGTCGGGCGCCCCACCCTGGAGGCGGAGGACTCCGGCCAGGGCCCAAGCGTATGGGGGTGTGGGTGTCACCGAAGACGAGTCTGCAGGGCGAACCCCGGGCGCTCCTTGCGCGCAGACGCGGTGGGGAAGTTTGGGAAAGTGCGGCCCTCGCTGCCGGCGGGTGGCGAGAGGTTCGCCAGGGCTGCAGGTGTAGGAGGCCGGCAGGTAAGTGTCGCGGTGGAGTTTACTTGCGCATCCTCACTGTTTCAGTCCCGAAGTTAGTTCTGTGCGGTTCCGGGACTGCGCCCACGTCCTCCCCACACCCACCTCTGGCTTCTCCTAGCACCTGCTGTGCCCCGCTGGAGCGTCCGCAGGAGCCACGCCCTGCAGGGTCCTCCTGCCTCGGTCGCCGTGACCCCACACCGCTTTCCTCCAGGGCCGTCCCCTCCCGCCCTTCCGACACTGGTAGATTGTAGCTCACCCCCTGCCCGCGCGCTGGGTCCAGGGACCACCCCCCATGTTCGGGCTCCTGGTCAGCAGGGGGTTCTCTCCCTTCTGCCTACATCCTGACCTCAGAGTGCGTGCAACTCCGGCCTTCCTGATACTGTGAAATTTTTCCCCCCATCTTTCCCCAGTTGCAGTAAATTAGGTAGCAGTGAAAGGAAATCCACGGGAGAAAGATCATTTGTTGAGTTCTGTGCTGAATGTAGGGTGCTCTCCACTTTCCCTATACTGGTGGAGAAATGGGGACGCTCACACCCTACCTGGGTGCCTCAGGGACTTTCTGTCTGCCACAGAGGCCAGGGGCCACCATTTCCAAATCTCTTGGGTTTAAGGGTGAGTTTGCTGTAGGCAGTATCAAAAGGTCCGACAGACTTGTTCTGGAACTCTACTGTGAGCCTGTTCTCAAAAATCGTCATTAAAAACAACAGAAACTAAAACGTGAGACTCAGTTTTCCCATATGTAAAATGGGAACAGTCCAAAATAGCAACTGTACTTAAGACATAGGTCAAATGAACCCATATGCAGTGACAGAACAGTGCTTGGCTCATAGGAAGTGACTATAAATGTGAGCTCTCAGGACAATTGTGCATTTCACATGTTTCTTTCCCAAAGTCGTCAACATTTTACCGTTATCATTGCTGGTGTCCCTTCTGTCCTCTTAGGAAACAGGTGCTGGACAGGTTAGGGGGGTATAATGGTTTAAAGCATGGGTTTAGGGACCAGAATCAATGGATTTAAGTGCCCAGCCAGGCCAGGGGGAGGCATTTAGTGGTAGAGACCCTGCTGAGCATGTGGGAGGTCCTGAGGTTGACCCCTAGTATTGCTTAAAAACAAACAAACAAAAAAATGTAAGTACCTAGTTATTTGCAGGCAGTGTGGCCTCCAGAAAGAGCTATTGCTTCACTGAATCTCTCTCTGTAAACTCGAACTGTACTCTTCCAGGGGTTTTTTTGGCAGATAAGAGAACATCCATTTAAAAGTGTCCAGTACAGTGCCTGGTTCTTAGCTCACTCAGCTTGAAAGGAGTAGGTGGCATCCTACTGATTTCAAGTGGGAACCTGAGGCAGAGAGCATCCACCTGAGCCCTCCCAGATTCGGAACTGGAATTGAAATTTCTGTCTTTGAGGACCACAGGACCCTCACTCGCCCCCTACCACAGGACTTGGGGGCTGCCAGGAAGAGAAGGTAGTACCGTGAATTCCTGCACGAGCGAGATTCCCTTTCTCAAGGTGCCTGGGGAGTCCCTCGCAGGCTGGGGAGGCCGGGAGGAGGACGGGTATGATTTAACCAGTCACGGCTCAGAGATACGGGAGAGGAACAAAAGAAGCTTTATGGTGAGCCGCTGGCGGGCGGAGGCGTGGGAGGAGGGCGGGAGAACGTGCCTTGGGAGGCAGAGGGAATGGAGCCGAGGAATCTGCCCGGGAGAGGGGGCCGGGTGGGCAGACCCTGCCTTGGGACCTGGGGAAAAGGAGAAAGGGGGACTCTGGCGGCCCCAGAGGAGACGTGGTCAGTGGCAAGGAAGATAATGGGCCCGGCAGGAGCCTGCTTTAATGAATTAATGAAGGGCTGGCCCTCCAGCCAGACAAGCTAACTGGTTCTTGGCAGGTACTTTGGGGATTAAGTGGTTAAACCTGGAGGCGCGACCCGCAGGCTTCCCTCCCAGCCCTGCACCCCTGCCAGGATTACTGTTAGCGCTTGAAAGCTTGGGCTTCTGCTTGGCCAGGGGAGAGCGCCAGGCTGCAGGAGGAGGACAGCTGTTGGGGAGGCACCCCCGGGAAGGGGCCAGATGTGCAAGACCCTTGGCAGTCTTCCTGCCACATGGTCGCTGTCTGGAATCATCCACTTGCCTAGTGAGAGGCCTCAAGTGCACAAGTGACTGGGCTGTGGATGTAAAAACAGCCCCACTGAGGGATAATTAAATACGCCCTTGGATGTGGGCTGGGTGGATCTGGCCATCTCTCCGCTAGGTTTTGAAAAGGCAGCTTTTCAGACCCACCTCGGGAGGCAGGGAAGGGCCTGACTGTTGTTTCCCACTGGTGTTTGCGTGATAGGGTTTCAGAGGAGCACTGAGCACCCCATAGTGTCCCCAGCCCTTGGTGACTTCTTTGCCACTGGTGCACAACTATGAGCTGAAAAAACAAATCGCTTAGAAACTATGCAAGACCGTCTTCTGTCCCCGCCCCCTGCAGAGAATGGGCCCGCCCCCAGCCCTGGGCCTGTCCCCGCCCCCTTCAGAGAATGGGCCCGCCCCCAGCCCTGGGCCTGTCCCCGCCCCCTGCAGAGAATGGGCCCGCCCCCAGCCCTGGGCCTGTCCCCGCCCCCTGCAGAGAATGGACCCGCCCCCAGCCCTGGGCTTTGTGCATGATAGACGAGCTCTATCATCCTTGGCCCAAAGTTAGTTATTTTTCTCCAAAATCAGCTTCTTGCTTTTCCTCAACTATTAATATTCAACTATTATTATTGCGGTTCTGGAGACCTAACCCAGGGTCTCAGCATGCTAGGCTGGTGCTCCACCACTGAGCTACACCCCCATCTCTCAACTATTAGTTAATGAGAGCCTATTGTATGCAAGACACCGTAGATACAGAAAGGACCAAGATATAGAAGGCCTGCTCCATGGAACTTGTATTTTAGTGGAAAGAGAAGTAATTAGTACATAGATCTTGTTCTGTTTACTGTTGTATAATAAATTACTCCAAAATACAGTGACTTTGAACAGTTACTTTATTATGCTCATACATGCTGCGGGCTGGGAATCTGGTCAGGATGTAGTGTGGGGGGTTCCAGAGTGTGATTTGTTCTAGCTGCAGAATGACTGGGGGGCTGGGCTTGGGACTGGGTGGCAACTTCATTTACATGTCTGGCTGTTGTTGCTGGGAGACAGCTGGTGCTGTCAATCAGAGCCTCTTGTAATCTGGACTTCCTCACAGCATGGTGGCCCTTAAGATTGGATTCTGACACGGTGATTCAGAGCCTCAAGAATCAGTGACCAGGGAAACCAGGTGAAAGCTGCTGTGCTTCTCTGATGCAGCTTTGGGAATCACTGAGGTTAGAAGCAAGTCGTGAGCCAGGCCAGATTCAAGGCGAGGGATCTGACTCCTGGCCATGGAGAGTGCCAAGGTTCTAGAACAGCCTGTGGAACAGGAAATACTGTTGAGGCCATCTTTGGATTATGCAAGGTAACCCAGAGATCATCTCAGGAAATTCTGAGGGCTCCGAAGGTGATCCATGATGATAATGTGATGGAGCACGTGCTGAGTGCTTGGGCAAGTACCACCTTGGGGGGGAGCCCAGGAAATAGTGATCTTGGATGGCAAGAAGGAGCTATGGCTAGACCTGGAAGAAAGATGTCATAGAACCATAACAAGTCCAGTACCCTGCGTGGTGTATTCGAGGAACAGAAGGGCAAGCAGTGTAGCTTGGTGGCTGAGCTGGGCTAAGATACAGGATGCAGAGATGAACAAGTCCCGACCTCTGCACCTTTCTGCTCTAAACTGGTGCCCCTGCTGTTCAGTCGGGGATCTCTGTTTTGGCCCACATCAGTCAAATGCATCCTTCAATTACTGCTGGATGAACAGAAAAGAAGGAAATCCTTTAACCCTCCTACAAAGAGAAAAATTGGCTTCTCCAAGATGGCTGCCTCACAGCGCTCTGCTCCCATGAACCTTTGCTCCCTGGGTCAGAGACTTAAATTGCTCTGGAAAACTTAATATGTAATATTCTTTTTAAAAGTAACTTCTTTCTTGAGAACAAAAAAAGAAATTTACAAGTTCATCATCAACTCTTTGGAAAATGTTGAATAGAAGAAAATTGTAGTCTTGCCTCCAGAGAAAGGGGGTCCAGCTTTGAGCAGAGGGTCTGAGAATAGAAGATTTCAATCCCCTGCCCTGTGTAATGGCCGAAGAGCTTGAGGCTTTCCATTGGCTCCAAGTTGACCCTCCATGGTGCAATTTTATGATTGCCACCTGATGGTACCAGGGACTGTCTGCCTGGGACGCTGGTACCTTTCCCCTGTGGTGCGCTCTCTTCAGGCTGGATGAAGGGGCTTCCTGGAGCTCCATTCCTGGGAGAGGCTCCCTAAAAACTTCCAAATCCCCGAAGCAGACATTGGAGAGTTAACAAACCAAAGAGGAAATCTGTTAGTCTGCAGCTTTACTGGACTCATTCTCTGGAGGTTGCAGTGTTAAATGGGATAAATACTGTATTAGACTGTATTTTGTTCTATTTATTTATTTTGGTACTGGGCATTGAACCCAGGGGCACTTAACCACTGAGCCACCCCCCCAGCCCTCTTTTGTATTTTGTTTAGAGACAGGGTCTCCCGAAGTTGCTTAGGGCCTCGCTAAGTTGCTGAGGCTGGCTTCGAACTCATGATCTTCCTGCCTCAGCCTCCTGTGCCATTGGGATTACTGGCGGGCGCCACCGCACCCTGCTATATTTTGTATTATTTAAATGGCATATACTAGATAGTGTGAAAATGTTTCATGAGAAAGCAGTTTCCTGGAAGCGGTTTCCCTTTTTGATTTTTTTCTTTTTACAGTAACACGACCCTGGCCTGGGGATGCAGCTCAGTGGTACAAAAGGTTCTTATGAGCATGCGTGAATCCCTGAGTTCCCTCCCAGCACCAAAAACATAATACTGCTAATTAAAAAAAAAAAAAAAAAAAACACTTCTGTTTGAGAAACAATTTCTACTTTGAAATCATATCAATAAAAGATGTACATGCACTTATGATTCTCTGCTCCATCTCCCTCTCTTTTTTTGTGGTGCTGGGAATGTTGGACGATACACGTTAGGCAAGTGCTCTACCACTGTGCTGTACCCACAGGCAACTCAGAATTCTTTTAATAAAGATCTACGCTCAGAGTTTAGAAGAAAATTGTTGCGATTGGTTTCATCTCACTATCTACTAGTGTATTTCTTTCCATTTAAAAAATCGGATTAGTACTTTAGTAGATAGATAAATATATTATCTGCAAACTGACTTTTGCAACATATTGTTGTCCCCAGTATCTGCAGGGGATTGGTTCCAGGATCCACTTGGTGATTGACATCCACCCTGCTCAAGTCCCTCATGCAGAATGGTGTGGTCTTTGGATGTAACCTATGCATATCCTGTGTTCTTTAACTCATTCTAGATCACTCATCATACCCAATGCAAAAAGTCTGTATATGTTTAGCAGAGATGCAGTTATTTTTCTGAATGTTTTCAATCCATACTTGGTGGGACTCAGCCAGGCCTGGAGTGCTGACCATCTCGCACACAGTTCTCTAGGCTTTACTTATTTTTCTGAGCACACTTCTTAAAGTTTGTGCTATTTGGTTATTTCAACATTTATGTCCACTATTGTTGGGCATTTGGATTGGCGAAGTCCTTCTAAGATGCTGCCATACTGATTCTGAGGGGACTTCCAGTGGCTCTTGAGGGGAAGGTCTTCAGAGAGTGGGTCACTGGGATAGATTCAAGAGGAGGTACTGTTTTCAAAGACCTCCTGGACTTCAAAGATGGTGGGCAGACCATGGAACCTAAACCTTGAGTCGGAAACCTTACCCACTGGTAACTGTTTATTTTATTCACCCCAATTTTATGCTCCATCAGATAACGGCCTCCATCTGCCATTTACTAGCGGTGTGACCTTGGGCGAGTCCCTTTACCTCCTGAGCCTCAGCTTCTTCCCCTGGAAACTGGGAATCCCAATAGTGCATTGGAGGGGGCTGGTCCTAAAGAACCCGGCTGGGCTTCGTAAGACCTGGCCCTGTTCACTTCTGTGATTGGCCGTGAGCTCCCAGGGTACGGAAGCTTGCCAAGGTCTGGTCAGTGCGCACCAGCCATGCCACAGACGTTCTGAGGATGTTGAGTGACAGCTTGGGACTTGGGTTGGGCCTTGGTGGTTTTAGGTTGAGCTCATGGGG
Source organism: Sciurus carolinensis (assembly GCF_902686445.1). Taxonomy (NCBI): domain Eukaryota; kingdom Metazoa; phylum Chordata; class Mammalia; order Rodentia; family Sciuridae; genus Sciurus; species Sciurus carolinensis. The sequence continues at coordinate 135,444,380 of NC_062220.1, forward strand.
CCATATTCATGGCATGGAGAGGAGCTCTGGGAGCTTTGCTGAGCCTCCTGCTTAAAGCAGATGCTACTTCTGCCTCCCCGCATTGTGACCGGCCAGTAGCCTGCTGGAGTCACCCCTGGGGCCGGGAGAACGGGTGCATGGAGTGCCCTCGCTTGGATGGACCTCTTACTCGGCCATTACCCCAGGACGGGGCTCCCGTCCTGGACAGCACAGGTCTCTCAGCCCTGCAAGGATGCAGTCACCACGTCTCTTTAGTCCCTCACTGTGTCCCTGAGTCTGGGGGCATGGGGACTGGCATGGAGCCGGCAGTCCCCGACCACTGAGTGCAGGAATGTGGGCAGTTCGGGAATCCCATAAATGACACCAACCAAATGGGCTGATGTCACTTCAAACTGGGTTCTGCTTCCGTCTACTACCAACCACGGTTTTGGTCCAGTTCTCAAGATCTGGGCCACCAAAAGGTCACTCTTCTAGAAACAAAGCCAGAGCTAGAAAGGACATGAGGGCCCGTCTAACCCAGCCCCCTCAGTGGGCAGATAGGGAAACTGAGGCCCAGAGGCTTGGGAAGAGGAGCTGACCTTAGAGGCCCCGGTGTCTCGGGCTGCGGTTGAAACCACTCATTTCTCAGATGACTGTGGCTTGAATCGGATTTGACTTATTTTGTTTTTTTTTTTCTTTTCTTTTCCTCGGATACTTAAAAATCAGGCAGTCTTGTGTAGAAACCCGTATTTCCAGTTTTTCTTGATGAGACAAACGCTCCAGGTATCCCAGACCTCCAGGTGCGTTTGGCGGGGCTCAGTGCCTTTCCTTCCTGACCTCTGGTTTCAGGGATCCCCTACCGGACCTTCCTGGGTGCGCACAGCCACCCGGGGGTCCTCTCTGAAGTTCTCACACCCGGGCCTTCATCTGCTTCTCCTGCCCTTTCCCCCAGTGAAAGTGGGTTGTGGAGATGGTCCCGAGTCAACGCAGAAAGCTTTTCTTCACCCTTGTGAATGGCCACGTGGATGGACCATGACTTACTCTTGGGTCCCCTCCCCAGCCACCATTTTCCAAATGGTGTGAACCAGGTCACAGGGGGCGCTTGGAAGGTCAAATTCCCAGAGTCTTCCAGGCTGGCGCAGGGGGTAGCTGGGGCTGCAGAGGGGCCAGAGGGCCTTTGGAGACCAGGGTTTGCTTCGAGAAGCCTCTGCCCATGTTAACTGGGTTCTGCTCTGTGCTGAGCTACTTCTTCCCGACTCTCAGGGCCGACTCCTCTGAAAGTCGAGTTAGCCTGACATTCAAGGCCCACCAGCTGCCACCTTGTAGTGGGTAGCAGCTGTGAGTCCTTGAGTCCCTCCATGGACTTAAGGGGACCAATTCTATCCAGCGATAGCGTTGATGACCATGTACTGCTAGTAGGAACTGAAGTGTAGCAAATGCTTCCTCCAGAGGCTGCGGAAGGGGCTCTTCCTTCCTCCAACACCCAAACGCCATCTGCTTTTTTCAGTCCCCTTAGCACAGTCTCCCTGGTTTCCTGACTGGCCAGCATGAGTGTCCCTTACCTAAACTAGAGCAATCTTCCCGCTAGGAGGACTCTGCACGGGCAGCTTTCCCCCAGGTCTTAGGCACCGGGATTGCTGGAACTGCCCCAAGTCCCAGCTGAGGTCAGCCTGCGGGAATCAGGGACGGAAGACTGGCAGCGGCCACCTGTGCTCACTCACTGACTCCTTCACCGACACTCAACAGGCGTGAAATGCAGCATCTACTGTGTGTCAGGCACTGTGCTGGGATCCGGGGACAAGAAGGGTAGGAAAAAGAAAAGAGGACACCGTGTCTATAAGTGGGCAGAAAATACCTTCAGAGGCTGAACAACCAGCTGTTCACAGCTGCTGCCTCTGGGCAGGTGGGCGGGTTTGGGAGGGAGCCAAGGAGACCTTTATATTCTTTTATGTTGCTTGACTGTGTGATTAACCACTTGAGCAAATAACAAGAGCAAAAAAAGATATTTTTTTAAAAAAATTTTAAAATGGGGCCACTTAGCAGGGAATCCAAGAGTCCTGACTCTTCTTGGATGTAGGAGGGAGGGGACTTCCCAGGTAACCGCGGCATCCCGGGTGAAAAGTGGAAACAGGAACGTTTTTCCAAGACGATTCATGCATCTCTGCAGTCCTGAGCTTTGGTTGTGAGTCAGCATCTGAGAAAGTTCTTTATGAGCCAAGTTTGAGGGCAACCTATCCCAGGAGCAGAGCCGTGGCTCATGGGGACTGGTGGATCGATGTTTAAAAACAATTTTAAATTGTACAATGACTACTTGTAAAAAAAAGAAAAAAAGAAAGAAAACCACACACACACACACACACACACACACACACACACTCACACAATAATGCAGAGGTAAAGTATATAACACACAGCAGGTGCTCTTTTACTGTCCCCAAATCCACTCCCTGAGGGTAAATGACAAGGATAACAATAATAATAATAAATGCAGACCTGACTGTGTGTCATTGCTTCTGAGTGTCTTGCGCATATTACTACTTTCAGTCCTTACCTCGGCACTGTGAAGAGTAGCACTCTTACTCTCTTCCTTTTCTAAGGAAACCAAGGCCCAGAGAGGTTAAATAACTGACCCAAGGTCACACAGCTTTCAAGTGTCTGAGTCAGGATTTCAGTTGAGGCATTTAACCTGAGTCTGTGTTCTTTACCATCACGCTATCTTGCCTTTCTGTCAAGTTTATATAGACATAAGCATATATGCACATATCCCTACATCTCTCTCTATACATATATATCTACATGTAAAGGCTGAGCATTCCTACTCTGAGAATCTGAAATCCAAAGTTCTCCAAAATCTAAACTGTTTTGAGCACCAGCATGACAACACAGGAGAACTCTTGACCTGTCCTCATGCGACAGGTTGCCGTGAAAATGTAGATGCACTAAAAATATTGTACGAAATGAATTTTGAGTTTGGACGTGGGTTCCCAGCTCTAAGACATTTCAGTATGTATATGCAGATATTCCAGAATCTCAAAACAAAATCTGAACTCCAAAACACTTGGTCTCAAGCATTCCGAATAAGGGAGTCTGTGTATGTTGGGGTGGGGATGGAGATAGTGTAAACACACACACACACACACTCATTAAAGGAAAAGAAATTGGGGATCATGCTCTTTAGTCATTTACTCTTTGCAGTTAGGAATCAGCCAGGTCCTGTCTCAGCATGTTTAGATCTGTCTTCCTACTATGCATGTTTTTTGGGGGGATGGTGGTAGTACTGGGGACTGAACTCAGGGGCACTCGACCACTGAACCACATCCCCAGCCCTATTTTGTATTTTATTTAGAGACAGGGTCTCGCTGAGTTGCCTAGTGCCTCGATTTTGCTGAGGCTGGCTTTGAACTCACGATCCTCCTGCCTCAGCCTCCTGAGCTGCTGGGATTACAGCCATGCCTGGTTCTCCTCTGCACGTTTAACTGGTCAATCCAGACTCCTACTGAGGAACTCATGGGTTGTTCCAAATTGCTGTGGTTGCAGATCAAGCTAGAAGGAAACTCCTGGGCACGTTCTTGTGACTAGTTCTGTGGGCGAGATCCCCGGCCCAGGGTATGTACCTTGAGATCCCTCCTAAAGACCTGCACATGCCCACTCTTGGTGGGAGAGGGTGACATGGTGTCCACAGGGTGAGAACACATGCTCAAAGTGCTGAGCAGAGGTGGTTCCCAGGCTCATGTTTGACCTGCCCGTTACCAACAGTAAATGGGCTCTAGAGTTTGTCCAGTTAGTAGCCCAGGACTGTTTGGGATAAATGCCCCCCAAAGGTCCTTGTGTTAAAGTCTTGATCCCCAGCCTGCAGTGCCATTAGGAAGTGCTGAAACCTTTAAGAGGTGGGGCCTAGAGAGAGGTGTTCTGGTCATTGGAGGTGTACCCTGGAAGGGGACCCTGGGGCCCTAGTCCCTTCTTCTTCCTCTCTTTTGCTTCCCGACCACCATGAGATGATCTGTTTTGTTCCATCACACTTTCCCCACCTTGCCACAGGCCCAAAGTGATGGGGCTAATCGATCATGAACCGAAACCTGCAAATCTGTGAGCCAAAATGAACCTTTCCTCTTTATAAGTTTGTTATCTCAGGTATTTTGTTACAGTAACAGAAAGGTGACTAACACCCTCAGGAAATCTTTAGACAGACTGACTGTAGGATTAATGACTTACAGGTTGGGAAATCAAAATCAATTGCTGGTCTCACCTCGTTTTGTATGCAAATGCTGTTACTTTGGGGACTGTAGTAGATCGTAGCTTTAAAAATATCTCCTCTGCTGAGACCATTGTTATTTTTCCATCATTATTTGTCTTCAGTGAACTATCCAACACAACTTCAGTTCCTCCGACTTTCTGAGGCAGGTCCTTGCTCATCATGGTCCTCTGAGCAGGCTTGTTCCTACCTCGCCTTGCTTGGTCCCTCCCCCACCTAAATGATCCCTCCTTCTTCCAAATATGGGGAAAATACATTTGCATATCTTCAAGGTCCAGTGCAAATCCTGCATCCTCTCGGAAGCTTTCTTGCCGAATGCAACCCCATCCTGACTTTGGGCTGCCAACACTGGTCCTCTGTAGTACTGGCCTCTGGCTTGTCATGTCTTCCCCAGTAAGACTGGAAGCACATTGAGGGCAGACACCTGACTTCTCTAGTGAAGAGAACAATGCTCCGCACACAGCCGACATACTCGATGGCACGTAATAGGTGCTCAGTAAACATTCCTTCCTCTCCCTCCATCCCTCCTTTCTCTGTACCTGTGCATCGGGCAGTAGAGACGTCAGAGGCCATGCTGAGGTTCCACTGACTCTCATTCTGTAGATTTGTGGCTGGAAAGCAACTAGGTGAGATTTTTAGGTGGCTGCCAAAGCTGGTTTTCATAAACTAGGTCACATGTGTCTATCCATTGTATTAACTGATGTCTCTGAGCATTCTTTGAAAACGGGAGGGTGACTCCGCAGGACGCAGGAGTCTTGTGGTGCTTGTCCTCAAGGGGTAGAAGGGGAACTGGAGAGGGGACTTGCTGGCAGGTCTTTGACCTCCACCTGAGCGGTTCAGTAGCAAAAGTTCCCAAGCCACTGATTTGGATCCTTGTGACTGTCAGCTAATGCGGGCGTGGGGACCAGGTGTTTATGATTCACCTCTTTCCTGCAGTCAGATGGATTAGTCAGTGTCCAAGTTGGAGGCAGAGATGGCCCCGAATGGAATCATCAGAGACAGTTTAGCCAGGGTTCGAGGGGAAAGACGTGGGCAGGGTTCAGGACACCCGTTGGGGATAATGCAGCACCCAGGGGTGGCAACAGAGGGGAGCTGCTACCTCTTGGGGGAACCAGACCTGGAGCTAGGAGGGGGCGGTAGCTGACTGACAGATGCCGTGGTCAATCTGTGACCCAGGAAGAGAGTCAGCGAGTGAACAGCCAGGGTCTCACTTCCCACTTGTGACTCCTATTGGCCAAAGCCAGCAGGAAGCCAGGGGCCAGAGGAACCTGTTGGGACTGTTGGTCCAAACCAACAAGAGGGGGCTTTTTCTACCCGGGAAGTCTGTGTTACTCATGGAGTTTATACCACCTGCTTCAGGGTAGTGTGTGAAATTTTTTTATCTCCCCATAATTTATAACCATAAAATTTCCTTTTTTTTTTTTTTTTTTTTGCAGTGCTAGGGATCAAACCCAGGACTTCATGCGTGTTAGGCAAGTGCTCCACCACAGAGCCGTATCCCCAGCTCCAAATCCACCCTTTTAAGGTGTGCAAGTCAGTGACTCTTAGTGTGTTCCCAGAGTTGTGCCACCAGCCCCACCATCGACTCTGGATATTTTCCATTTCCCTAAAAGAAGCCCCATCCCCATCGGCAGTCACTCCTCACTCACCCCGTTCCCCTCAGCCCTAAGCAGCCACCATTCCACTTGCTGTCTGTAAAGCTTTGTCTGTTGTGGACATTTCATATAAATGGAATCACACAGGATTTATCCTTCTGCATCTGGCTTCTTTCACTTGGCATGATGTTCTCAAGGTTCATATCCATCGGTGGAGAAAGTATCAGTAGTGCCTCGTTCCTTTTTTATGGCCAAGTAATATTCCTTTGCGTGGACAGACCACATTGTGCTTATCCATTCATTAGTTTATGGATGTTTGGGTTGTTCCCACTTTTTGGAGATTGTGCAATGCTGCTGTGAACATCTGTGTACAAGTTCTTGTGGATATATATTTTTCCATGGTCTTGGGTATGTTCTGGTTTTCCCGCCTTGCTTGGAGTGCCCGTTTTCTTTTCCAGGTGAGTTTCTTGACACTCTTCAATTCTCAGTAGGGACCTGCCTTTTTCTCTGGGGAACTTCTCTGACTCCCCTTCTCCCTCATGAGCTGCCTCTCCCGGGTCTCCCCAGGCACCTGCTCTCCACACAAGATCATATTATCAATTTCTCCCCATCTCCTTGTTGGCCTCTGAGCCCCTCAAGGGCCAAAATTATGACATGGGGTAGGCACATTCAGGAATGGATGAATGAGCATGCAGAGTCTCCACAGCCCTGCCTGGAAAAGGAATCTAGGCAGTGAACAGATGAAGGTCCTGTTCCTAAGATTGAGAAGCCGAAGAGGCATCGTAGCTCTAGATTTTTTATTTTTAAAAAATTTTCAAAAGATGCCAATGCAAACACCCAGGTCTGCAAACAGAGAGGCGGGTGTGTGCGTGCAAAACGTCTGTTTGGGGAAGGCTGCGATGTGGGCAGAGCTTCCGGCGGGTGGAGAGGAACCCCACGCCTAGTTTGGGGGGAACATTTCTCCCCAAATCCCGGCTTCCCCTGGAGCAGCTCCCCTCCCCCCCTCGACATCTGGGGCCGCCTATGCAGAAACCCGCGGCGCTGACGTCACCCCCGGCAGCTGTCTGCACTGACGAAATACAAATCTTGATTTCTGCAGGTTGGCGAAACCCTGTGTCCTTGGAGAAAGCTGGTTCCCGATTTCCTGAGGGGGAGCCCAGAGCTTGACATGCCGCGGTTGGCGCTTCGAGAAGGAAGTGGAGGCTACGACGGCACCTGGAGTACAGAAGAACACGGATCGGGACTGGGGGAGCCCTTGGGAAACCCAGCTGCAGAAACAGACACCCCAATGCTATTTACGATATAGCTCTATATATACAAAAAAAGAGAGAAAATATGAATATTACGTATCAGTGCATGCCTTGTCTAGGACGTGGTCCCCTCCCCCTGACACCTCGGATGTGAACTTGATACTTTGTAATGTCTGGGGCACCAGAAGAGAGATGCCTGCTGCTGTGTATCTAGGAAATCTGCTTAAGACTGGTGGGAATTAGCCTCAGCCGTCTCCAAACACCTGGGCATAGACTGGGGCCCGGTTTTGTAGGGGCACTCTGGGATACCCCCATTTCTTGATGCGTCCTAGCCTCTCTCTGTCCCTGTCGCCAGATCCCACTGTCGCCGCCAGAGAAATGGGATGTGTTGTTGTTTTTTTTTCCTCCCCCTTGCCAATCCGGTGTCTCTGGTGCTTCACTTTGATTTTGCTGGTGCTAAGCGAGTTCTTTCTGGTTCTTCAGCGGTCATCTGCAGACAGACCTGGAAGGCCAGGGGACGAGAGAGATTTCTATTTTGCTGTTTTGGATTTTGTTTGTTTGTTTGTTTTAAAGGGTTGAGTTGCAAAAGTGCCACCTGAGAGTCTCTTCTCTTTTTTCCACGTGGGGGCACGAATACCCAGAGGTGCGAGGGGGCAGAGTCTGGGGTCCAGGAGGGAGGAGGGGAGGGAACGCCATTGATCACCGCCTGCCTGGGAGGCCTCAGGTGTGACTTGGTGGCTGTCCCTTCCACTCCCACAGAAGGATCCTGGGAGTTCAGCCCCTGGCCTCCCCCACTCTCCAGGGGGATTTCAGGGCTTAGATTTTATGGATTTAAGAGCCAAGAAATGGCTAGGTTTCTGGTTGAGGGTGATTTATAAGCAAGGGACATTGGGGGAGGGAGTGGGTCATTTAAATGAAATGTACCAGCATCTCCCTGATTGTCAGAGACCTGATTCTCCCCCCACCTCCTCCCCTGGATAAGCTACTATTTTCAGAAGTTTCTAGAAGGGCTAAAAAAAGATGTATGCTGGACTGAGACTTGGCTGCAAAGACTCTCCAGGGAGCTGTGATTACATTTTGCTTTCATTTTTTAAAAAGATCCAACAAAAACAGGTATTATTCCCCAATGCGGGTAGAGTCACACACTCTCACCTGCTCTGTACCTGTCATGGCCGACATGGTGAATGCAGACTCAGTCATTCTTCAAGGCTGGATCTGCAGGTCACCTAGAGATGGGGCTCCGATGGGCTGATCAGCAGACACCCTGCAGTTCTGAGAAGCCAGCATCAGGATCTGTCGTTGTTAAGGTACCCGGGGCTGGAGGGACCCCCCACCCCATGCCTGGCTGAAGATTACCACCAGGTCCTTCAGACCACATGGCTTTGTCAGGGTTGCTGAAGCTGAGAGCTGGGTTCCTTTCTTCTTGATTTTTAAACCCATGCCTTATGCTTCTCTAAAGAGCCCTTTAAAGAAAGAAGCAATCCAGAACTGCTCAAGGGGAGGGGCGCTCCCCTCGTCCACACCCCCAGCGCTGATCTCAGCAAAGCAAAGCAAGCAGGCTGGTTTCTGGAAAACTTGTTTCCCTCAGCACTCAAACCTTCCCCCAGCAGATGTGTGCAGGGGACTGGAGAGCAACAAGGGCTGCAGAGGACAGAAGGTGACATCCCCACCCAGCCAGGAACTCGGAGAGGGCAGATTCACTGGGACGGCATCAAAGAGTTTCTGCTTGTATTTCCCGCCTTTCCTAGCCAGAGACCAGAATCCTAGCACATCCATTTTCTGGGACTGGGTTCCAATACGACAGTCGTGTGCATTCAGTTCTCTGCTTCTTGAAGGCTGTACCTTCAAGACAGCAGTGGGGACATGCTGACCCTGTAGATCTGGGGAAAGGGTGAAAAGTCAGAGGATCCCTTTTTTTTTTTTCTGACCCTGACTTGCCGCCTAGCTGACGACATTTCCCTTGGAGGACCCAGACTCCAAACGCTGGGGTTGGCACTGGGGGCGATTTCAGTTTCAATGAAGCCACACTGCTGGAGAAGCAGGCACCCGGGGCCTCCGGAAGGAGCTTTACAGCCAAGTCCCTTGTACATAGTCTCATGCATTATCAGAAACGGTGTATTTATTGAATCCTGGCCTTTTCTTGCACATCATTAATTTGAGTGCACTTCTCGACTGCCCCGACTTTTGACAAGGGGTTGTTTTTAATGCTTGTTTTTATATGAGATTTGACTTCTTGATGGACCTTTGTATTAGGAAATTGAAGCATGATCTATATGTATATATGGTCTCCACCGTCTCTCCTGTTACATTACTTGGATTGCATGAGATAGTGGGCTGGGTTTTTTTTTTTTTTTTTAAATATTTCCACAGTGTGCAAAAGACTGGCACCAACCCTCCCTTTCTCTCCCCCACCCCTTTCCTCCGGCTGCCAAGGAGCCATTGATTTTGATTAGCTTCACTGCAGAGCGTGTGTGAGGAGAGGGAAAGGGAGAGAGGGAGGGAGGCTTTGAAATAAATTTTAAAAAAGACCTCATATCGGGTTTCAGCAGACGGCAGTGTGTGTGTGTGTGTGTGTGTGTGTGTGTGTGTGTGTGTGTCCGCGCAGAGCCGAGGGAGGCCTCTGAGATCATCGCTTAGGTAGCTCGCTGCATAATGAGACCAGGGCTGTACACCACCTCCCGGCCTCCGTCCTGGTGGCTCTGCTGGCTCTCAGAGGGTGGGGGTCTGGGAGCCATAGGGGCTGAAGCTCATGGGACTGTAACCTTCCAGATTGAATCCATTCCTTTCTGGAAGCTTCTCTTCGTCATTCCATCCCCCACAAGCAAATAAGAACTCGTTTCAAATCTGAGGTCCCATTTTCTGTTCCCTTTGTCGTGGGGGTAGCTCGAGCAATGGATTTCTGTGGGGAGCCCCCTGACCCTGCTGGCTGCTGTCCATGGTCCTGGGCTGGGGGCCTCTCCTATAGGCCATGCCTGTCCCCACTTGGCACCCTTCATTAGCACAGTAGGGACTTCTCCACTTCTTTCAATGGTCTCGTTTTGTTTCTTTTCTATTTTGATGGGGGGGGATGGTGGTTTAAACATTGCTGTCACAGAACAATGAAGCTGTGACTGGCTTTACAATTCATGTAGCTGATCTCATGTTCCTCTAACGCTACGATCATGTTTCTGACAGTGACAACATATCACTCTTCCTGCTGGTGACCTGGGGGAGTCCTGGTGTACCTGCCTCCTACACAAGTATCTTTTGGGGACACTGCAGTACCACAATGGACTTTCTGAGTGTCCACTTGGTGTTAGAAGCTGCAATGACCAGCACCTAGGTTTTGTTCTTCTCTGTTGATACCAATTTCTTGTCTGAAAGTTCCTTTCAGCCAACCTGGGGCAATCAGAGTCAGAAGTTGGTTAGTAAGTTAGAGGGGACAGGCCAGACACTCTGGTCGAGTCCCGCGGAAGCTGACCAGAAGCTCCAGAGAGGGAGGAAGTTGAGGTCAGCATGTCATTTTAAGACTTAAGCCGAAAGTTTATTTTTAAAATTTTAATTGATTCATTCAACACATATTTATTGAGCATCTACAGTGTGCAGAATTCCATCTGGGAAGACTGACTTATTGATCCTGGAGGGGCGTTCTTGCCCAGAAACAGATGATGTGAAATGCCCCTCTCCAGTCTGGTTCACAAGTTTTAACAGATTTGTCAGGTCACCACTGTGACCCCAAGCTCTGCCGGCAGATTGTTATATAGTATTTACCGTGCACCACGCTACCAGCTGAAGGCAGTCAAAAAGCTGGCGACCAGCATGAAGACTGGTCTTGGCTGCTTTCTATAATATTCAGAGCTCTCCTGTACGAAGCGTTGGCCACTTCCGGGCACTGGGGGAAGCGCCTTCCGCGTCTCCCTCCGTGGTTCCTTGCACTCACTCCAGCAGATGTTACAGCCCAGGGAGCTGAGCTCAGAGAGGTTATGCAACTTGGCCTAGGCCACCCAGCCAGTGGCCGAGTCAAGCTTGGTCTCAAGTCTGTGTGACCCCCAAGCCCATGAGCTGCCTGCTCTGCTAGTCTGGACCTTTCCGTGGATTATTGCTAGTTCAGGGGCAAGAACACATGTGACCCCAGCGGGGAGCTGGGGAGCCTGACTTGGGTCCACCGTAGAGTGTCACGTTTGGGGACCCTCGAGGCTAGATGGGTTAGTGTGGAATTTTATGGACTCATTCCCCAACCTTTGTGTTCCTGTTTTCAATATGGTCCAGGGTGAGTGTCCAGCTTGCAAACAGGGCCTGCCTGAAGTTGTGAGAAGCTTCTCTTACCTCTCTCCCGTCTTCTTCCCCAACCTGTACCCTGGGTCCCCTGCTCCCTGCTCCCCTCCCCCACCCCGTGTTTTGCACTATAAATGTCCAAGAGCCTGTGTGTGTGGCAGAGATGGTTGTGAGGGTATCTGGAACCCAGGGGGCGCTTCTGGCCCAGCTGGAGAGGCAATAAGCGTGGGGACATTCCGTTGTGAGTTCCTGCTCGGCGGGTTTGTTTTGCTCTTTTGTAGGAGGGATTTCATACCCTGGAGATGCTTTGTACATATTTGTAATGATTTTATTAAAAACTTCGTTGTGCACTTCTAGCCCAAGTCCTTTGTCTTTTCATTTCATTTTGGAAGGCTGGTCCTCAAAGCCCACGGGACAGTCTGGCTGCACCGTTGATGGAGATCCCCTGCCCCTGGGCCCTGCATACCCCCCTCTTCCCTGGAGGAGGTCACACACCTGTCTCGGGTCTCTAATTCCTAAGGGCTCCTCAGGGGAAAGGTTTGTTGAGACAGTACCCAGGCAACAGGTTTGGGGAACTTGCCCAACAATTCAGTCTCCAGCTTCATGCAAATAGGTCACACTGGGTGAAGTACTTCCCCTGCGTTTGTGTGGTCAGAGACACACCAAGAGACCAGGTTCTAGTCCCTTCCTAAGAATGGTGGTTGGGGCAGGTTTTTTATTTTTTTTTGGGGGGGGGTCTGTTTATAGATAAGAGAGCTTCTCTTTTCCTTGGAATCTCACCCCTTCCCCACTCTCCACACGACTTTGAGGGGCTGACTCCGTCTCTCCACCTGCTCCATCCTCACCTCCAGGCCTCCATACCCGACTGGGCCTGGCTGGTACTCCGCTTCCCACGGCTAAAGTCACTGACCTGGAGACATGAATTTGAGGTGGCCTGAGGCCACTTTGGGAGCTCTGGGGGTGCAGAAGCTCTCTGGGCTGGGGTTGTTCAACTAGTGGAATACAAGCACAGAGTTGCAGGGGTGGGGACATCTTACCACCACATGGGACCCGACTGTCTCAGAGGACGACAGAACTCAGGGCAGGAAAAGAGGATCATCACTGCAGCCCCTGAATCCAGCTGTGCCTGAAGTCCATACTATCACAGGAACCAAATCAAGTCCTTTTAAAACTTAAGCCATGTTTGCACTGGTTTCCTAACAATGGCAACCAAAAAGCTCTTACGATTTATTTTTTATTTTTATTTATTTATTTTTGTGGCTGGTGTCATCATGTTACCCTGAGAGGCATAAACTGTCACCTAAAGGTAATGATTTGAATTTAGATATCCATTACTATCTGACACCCGCCTCACGTCTGGGGTCCACACAGCCAACAGCTCCCATGGTAAGCACTGTACTTGTCCACTGAGGCCCCTCCTGGTCCCTCTGACCAGTTCTGTGTTCCCAGCCTGCACCTGAGTACTCTGCTGGGCCCTGAGGTCTTCAGAGGCCTCTCTTGGACATTGGGACCTCCTCGGTGAAGAGCCTAAGGAGCTTCCCCCATCAACAACCTCTGAAATGCAGAGGTCCACATGGGATCGTGCAAGGTTGCGACTTCCTCCCCAGAAGTCGCCACTAGCTTGGCTGCTTCCCCTGACTCATTCTGTTTCACCCAATCCCTTACCAGCTCCTCCCGGGAGCACATCCCCAATAAGCCACATGCTTCTCGACAGGTTCTGCTCCGGGAGCCACCAGCAGAAGAAAAGGACCCACCCCAGGAAGCCCTGCTTCTCATCCGACTGAAAGTTTCTCCAGGACCATCAGGTGCATCAACAAATGAGATTTATTGGCAGAAGGGTACTTGGGGAGACACAGAGACACCAAAGGAGCTGTTTGTCCTAGAGCAAAAGTGCTGGAAGACTCTGGGACTAGCTTCACATTTCTTCCTTAGCAGCCAGGATGTCCCCGAGGCTCCGCACATGCTCCCCCTTGGAAGGTGGAGAACCTGTTACATCCGGGTCCAAAGCATGCTTTTCTTATTCCTGCACATTTATGATTCTCAGGCTTTTCACCCGAACAGGACTGTTCCTGAGGACTTCACGGAACTTGAGCCAGTGAATCATAAAATATTAAGAGCATGATCCTGGGAACCGGACACTTGCTCGATGGATCCTGTTTATAACAAGCGAGTGGCGCGTCTTCCCGGGGAATAGGAGAGGGGCATTGTTCTTTTCGGGTGGGGACTCTTGACTGCTTTTACCCAGGTGTTGGGGAATTCAGGAAAACTCTGCCTTATCTCACTTACCATGATATTCTCCAATTTCATCCAATTGCCTGCAAATGCCATAATTTTATCATTCTTTATGGCTGAGTAATATTCCATTGTATATATATACCACAGTTTGGAAAACTCTGCCTTAACCACTGTAGCATCCAGGGCAGATGTGAAATCCTCTGACCTGGAAGAAAACCTATAGATGGCATGTTCCCCGGGAGGGCAGGGAATGAATAAATAAAATCCTAAAGGAAACCATCCCACCTGACCCAGAGGGTCCCCCACATGTGACTCTATAATGTCAGAGACGTGGCTCATTATTTGTAGAATGTGTGTGTGAGACGTGGGTATAACTGGCAGAACCACTAGGGTGAACACCTATATAGTAACCTACAGTTAGCATCTGCGGTTCCAGAGGATCATATATGAGATTTTGCCACCCTCCCCAATGGCTATGGGGAGAGGTAAAAGTGACTTCCCAAAGTCACATAGTTTGCAGTCAGGATTCCAGGTCTGACCCCCAGTAGACGGTGTGTGGCTCCACCGCAGGTAGACACTTTCATAAATCATCCCCCGCTCCAAATTCCGGAGCATCTGACGGCATCCGCAGGCGGGGTGATCCTTCTGATGAAAACCACTTGCAGAAGTTCCTGTTGCTCCCCTCGGTTCTCCCTCAAGGCACAGAGAACAGAGCAGCCACATCCACTCAGCCTGCTCCCCCTTCCCACTTGATCCTCCAGGCGAGTGGGATTGTTAGCATCATGGCCATCGCCATAGTAACGGAGCTTGAGAGATGCCAGTCCACCCTGGAAGGGGTGTCTTGCTGGGAGCCAGCCATGCCAAGCAAAGGAGGCAGTCCTGGAGTGGCAGCACCCAGCGGCACATGTCCCGAATTCGGCGGGGGACGTGGCCGCGAGCCTCCCCCCACGTCCCTCGGGGGCTTGCACTCATCTGCTCAGCAGCCACACAGACCGCTCTCTCTGTAATGCCGCTGGCGCCAGCCTGTTGTGCTGAGGTTGACAAAGACAGAGGAGAACCGGGAGAAGGGGAGGGCAGGCAAAAATCCCAGTGGCTTCCGTGGGGTCACCTGTGCCATCTCGCCCCCGATTTCAAAGCAGGAGAGTTGCACGAGCAGACCAGCAGCTCTTTTCATCGAGATTACGGAACGTGGATGGCTACTGTGCTCTGGGTGACTCATGGAAAGGTCCGTAATAGGCATTGTTCCTTCTGCTCTGAGGGTCACCAGGGGAGGGAGCAAAGTCCACCGGAGCTGTTGAGGCCTGAGACTTAAGTAAGGGAGAGGACAGAATAGGAGGAGGAGGAGAGAAACCACCATGGGAGACCCAGAGGTATCCATGGCGGGGCCAGAGTTGATTCTTTCTGAAGCCCAGACTGGACGGAGCCTCCCAGCCAGAGTCTCCCAGCCAGAGCCCAGGAAAAGAGCAATTTTAAGGGCCAAGTCGTGGGGAGATTTCCGGAGCTGGTGCTCACCATTAGCATTATCAGTGAGGACCGTCCTGGACACCCGGCGCTGATTCTTAACCCTGGAGGGGCATTCGAGTCACCTCTTGTGCTTTTGACGCACCGGGTCTGGTGGCCCACACCTGCAGCGTCTGCACGCGGCTGGGGTACGGCTCTGAAGCCAGACCGGGCCTGTGTTGGACACGTGGTCCACCCTGGTGGAGCTGGACGACTCTGGGAAAGTTCCCACACCAAGCTCTGTGCCTCAGTTTCCTCACCTGGCAAAGGCACGGACCAAGAGCACCTCCACCGGGGCTGCTGGGGACGACAGGAAGCCATCCCAGCAGGATGCGCCACGCTCTGCTGGCGCACCAGGGGAGCCTGGGGCCTTAGGCTTTCCCAGGTGAAGAGTTGGGCATTTGTGTCGTGCGGCTGCCTCACTGTGACTCTGATCTGCAGCCTGGCGGTGGGGAGGCAGTGATCGCGGGGCTCCTCCCGAGCCGGCAGCGTCCAGTTCCAGTGCGAGTCCGTGACAGCTTCAGGCAGTACCGACCCCCTGACCGAGGGGCTGGACGCCCCGCCTGGGCGGAGACGCCTGGGTCAGGGGAAGGGCGCGAATACCAGCGGCTAGAAGAGGGGGCGCAGGTGAGGGCGGGGCAGGGCCTCCTCTGGGGCTGGAGGCCGAGGCATGTGGCGGCAGGACGTCAGCGCCGGAGGCCCCCAGCGCCCGACCCAGGAGCGCGGCCCCTCGGGCGCCCGACGGGACGCCCGCGGCCTCCAGCCCTAGTACACCTGGAAGTGCGCGGAAGTGGCGCCGTCCTTCCAGCAGCGCAGCGTATCCACGGCCACCGAGCGGCAGAGGGGACAGGTGCGCTCCCGGTCCAGCCACAGGCAGAGGCACTCCTCGCAGAACACGTGCTGCGGGGACAGCGAGGCGCGCTGAGAAGCTGGGACGGCAGGCGACAAAACGGCGCCGCGCCTCCCGGGAGCGCGCTCCAGCGGGGAGACGGTGGCACCAGGCGCGTCTGGCCTCCGCAGACGGTGAGGAGGGACAGGGAGGGACGGGGCCTGGGAAGCTTCACCCACACAGTGGCATTTGGGTAAATCTTTTTAAAAAATTTTTTTGGTGCTAGGGAGGGGACCCAGGACCTCATGCCTGATAAGCAAGTGCCCTACCACTGGCCTACATCTTGCAGGAGAATGAGGAGTGAGCTCCGATAATACTTGGGGGAAGAGCGCTTCTGGCCAAGGGAACAGCATGGGCAAAGGTCCTGAGGTCACAATGTGCCCAGCACGCTGGAGGAACTGCAAGGGGAATGTGGTGAAGCCAGGGGGCTGGGGAATGGAAGAGGGAGGTGAGGCCAAAGAGCTGATGGGGATTGCAGGCTCTGCAGGGCCTTGTGGACCCTTCTGAGGACTTGGGCTTTTATTTGGAGAGTAGTAGGGAGCCATGGCAGAGCTTTGAGCAAAGGAGTGACCTGATATGATTTGCAGTTTAAAAAGACCCATTTGCCTACTGGGTTGAGTATAGAACACAGGGCTCCAGAAAGGCAGCAGGACTGGGAAGACCAAGTCCACCACTCTCAGACGATAGAACTGGACAGGCGATGTCACCTCCCTGTACTCCAGTTTCTTCATCTGCAAAACCAGGACTGTAACCGCCTTTTAAAATGTGTGGCTGGGGTTGTGGCTCAGTGGTAGAGCACTTGCCTAGCATGAGTGAGGCACTGGGTTCAATTCTCAGCACTGCATAGAAATAAGGAATAAAAGAAAGACATTGTGTCCATCTACAACTAAAAACAAAGATGTGTGGCTGGTCACGCTAAGCCACTGAGACATGACAACTAGACACACTGCACCATCCTTGACAGTTTCCTGATGGGGGACGACACCTCGGTTATAGGGTTCATCTGGAAAGTAACTGGAGTCATTTTGAAGCATTGCCACATATTAGATAATATTTCACATCACTTCACATTTCCTGGGTGTGCCAGCAGAATCAGGGTCATGGGAGACTGGGGCCTTATTCCTGGAGACAGGCACAGAACTATCTGTGGATGAAGAGTTAACACATCTGCTACCCACTCCCCACCGGTTCAGGGGGAAGTCTTATATCAGGAAAAGGCAAACGTGGCCAAATATGGATGATGAGTGAATCCAGGTGAACAGAAGGTGCTCATACTTATGATCTTCCATGTCCCTTTAGGTTTGAAATTTTTCAAAATAAAAAGTTTGGGGAGAGCGGCAAGATAAAAATCCGAACAAAATGTTTTTGGAAAAGTGAAAAAAAAAAAATACAAGAAGGTACTTGCACTAATGTCTGGCAAACAGTAAGCACTCTATAAGTGTTGGCTATTATCACAGTAGCGGTTGCCCATCATCTATTATTAGTCTCTCTAGGTCGGACTGTAAGCTTCTTGTAAGCTCGTTCATTGCTAGCCTGGTATACAGCAGGTGCCTAATTGCTGACACTGCTCTGTCAGAATGCTCCATGATGCGATGGGGGTACGGTGTAACAGAGGGACTGGTCTGCTCTGGGAGGGAGTCAAGGAAGGCTTCCTGCAGTGAGGACTCCTGAACTGGGGGCTGAGGGGATTTAGGAGTTGAGGGGGTGATGAGGCGGGTTGGAAAGAACATTCCAGGCTGAAGGAGAGATCTGTGGGAAGGCAGTGAGGTGGGCCTGGGGCCCGGGGAGAGCAGTCGGTCAGGAGCCCTGAAGACCAGGATGGGGTCTCACTGTGGTCTGCGACCCGGGGGTCAGCAGGCCCAGCGGCTTGTGATTCCCACCACGATCCACACCCTCCATGCTGCCACCTTCTCCCCTTCAGACTATCAACCCTGGGCACCTGAGGTCAGGGACAGGCAGCAGACCTGCCAGGGACCGATGCCCTTCCTCCATCCACCCGCTGGGTGCTGCCTGCCTCTTCTGGAAGCCTCGGTCCCTCACACTCTCCCTGTTCTGTGATGTCTCTCCAGCGCCAACCCTCGACTCCGGCACCACATTCTGGAATGATCTGCGAACAGATCATTCTGCCTTGTCACTAAACTAGTTTTCTGGGGTCGGGAACCAGTTTTATTCTGAGAGCAGACCTTGCTCAGATGCTCAGTGAGCATCTACTGGATGAAGGAACAGAAGCGGGACCAGGTCACGTGTGCTACCCTGGAAAAAGGGGTGCTGGAGTGGGAGAGCGCAGCACACCCCTGTTCACACCAGGCTCTCGCCTGGATCGACTGGGGAGCCCGGAGCAGTCACCCGAGTTGGCAGTGTTTCCATCCATTGAACACACCTTCATTAAAACATTAAAATTTGGGCTGGGGAGATAGCTCAGTCAGTAGAGTGCTTGCCTCGCAAGCACAAGGCCCTGGGTTCGATCCCCAGCACCCCCCCCCCCAAAATATTAAAATTTCACAATTTTTTTTTTTTGTACTTGGGATTGAACCCAGGGGGTGCTTTGCCCCGAGCCACATCCCCAGCCCTTTTTATTTTTTATTTTGAGACAGGGTCTCACTAAGCTACTTAGAGCCTCATTAAATTGCTGAGGCTGGCCTTGAACTTGCAAACCTCCTGCCTCAGCCTCCCAAGCTGCTGGATTACAGGTGTACTCCACCATGCTCAGCAAAAAAATTATTTTTCTTTGAAATAGGGTCTTGCTATGTTGCCTGGGCTGCCCTCAAACTCCTGGGCTCAGGGATCCTCCAGCCTCAGACTCCAGTAGGTGGGGCAACAGGTATGTGCCAACACGCCTGGCTTTACACACTTCTAATTTGATAGATCTCAAACACTTGGATCCTAAAGCCAAACATTCTACATTTCACTCCATTATTGTTATAGATTTTATGCAATTTTTTTTTTTTTTGGTAAAAATGTGGGGTGTGGCCATTATGTGAAGCTTTTCTTTTTTTTTTAAATTGTGTTGGTATTATTAAAAATTACTGGTTACTAAACTGTCTTTGGTGCAAGCTCAGGATGCACGGAATGTTCATGAATGCATATTAATGTAGTAGTGATGGTTATGTGGTGAAATATGGTTCTTAAAAATCACTGGTGTCCTCAAGGAATTTTTGTTCATGTGAGTTAAATCTGTCTATATTTACTGTATTAGAAATAGAAAATGAGCTGGGTACGGTGGTGCAGGCCTGTAATCCCAGTGACTTGGGAGGTTGAGGCAGGAGGATCGTAAGATTGAGGCCAGTCTCAGCAACTTATTGAGACCTTGTCTCAAAAGGAAAAATAAAAAGGACTGGGGCTGTAGTAAAGCGCCATAGTAAAGCATCCCTGGGTTCAATTCCCAGTAGCAAAAAAAAAAAAAAAAAAAAAAAAAAAGAAGAAGAAGAAGAAAAAGGAGAAGGAGAAGAAGGAGAAGAAGGAGAAGAAGAAGAAAGTATATATTCCGTCCGCCACCAGAACAATGACCTCATCATGGGTCATCACAGCCTCTGGGAAATTCCAGTGTATGTTCTAGAGTGACCAAAGTAGATGAGATCTTAGTATTATTATAAAAGTAGTTTTCATCTTGTCGACCCCCGAAAAGGACTCTGGGAGGTACCTGGAAAACACATCCTAATTGCTGATTCACTGGCATCTGTTCTGCCCTGGAGGGTGGCACAGTAGTTACTGCTTCCTCTGGTGCAGCCCCAGACTTGGGCAGAGCAGGGACTCTGATGGTGTTGCTGAGAACAGAATTCAGACCAGGAGGGAGACTCATGGGACTCTAGGCTGGAGAAAACCCAGTCCCTGCCTGCCAGGGGCTGACCCTCAACTCCTCAGAGAACTGGGCAGGGCGGGATCTGCTGCCAATTGAGGAAGTTCCAACAGCCAGGACCGCCAGGGCCCTGGATGAGGCAGGCAAGACCCTGAGCCCCCTCTGCATCTGGAGAGAGAAGAGCCCTACAGAGGGAGGGGAGGGGCTCCTTCCCAGCGGGTGCGAGTAGGATCCAGGGGTCAGTGGGGAGCGCAGGCAGGGCTGAGTGGTCATGCGCACCCTGCCTGTGTCTCCTGGGGCACAGAGTAGCACCCCGTTCTCACCTGAATCTCACCCAGACTGTGTTGTGCCCTAAGGCTCAGAGTAGGCAGGAAAAGTAGGGGGCTTAGGACAAGACCCCCCACAAACACAGAAGCCAGCCCCTGTGTGAGAAGGGACTTTGAATGAGGAGAGAGGGCCATCCCTCGGCCTGGTGCTTGGCAATCGGCGTGCGCTGAGAAGGAAGAAGCAGCTAGGCCTGGGCGCAGGTGGACAGATGCAGGCGAGGAGCACAGGACACCATCGTGACCTCCTACTCAGCAGGGACACTGTACAAAGCACGGCTAATGACCTCGTGTGCACATCTTGGCCCAGTCACACAGCAGACAGATGGGTCTGGAAGACTCAGGGAAGCCACGTGCCCAAGGGCACACCTGCTAAGTGGTGGGCTAGAATTCCATGTCAGAAAGGTGGGAGTCAGGTTCTGCGATGGCCCCAGAGGTCCCTCCTCATGGCATCCACCTCCCCTGCAGCCCTTCCCCTGAGTAAGGGCTGCCCCTCGTGACTCTTCCAAGCAGGAGAATACAGAGGAGGCGATGGAGTGTCTCTTCCGACACTAGATCACGAGGGACTGCAGCCTCCGTCTTGCTCTTGCTCTCTGGGGCTTCTCGCACGCTTTGCTCTGATGCAGCTAGCCTGGCAAGGAACTTGGGGTGGCTTCCAGCCACAACAGCTTGACAGCAATGGGGGCCTCCAGCCCCACAGCCTGCGAGGAGCGGAGTCCTGCCAAGCAGCTCCCCGCTGGGCCAGAAGGTGACCACGGTTTGGCTGGGACCGTGACGGCAGCCCGTGAGAGACCCCAACATAGAGGAGATAGGGAAGCCGTGCCTGGATTCGGATCCTGGGAAACTGAGATAATACACGTTTGCAGCTTGAAGCCAGTAAGTTCTGGAGTAATTTGTTATGCAGAGGTCAGCGAGGGCTGAAAGAAATGTCTGACTCTGTGTCAAAAAGTTCTTGCCTATATATTCTGCTCTGCGGAGTGTGCACACAGGGAGGCTGAGGGAGAAGGTCTGAAGAGCTTGATTATGAAAAGTAACTTTACTGAAAATGTGGCCACTACTAGAAAGGGGACACACACACACACACACACACAGGCACACGCACACCTGTAACCACAGATCCCCTTTAATCTCACAAATCAGGCCTGCCACGTCCAGAACTAGACAGTCTTAGACACCAATACTGAATATTGGTATAACACGCTGCGCTTTTCAAAACCTATATGTAATTATGCACACCCACCATCACATATAACTATGTTAAAAATATCTACAGGTTGCCTGGGGCAAGCACTTTAATTCTTGGGTGACAGATGACATGGATGGTCAGTGTCACCATGAAATGTGCTTGGGATACGGTTGGTACTCACGAAGTCCCTGGTGCAGAAGTGAATGAATGGAAGTCATAGCCAATCCCAGCTCAGCCACTGGTTTTCTGAGGGGGCCAAGTGCAAGTCTGGCCGGGCAGAGCTCGGCACAGTCTCAAGAATTTCCAGGAAGAGTGCTCTGCTTCTCTACAGCAGCCCTCGGGACGTCTCAGAGCGAGAGGCCAAGCCTCATGGAAATGGCGGGTCTGGTAGCTTTAGGGGCTCTGGATCTGCTACAAGGAACAGTGAGAGTTGAGGCAAGGGCGTCCCTTTGCCTTTCTGAGTCGAGTCTCCTTCTGTGTTAAACAGTGGACTCTTTCCCTCCAGGGCCCGGTAGGGACTGAGGCAGCTACGGCCTCTGAAGGGTCAAATGTGAGCACCTTTTAAGACAAAACTAATCGGCGCCACCCCTCTGTGGCTGAATGTTTATATCATACATCATTCAAAAAACAAAACGAAACAAAAAAACAAACTCATAGTGACCAAGAGTTGGAAAGCAGTTTCTCCTCTAAACGCATGCTCACTCTTCTCTTGGGCAAAGGAATCCTTTCAACAAACCAAGTTTCTGACTTTGTGTTCAAATCGCCTGTTCTCCGCTCCCTGGTAGCTGGGTGGGAGGCGCGCCACGAACACCGTGGAGAGACAGATTAAAACACGTCTGAGCAGAGTTGCAACCCCTGTACGAGTTCAGTGTTGGTCAGACTAGCTTCAGTGGACAATCTGCTTCCCAGGCCCTAGCTCAGGGGGTGGGGTGGCGGCTGAGGACGGGACACATTGAGTTTCACTAATGGCTCTCTGAAGGAGAGACAGGATGGTGCTTTAGCTCAGTGGGTTCTTCACATCACTCTTTCATTTGCACATCGGATGCTCACTTATCTAATGACCCATCTGTCCATCTGTCTATCCATACATGCAGTCACCCACCCTCTTATGCCTCTATCCACCCACCTTGGACACACCCATCTACCTATTCACCCATTCATATATCCACCCATCCATCCATTTATAGTTCTCTGTTCACCCATCTGTCCATTCATTTGTCTATACATGGAGTTACCCATCCGCTTAACCTCTATCCACTCACCTTTGCATTCACCCATTCACTTGTCCACCATCCTGTCCATCTGTGTGTCCATCTATCCATCCCATCCCATCCATCCATCCATCCAATCCATCCATCTGCCTGCCTATCCATCCTATCTCATTAATCCATCCATCCATCTAATCCATCCATCATCCATCCATCCATCCATCCATCCATCCATCCATCCAATCCATCCATCTGCCTGCCTATCCATCCTATCTCATTAATCCATCCATCCATCTAATCCATCCATCATCCATCCATCCATCCATCCATCCATCCATCCGACATTTACTGGTCCAGTACTGTGGCTCTACTGCTAAACAAGGCAGGCATGGTCTCCACTTGCAAGTTACTTGAAGTTTGGCAACAGAACTTACACTACCAGTTATCCAATGAATTATCTAGCTAGCCACTGCAAAAAGTAAAATGAAGAGAGGAAAAAACACAGGGATCTACAAGACCATAGAGCTGGGGACGTGACTCACCTGGGGAAGCAGAGTCAGGAAAACTTTATGGATGAAGTAACACTCAAGCTGTGTCATTCATTTGTTTGTTAATCCAGTGCACGCAGAGGTCAGCAAATCCCTTTGACCCGTGCACGTCATCTCTACCCTTCCAGGTGCAGCTCCCAGGGGCAGGGGGACACTGACATGTGTGCTCAGCTGAGTGATGTCACTCCTCGTCTAGGACAAGGTGAATTTCTAATCCAGCTGTGCAAAGAGTGTGGTGGTACCAGAAGAGGAACGAGAGGGAGACAAACAGATTGATGCTTAGAGAGATTGCCAGAAAAAGAAGGAAGACTTTCACCTTGACATCATGTTCAAATAATCCCTGCGACTGGGAAGGAAGTACAGATGGTTCCGAAGCATATGAAAAGATGCTCATCCACGCTCGTAATTAGGGAGATGCAAATTAAATCAGTGCTGAGATAGAGTTTGTCACCTGTCAGATTGGCAAAGCTCAAAGGAGGCTTGATAACACTGTTTTGAGGGAGGGGACAAGAGGCCATGTCACACTTGGCACTGGGGGTGTAAGAGGATATTGTCTATATGGAGGGGAATCTAGCAATAGCTGTCAAAGTCGTGTTCCCTGCAACCCTGGGAATTCCACCCCTAGGAATTTATCCTACGCAGAGCTCGTGCACTTGTGCAACGGAACGTGTGTCCCTAAGAGCTACTGTGTTCATTCAACCCTGACCATGAGACAGGCACAGCTTTAGATATTTCACTTGGATTAACTCATCTTCCCATTTCAGAATCTTTGAGCTAGCCATATTTGTAATAACAGAAGATAAAAGCTACTAAAGGCCTATCGATAGAAGAATGGTTAAGAAAATCAAGGTCTATTCCTAAAATGGCATGTTACAGTTATTCGACCATAACACAGAGTAAGGAGCGATCCCTAAGACAGGACTGTGGGTTAAAAAGACAAGGTGCAGCTTGGGTAGAATATGCTTGAACTTATATTTTTTTAAAAAAAGATAAGGTCATGTGTGTACCGAGTTTTTCTATGCATACATATATATATGTGTACATGTATGTTTATACGTGAATATGCATGTGCCTAACATATATGCTGAAATTCTGTAAAACATCTCTGGAAAGATACAAAGGAAGGTGGTAACAGTGGTTGCTTGTGTAGGTTGGCAGAGGATTAGGGAGCTGGCAGTGGGGGGAAGGGGAGGTGGCCTGTTACCATCTTTTGTATATATTGCCAAACATTTTTTTTTTTAAATAAACTCAATTTTGGAATAATTTTAGTCTCACAGAAAAGTTGCAAAAACAGAACAGAAAATGTCTGGATAGCACTCGCTCAGTTTGATTTTCCTAACATCATCTTCTTGCATTGCTGTGGTACACTCATCAAAGCTAAGAAATCCACATTGACACATTACTATTAACTGAATTCCCAGCTCGATTCAGATTTCATAAAGCTAGTTTGTAAAAAAAAAAAAAAAAAATTTAGTTGTTGATGGACCTTTATTTATTCATTTCTTTATAGGTGGTGCTGAGAATCCAACCCAGGGCCTCACATAAAGCTCTACCACTGAGCCACAACCCCAGCCTCTCATAAAGCTGGTTTTACCAATGTCCTTTTTCTGTTTTGGGATCCAAACCAGGTCCCATTTTGCATTTAGTTGTCATGTCTCCTTAGTCTTTTTTTTTTTTTTTTGAATTTCGATTCATGCAAACACATTATTGAGATACAGGGAAACAAAACTAGAAGTTAGATTAAAAACAAATTCCTTTAAAATCCCCAAACAGTGACAACAAAAACATTTTTGCTGATGCTAAAAGAGGACCCCCTCGCCTGTCCCACCTTGGGGGAAAGATGGCGGACCATCTGCCTTTCAACTCCTTCTGCTCTCCAGGCTTCTGTCTCCTCCAAAAAGCCTCCCCAGCCTGGAGCTCATCGCTCTGCCTGGGTCCCCTGGGATGCTGCATGAATCTCTCTTACACAGCACTTATCACCGCCTGCCTTGTTTCATAGTTATTTATGTATGTGTCTCTCTCCCCAGGGAGGCCGTGAGCTTCCAGAGAAGGGGACAGGATCTGCGTGCCCTCTGCCTCTCCTTCTGATAGGATGCTTTGACCCCGTACACTTTGGCTGAATTGACACCTGGCCCCTCATGTCAGGGAAAGGAGGGACACATTTAGCGAGTTAAAAGGGGCTGACCAGCACTTACCACCATGGTTTGGTGATTCTTAAGTAATAATGAAAACAAATGGTAATAATTACTTATAATAATAAGTATGATATTACCAACTTCTATGGTTAAGAAATCAAAGCTTAGTCCTTTCCATAGATAATCTCGTTGAATCATAAAAGCTGTATGAAGTAGGTATTATTATTTGTGTATTATCTTTTTTGCAGTGCTGGGAATTGAACCCAGGACCTTGCACATACCAGATAAGCACTGAACCACTGTACTATATCTCCAGGTACCTGAAGTGGGATTATTATTAATATTATGCTCATTTTATACATGGCTGGGGGAGATGCAGATGGAGACTACTGCTAGGATTCACACTTGGACCATTCTTACACTGCGCCAGACTGAATTTGACATTTCTATGTTTTTACAGATGACATGAGGCTCAGAGAGGTGAAGTCACCTGCCCAAGGCCAGTCAGCTATTAATAGGAAGAGCTGAGATTCAAACCTGGGTCTGGCCGGCTCCAGACTTGACAAGGTTGCTCCCCAAAGCCCAAGCCAGAGCCCTGAGGTTTGGTCACGGGACAGGCTTTTCCAGGGACAGGGCCTTGCTGTGCCCCAGCCCCAGTCCCCTAATCTCCACCTGAGCCCCACTCACCTGGCACAGGAGGATCAGAGGTTCTCGGAACTCAGCCTGGCAGATGGCGCAGATGTCACCAGCTTCTGTGCACTGCTGCCCTGTGGCTCGGACCCCATAATTCTGTTTGGGAGAGAGAGACAAACACTATAGATCCTCGTGGGAGTGAGGCCCTCGGGAGCACTGTGAGATCGTGGGGGAAGGAAGGGGCTGCTTTCATTTCCAGCTCCTAGTTCCCATGACCTTAGGCAGGACCACTGGACACCGACTCACCTGAGAGGTGCACAGGAGCTTCAGGGCTTTTCTGACTCCACCCACGCGGCCACAGATGTCAAATGACTAAAAAGGAGAGCAGAATGATGGCTGAGAAGTGTCCAAGACTTGCTTGACCTTTGTCTTGCTGCCTGAGAGCCACAGTCTCCCAAGCTACCTAAACCACCACAGAAAATAAATGGCATGCATACTGCATTCCTCCTCTCCCAAGTCCAGGGCAGGCATTGCTAATCAATTATGGCACGCTTCCTCTGAGCCCAGCCAGAGCCTGATAATCCTCCTCTATCCAGCACTTGTCAGCCACTGCCAGTTGATCCATGAGCAAGCAGAATAGACCCCCCTGACTGATGACGCATGGCTGGGTGGCTAGTCCCCCCTGGAGGAAGGAAAGGTGTACATTCTCCCAGGATCTTCTGAAGTCAGAGAAACAGAAAACTTCCAAAGAACAGGAGAATGTGTCTGTTTTCTGGGGGAAAAAATCCTGATTTGTACTAATAATGAAAAAATACTGTGTACTGACCGATTTGAGGAGTTAGGGGTGTGTAAGATGAGTGGGATATTTTTGAGATAAGGAGAAAAAAAAATTTCAGTGACCAGGAGGTTAAGTGCTCTGGGTTTTGGAGGCAGCCTGCCTGGATTTGATGCTTGTTCTGAGTGACCTTGGGCAAGTCACTTCATCCCCCTTAAGCCTCAGTTTCCTCACCTACACAATGGGAGCAAGATGGGTAGGCAGGCTGGTTGTTGTGAAGATGACTATGTGAAAAGATAGCATATGGTGAGCTTCACAGGCAAGAAATTAGGCTGGACTGAGCCATTATAGGTAGTGATATGTGCTCTGCTGTGGATGATAAGCTAAGTAAGAGACACTAATTAAGAGAAGCCAAACACAAAAGGCGGTGCATTGTAAGATGCCATGTAGCTAAAGCAGCCGGAAGACATAAATTCACCGAGACAGACAGTAGGTCAGGGGGTGCCAGGCCTGGGGGAGCGGTGCAGGAATGAGGAGTGGCTGTTTAATAGGTACGGGGTATCTTTTGGAGGTGAAGAAAATATCTTAGATGTATGGTTGGCACGTCATTGTGAATCTGCTAAATGCCACAGAGTCGCAGATGGTCAGGGGTTAATTTGATGTTGTGAATTTTACCTTAATTTAAAAAAGAAAGAAACGAGCATGGTTATTCCAGGCTCACCAACAGCCCCCGGGCCTGGCTAGGGAATGCAGCCTTCTTTGGGTCCCCTCTGCAGGCCTGGGGCCACCTCACCTTGCAGAGACTGTAGAGGACGATCAGAACCCCTCCCAGGAAGTAGCTGTTGGAAGAGTCGTCACCCATGATGTATTTGTACCACAGCTGGATGGGGACCAATGATCGGAACAGCTGGCTCAGCTCCTCGATAACCAGATAGAACTTCCCCTACGACCACACAAAGAGCATCAATTATTATTAGCAATAAAGACCCAGAGGACCAAGCTGGGGGTGGGGGGACTGGCCCAGCAGTAATGACATTCCAGGTCACAGGCAGGCCATTAATCAGCTCTGGAAAGCACTCAGGCCAGCTCTAATGGGGCCCGATATGGCCAGGGAGACTTGGCCCCTGCCTGATGTCCTCACCCAACACCCACTAGCCCAGAAGATCAAAGCACTGAGGATCGGGTTTCAGGGAGGGAGAAACCCTATACTTTTGGTAGAGGGCTGGAGTGTGGTCACTCTTGGGTCCTTGCTGCAGCTTGGAAGGCTGAGCACCTGGTACAGGGAGAGGGTCACTCTCCCCCACACCGCCTAGAGGCTAATGGAGGCATCACAGGTGACTGCCCCAAGGTGAGTCCAGGAGGACACTAGGGGTGAGGCGATGCATATCCCTGTCAGCTCAGCGCCTGCTCCAGCTGAGGAGGCAGGATGGATACCTCCCACCAGGCTGGGTCTGACTCTCATCCTGCTGCGCGTCCCTGAGCCCGTGTCCTCTCCTACAGAATGGGAACCACAGTGCCCACCTTATGGAATTTCTGGGAGGATCAGAACAGATGAACGGACAAGCACGTGGCACTGTGATTGGCTACCAGTTCTAGTCTCTTTCTTCCCTTTGCCCACTGGAACTTTCTGGAAGTCCCTGGAACTTTCTGGGGTTTGTGCTATAAAGTGGAAACGAGAAAACCCCTGCCCTGAGGTGTCTAATGAAGGTGAACATACACCTGTCCTGTGGCCCTTCAGTTCTACACTGAGGTCTCTACCCAAGGGAAATGGAATCTACGTCTGCATGTACACAAATGTTCTCAGCTGCTTTGTCCATAAAATTCCCAAACTGGAAACAGCCCAAATGTCCATCAGTGGAAGAACAGATAAAGAAATTCAGGCAATATTTATATAATAGGATACTGTCAGCAATAATAATCAGCAAATGGCTGACATCTGCTGCAACGTGGATGGATCTCATAGACATTATGCCAAGTCAAAGAAGACAGTTATCAATGACTACATTGTGTAATTCTGGTTTGTATAAAGTCCAAGAAAAGGTAACACTAACCTGGAGTGGGAAAAGTCAAATCTATGCCTGCTGGGGGTGAGGGGTGTGGAGGACAGACTGCCGGGGGCATCACAGAATTTTGGAAAGTAGAAATATCCTATCTGTGGATTAGGATGGTGGTAATATGGGTGTGTACCTTTGCCAAAACTCACAGAAATATACACCCCAAATCTATGCATCTTCTGATATATATTTACATTATACTTTAATACCATTGATAATAACAAAAAAAAACCATAAAAATAAGCACATAACCCTAACCTAGGCATCCATGGTCTAAAAATGTAACTTTTGCTCCATCCGTAATACAGATAAAATAATTAAGGATACAGGCCAAGACGTGCCCTCGGGAATGGTTGCTAACAGCAGTCTTTGTAACAACAGCGAAGAAGTCACAAACGAAATGTTTAAAAAGACTCTTGGTCTGATTATATTAGAGATCTATAATGGAAAGCCAGACAGTCATTAAAAAAAATCATCCCTCAAATCGGCAACTTTATGGTGAAGAAAGCAAACACGAACCACACTAGCCACACACACCACGTTAACGGAGCGGGCAAGGTTAATATCCCCGTAAGAGTCAGGGTGACGTCCTGAACTCTGATCGGACGCTCGGGGAAGACAAGGAGCACATCTGTGGGACTCACACCAAAAACGTGTAACCTCCATCTGTTCATCAGAAAACAAGGGACAAACCCAAAGGAGGCACGGTCCACAGAGGAACTGCCCAACACACTCCACACTCATCGCTGGTCAAAGACAAAGGAAAGACCAAAGAACGGTCAGACAGGAGGAGAAGCCATGCAGTGTGGCGGGCGGGGCCGGGGCTCAGTGGCCGAGCGCTTGCCTAGCGTGTGAGGCACGGGGTGCGATCCTCAGCACTGCAAATGAAGAAATGACTAAAATGAAGGATTTGTGTCCATTTACCACAACAACGACAACAAGAAATGCAACATGAGATCGAGCATTCAGTCCAGGACCAGGAAAAAGGTGCTGGTGAGGCGCTGGCAACATCTCCATGGGGTCTGCAGGTTGGTGGAGAGTAACAGTACTGATGTCCACTTTCCGGCTCGGTTGACCATTCCAAGGTCATGTTAGCGCTCGGGGAAGCTGCCTGAAGGATACCTGGGCTCTCAGCACTGCTTTTAGAACTTTTCTAAGTCGTCAGTGATAACATTCATTGTCTTTGTGTTTTTCTGCTTTTTTCCTTTCATTTGTTCAAAGTAGAGGGGGAAAGTTTAGAAAAACATGTTGCTCATCGATCAACTCGATGACCTGCAGCATTTAGACAGACTTTATATCAACCTCTTTAGATTCATCTTGATGACTCAGGTCACTCAGAAGGGGACCCCTGGAAGGTGGGCCACACATGCCAAGGACCAAGGAAGGGATCCACTCATCTTTACCTTTACCTTTGTGACTAGTTGCTTCTCTGTTGTGAGGTCACAGAGTTTCCTGAAGGGTCTTCCTTTTACCTCCTGACTCCCACCAGCCCCTCACGCCCAGAAACATTCCCTGGAGGGGTGTTATGGAAGGCGGTGGTGGGAGAACAGAGACGTAGGGGTGGGTGGCCACCATGTTTGTTTTACATGGCCAGTGGTCCAGCAGCCCCAAGGATGTCAAGGTCTGCCAAGCCCTTCCGTAGCCTGAGAGCTGGTCCCAAGTTCTGCAGAATACTTGTGTTTTGATCTTTGTTTTCCTGAATCCCCCAACTTCAGCTGCCCCAGGCTTTCTCCATGTCTCCCAAATTGCTCTTTTCTAGGATCTCTCACTCCTGCACGTTCCATCTTACCCTGGACCAAGTCTCACCTAACTTCCAATCTTAATCTGTTGACCACTCCACCCTGAATTCAGTGCACCTCCAGAGAATTATTTTTTCTTTTCTCTTCTTTCCCTCTCTCCTCTTTTTCCATGCATTCATCCATCTGCCCAACCATCAGTCTGTCTATCCACCTGTCTGTCCGTCCATCCATCCATCCATCCATCCATCCATCCATCCATCCATCCATTTGTCCATCCATCCATCCACCTGCCCATCTGTCCAGTCATCCAACCATCCATCCATCCACCTAACCACCAGTCTGTCTATCCACCTATCCACCATCCATCCATCAAACACCCATCTGTCCATCCATCCATCCATCCATCCATCCATCAAATCACCCATCTGTCTATCCATCCATTCTTCATTTCTTTCCTCTTTTCCTCTGTTCTCTCCTTCCCGTTCAATGAAGCTCCCTTCCTTCCCTCTCCTCTATTCCTTCCAAGCATTTCTCACTATATTTGAAAAATGTTTTTAGTATTCGTCTCTCCCACTGGACAGTGAGCTTCATACAGGAAAGGATTGTTTGGCTCTGGAGAGATCCTCAGCATCTATCCCTATAATAGGTGCTCATTTAATAACCAGGGTCCTCCAAAGCCAAAGATTCCACCCTCACCACTTGTGCTAACTTCCTGGAGTTTGCTGACAGTGAAGGAAAGGTGAAACAATAGCAAAGAGTTAGAATATCAAAGAGAGAATTCCACTTTATAAGCAAGCAGCGATGTCACAGAAAATAAAATTACGGGAGAGAGTGCCTATGTGACACCATGTTAAAAGTAGCAATTAGCTGCTGGGGTTGGGGTGGGCCACTTTGAGAGGGAGATCAAACCACCGAGGAAAACTGGGCATATCCCAGTGAAACCATCTCTCGGTAATTAAGCAGTTTTATAATTCCGGGTTTCTTAAGCATGTTATTTCTGACGACCATCAAATGGAGTGTGTGGTTTCTCTGGGGTGTCAGAGAACAAGGGAAGAGATCTGGGCATGAGTGGTCTGGCCTGCCTGTCACCCGTGCGGGCGGGAGGAACAGTAGCAATTGTTGCAAGACTTGCTGGGGCGCAGAGGTTCTGGGCTCGGATTCCGATGGGGGGGCAGCAACAGTTGAGTCGGGAAGGCGGATTCTATTTTGACTTCCTCACTGCCAGGCTGGGGGCGGGACAAAAAGTGAAATGGGAAACACGGAAACAACAGAGGCTGGCTCCAGAAGGAAGAGTGGGATGCGGAGAAACAAAGGGGACTCTCTGAGAATAATGCACCTAGATGGGAAAAGTGATTTGAAAAATTATGGGGATGGAGAGGAAGAGAGAAGAGACCTAATCAGATACTTGTTAGCTGCTTTCATGGGGAGCAATTCACATGGTGTGATGAAAGCCTTAAGTCTTTTGTCCCCCTCTGTATCAGGCTTCGTAATGAATATTTATATAGTTTTGCCTGTTGATGAATCTTTTGGGTACACAGGACTACCTAGTGGTTAGCGGCATGGGATGTGGGCTTCCAAGGTCAGATCTGCCACCTGCTAACCTGGTTGATTTTGGACAACAATTGAACTTCTCTGACCCTCAGTCTCTTCATCTATAAATGGGGTTAAACACACACACACACACACACACACACACACACAAACACACACACACACACACATGCCTACTGTGGTGTGCTGGCTACCCAGCTCTCTGGGGAGGGGAAAGGCCCTGATCTGTGTGTTTGCCAATCTGTGGTGTAAATACTCCCACAAGGAAAATTTCAAGGTACTAAGGGTTTAACAACTGCTCACAGATTTCCTGAAAATTTAACCATGAGCTCTCACCAGCCCATGCAGCTTGGATCCCAGGCACCAGGGTGATCAGAGGATTAAAGAAGGGAATGAATCCCAGGAAGGGCACCAGGCATGACACGGCTGGAGCCGAGCCTCATGATAATCGTGTGGGCCTTCTGTTGTCACCACCTTATTTTAGAGATGAGACAATGCAGATCCAAAAGAAGGAGCAGCTAGGGATCAGCTCGGCGGGAGAGTAGGTACCCCACGTCTCTCAACACTGCCCAACCCTGCATCCTGTTCTCAGTTCCTAAGATAGTCATCCCTGAACAGAGTCTATAGTTCATTGTTATATCCCAAAACGTGGGGGCTTGTGTCTTTTTGACAGTGCTGTTTCTGTCTGCAGAATCTAGAAGATTCTAGGCTTGGCATCAAAAGGGGTGCTCACTCCAATCTGCTGAATGCATTGGTGTGGGGTGCTCTGTGCCCTCATCTGTAAACTGGAGATAATGCCTCGGAGGGTGGGTGTTAATACAAGCACCGTGTAGCAGCTCCTTTAATTCTCACAAGGACTCATAAGATCCGAGCTATCACGATCTTATCCTTATTTTACTGAGGGGAGTAAGACACAGAGAAGTTAAGTCCCTTGCTCAAGGACACACAGCTAGTAAACAATTCCTTGGGAAAGATGTGCAGTGTGGAAGGAAGGAAGGGCCGTGGCATTGGGGGCGTGTCTCAACTCCACCTTGCCAGGCAGAGAGGTCCTGGAGTGCGGGCAGGCACACGAACTTTGGCATCGGATGGCTTGGGTTTGAAGTCGGATTCTGAGTTCCCTGGGGCAAGTCACTCCATCCGTTTATACCTTCATTTCCTTGCTGGTTATATGGGGCTGATGGCGGCCCCCGCCTCTGGGGTTCATGGGAGGATAAATGAGCTCATGCCTGTGAAATGTTGAGTTCAGCACCTGGCACGTGGTAAGGGCTCAGTAAGCGTTGGTTGTAGCACCGCGAGCAGTCTGGCAAGTGTAAAATATCCTTCAGATGAACTGAATTAAGCCTGCTTACAGGCGATGGCAGAGGCCCAAGAAGTCAGAGTGGGGAAGAATTGATTTTTCTGTGCCATTGCTGATAATGTAAAAACAGCGTTAAGAGTACCATTTGGAGTCGGAGAGCAAGGGGCGCATTCTCTGTGACCCTGGGCGAATGGTTCCTCCCTCCCTGGGTCTCAGTGTTCTGCTCCCTCTGGTGTGATGTTGACTCAGCTCTGACACATGGGCTTCTTTACACTGTTAACACAACTCTTCGTGCCATTTTGGGTTGTGACGGACAGCTAACTTGAAGTTAGCTTCCTTCAAAGAAGGAAATGCACTAGGTCAAAAACGGGAAGGCAGGGGTGGATCTAGTTTCAGGTACACCCGGATCCAGGAGATGCCACCATGTGAAGACGTCTGTTGCTATGGCTGCGTCACTCCTCCCTTTCCCCTCTCTCAGCTCAGGTTGTCTCTGCTCCTCTGTGTGTACATGTCATTCTCTTTGGCCCAGGACCCAGCCCTCGGTAGGTGACGATGATGATTACTGAGCTCTCATCGGGCTATGTACATGGCAGGCGCCATTCTGCGCAGGTGCTATTAATACTCCCATTTTACAGATGAGAAGATGGAAGCCCAGAGCGGTTAGGTGACCTGCTCCAGATGTCACAACTCGCAGGGGCAGGATGCGTCTGTATCTGTGATGAAGATGGCAACCCCCTAGTGAACACTCCAATTCCCACAGAAAGCAGGAATCTTCTGCTTCCCTGGGCCATTTGTCAAACTGAACGACAAGCTTGGACCACCGGGTTGGAGTCAAGCCTCGGCCTTTGCAAACCAGCTCTGGGTCAAACTTGGTCATGAGGTGCTCTGATTGGCCAGGCCTGGTCACGTACCCCTGCGGTGGGCGGGGCCGGTGACTGACAGTCCCTTCGGACCCACAAGGAGGGAAGGCCGGTCCCCCCAGTGGCAGGGGTGTCGGCAGAGGAGGATGGAACAGACTGGAGCGCGGCCGTCATTTCAAAGCCCCCTTGAACGTGGGGAAAACAAGCTGAATCGCTCCAGCCTCCGGGGCAGAAGGGCCCCGGGTCTCCACGGAGACCTTCCCCGGTTGCTCTCCGTCCCCGGGACGGCTCGTGGAGCTCCCGACTGCCGCTGGGGACCGGCCGCGCGTCCTGCCCCGAAATCGGCGGGCTGGGCTGGGCCGGCTTGGCTGAACACAAAGGCTTGTATTCCCGGGAATGTTTTCCTGGGAAGGCGGCCTGCGGGTCTGCTGTGACTGTGGGGTTGTGCGGGGATCACCGCGGCCAGCGTCCTTCTGGACAAAACAGCCCCAGCGCGACCTCCGACGGGCTGAGCCGACCGGCAGGGGCTCCATTCGGAGGAGGCTGGGGCAGGGGCTGGGGGGCTCATAAGCACTCTGAGCAGTGTGACCAGGAGTGGCGGGAGAAAGGGGTCGATGGAAAGGACTGGCGACCAGAAAGCTTGCTAGAGAGGAGCACAGAACGGGAGGGAGAAACAGGAGGGCAGATGGGCTGTGGCAGAAAAGCACAGAGAAATGGCAAGCGTCAAAGGCCTGGGGACAATGGCACCCAGGGCTACAGACAGGAGAGAAGGAAGTGGGGGGGGCAGGGGACGAGAAGAGGGCAGTCCACCAAGCACAAACCATGGGCCGGGAATTGCAATCAGACGCTCTTCTTGTGGGTGGTTATGCTCAATTTCCATTTCTCAGATGAGAAGCCCAAACACAGAGGCAGGGGAGGGAAGAGCAGAGAGGCAGAGGCCAGGCCAATCAGAGCGCTACAGGAGGAAGAGAGAAACAACACAGCAAGCCGGCTAGGCGGGCTCACAGTTTGGCATCGAGGTTTCTCGGTGGAACACTTAGTGGCTGCATCCTGGCCCCAAACCCTGAGCACCTGAAGAGATGGGCACTGCCATTATTGGCACCAGTTAACGAGTGAGGAAACAGACTCAAAGAGGTGAGGATGTTGTCCGAAGTTGCTAGACAGTGGTAGAACCAGGATTTAAATCCTGTCTGACTGCCCATCCGATGCTATGAGCCATGTGAAACACAGGGAGAAGAAGGCCCTAGTAGATACAGTATGATGACCAGAGAGAGCAAGAAAAGAGGCAAGGTTGGGAAAGAGAGGAATGGAGAACTGAAGAGGGCAGATCAGATTCTGAATCATGGGTGCCCTTGGTGAGGGGTACTGTCGGGAAGAGGGAACAAAGGAGCCTCGTGGGTGCTGGAAATGTCCGACATCTGCAATGTCCAATACAGAGTCCACTCATCACATGCATCACGGGCACTTGAAACGTGGCTGCTCGGAACTGAGATGTATTGATAATCTGAACTACACAGGGAAATTGCTTTAGAAAAGCAACAACAGACAGGTAAAATACCTCATTAAAATTTTAAGTCGATTACATGTTGAAGTTACTTTGAACATATTAGGGTTAGTGAAAAAATTAAAAATGTCACCTGTTCCTTTTTTGCTTAATGCGTGGCCCGTGTGACTTCCTTAGACCCTATTGGCCAGCGCAGTTGATAACCTGATCTGGGAGGTCACATATGCATGCAGCCACAGCACTTTACAGCACATGCTTCAACACAAACAGGGCGAACAGAAGACAGAAAGACCAGCCAGCCTGGTTGGAGAGGCCTGGAGCACGGCGGGGGCGGGGCCCGCGAGGGGCGGGGCCGGCGGCGCGCGTTGCCCGGCAACGGGCGCTGCAGGTGACGTCACCGGCCAGCGGCGGCCATTAATCCCCCTCCGGGCGGCGCGGGCGGGCCGGGCCGCCTGCCTCCTCCCCCGGGTCCGGATGAGATCACCCTGGCGGGCGGCCGGCCGTCCCCGCGCTCCCAACAAATCGACTCCTCGGCCAGCGCCGGCATCTCATGATCTCATGGCCCCGCGGGACGGCGCCGGCCGATGAGGTCACAGCCCCGCGCCCGGCTGTGCGCGCCGGTCCCGGGCCGCGGCTCTCTGCCTCGGCGGATGGCGACCTCCGCGAGGCTCTGGGGGCGAAGGGCTCCGCCCGGTTACCCAGCCAGGGCAGGGCGGCACAGGGGCCGAACCGAGGCGGCACAACTGGTGTGCCTGGCTGTGCCCCAAGCCGCGGCCCGGTTGCCCCGGTTCCCTCGCCCTGGTGGCGACAGTGATGATGGCCAGGCCAGCTGGGTGCCCCGGGCATGCTGGGCACTTCATATCCAAGTGACTGTTCCACGCGACAGCAACCGGAGACGCCGTAGCACACGGATAAGAAGGCCGGAGGGGTGAAGTGACGCTGCAGGGCGGATGGGTACCCGCTCCGCCTGACCCTGCGGAACCTGTGTGTTAGGTACACCACCACCTCCCCGCGCCTTCTCCCAGGGGCAGCCATCGCACCCAGTCAAAGGTCGGGTGAGGCCCTCTTAGAGGGCTTCACAAATTCCCCCCATTCATTAACTGCTCACCCAGCCCAACACACAGCCAGGAATGCCAGGGACACAGGGAGGCAGGGAAACAGCTGGGACAAGGCCTGAGTCCCCGCCCGTCAAGAACACCAAAGCGAGGACCATTACCAACCCCATTTTGCAGATGAGAAAACTACATTTAAGTCAGATGGCAAAGAAAGGACTGGTTCTGGCCCATATATTATTTCCACAGAGAAAGCCCTTCCTGTCAACCTAAATGCGTTCTCTGGGAATTATTTTCTTCTTGGTACTTATTGTAATGTCATGATTTGTGCTTGTCTTTGGTGATGATCCCCCCAATCAAATGAGAGCAGGACCTCTTCTGCTTCAGTTGGTCTGGTTCATTTGCCATCTTTCCCCGACATTGATGCAGTGCCTGCCATACAATAGGCAATATTTTTGGAGCAAAAGCAGAGATTTGGCTCAGACTGGTGGGCAGTGCTGACATCCAAACCCAGTTTTGTATGAGTGTAAGGTGTGGGCTTATTCCATACTTTCTAGGAAGTCCAAGCCCCTTGGCACAGGTACCTTACTCACAGTAAAGTCCCTCTGGTGCTTGCTCAGAGCCTATTAATTCTAAGTTTACTATAGTACTGACAAGCTTGAGCTCTGGTTTCCTAACTAGCAGTGTTCCTGCTTCACAGCAGAGAGGAGAGGGCAGGAGAAAGAACTTGTGGGAAATCAGGTATACCTGTGCCTGCTGCACTCATGACTAATAGCTCAGCAAGGAGGGAGATATAAAAACTACAAAAAAGCAGACATGAGGGAAACAAGGAGATGATAACCACGAAACCCTGGGGTTTCTTATGGGCAGAAGGAAGGGAGACGGATGGAACCTAGGAGTTGTACATGGGATTTCTAAGGCCTTAATATGTTGAGCTGGGGACATGGCTTATATGTGTTATTTAAAAAAAAGCTACAAGCTGAAAATTTGCCTGCCCACCTTAAAAATTGACTATAATTACCGGTGAGGCAGGGGGCAAATTACTGACCCAATTTGTAAGTGAGGACCACAGGCTCAGTTTCAGAGAAGTTCATTTTGGCTAAGTGGGAGACATGGGATCTGAATCCAGGTCTATCTGATGGCAGTGTGGATCTTCTGTAAAACCACTTCAGCTTCGGTATCAAAGCCTAGAGCCATGAGAAATGTGTGTCACCTTCTCCCCACCCCACTTTCCTACAAAGGTCCTTCCTCTGCTCTTCTGGCTCCCATGCCCGGGATGAGGAGGTCAGAAGGCATACCAGCGGCTGTGATCTGCTCCTGGTGCTGTGACCCTGGGGACCAGCTGATATCTCTGCCCCTGGGGCGGGGCTGAGGCTCCCGGGAGCTGCGGGCTGCGAGTGGAGATCTGCTCAGCAGCAGCAGCAGGTGCACACCCAGTCTCACTGGCCACAGTTCCCTTGATCCGAGTGCCTCAGCCTGTGAAGGAAGGACCAGGCCACGTGCCCCAGCAACTGTGTACCAGGAGCTTCCTTATAACAGGGCTGCTCCTGGGACCTGGGAGAGGCCTCATTATAAGATGTTGATGATTAAGCCCCAAGTGGCCTGGGACCCTGTTAGCTGTGGAAAGGCGGCCTCTTCCCTGTGTCCTAGTCCCAGGTGGACGGATGTGCTTACATGTCCTCATGTCAGCTATAGTTGTGGGACAAATGCTCTGTGCTGCAACTGCCCCAGGCTGGCAGCCCCTTCAGGCATGAGGGAGCAAGGTGCAGGGAGGGACAGAGGGATATAGATGGCAGAGGTGCCTCCATTCCTGGGGGCCTAGAGCCCAGGACTGTGAACTACACCAGCATAGGCACCGCTGTGGAGCTGTCCTTATGCTGGGAGGACGAGTTGGCCCATGTCACAACACTTCTCAGTTTCCTCATTTGCACAGCAGAGGATGTGACAGGCTCA
This sequence comes from Sciurus carolinensis, assembly GCF_902686445.1. NCBI lineage: Eukaryota > Metazoa > Chordata > Mammalia > Rodentia > Sciuridae > Sciurus > Sciurus carolinensis. Next base: position 135,482,948 of record NC_062220.1, read on the forward strand.
GTGACAGCCCTCAGAGATGTTCACATCCTGATCACCACCTCTGTGAATATGTCACCTCTTACATGGCAAAAGGACCTTCGTAAGGCCAGGTGTGGTGGCACATGCCTGCAATCCCAGTGGCTCGGGAGGCTGAGGCAAGAGGATCAGGAGTTCAAAGCCAGCCTCAGCAACTCAGCGAGGTCCTAAGACACTCAGTGAGCCCCTGTCTCAAAAGAAAAAATAAAAAGGGCTGGGGATGTGGCTCAGTGGTAGAGGACCCCTGGTTCAACCCTGCGATGGGGAGATGATCCTAAGAGTCTCATCACAGAGGTTCCCATCAGAGTGAAGGAAGACAACGTGAGAACAGAAGCAGAGGTTTGACAGATGTGCTCTGAAGACAGGAAGGGGCCACAGCTGCAGGAGGCAGGGAGCCTCTAGAGGCTGGAAAAGGCAGGAACCAGGTTCTGTCCTGGGGCCTGCCAAAGGGACCATCCTACTGCACCCTGACTTTAGCTCGGTGGGACAGATTTTTGGACAGATGACTTATAGAATTTTAGGATCATCATTCTGTGTTGTTTAGTCAGTTAAGTTCATGGTAATCTGTTACAGCAGCCAGAAGAAACTAACATAGGGGAGAAACAATTCCCGTGCCCTGAGCACAGTGTCAGAATGGAACAGGCAGAGCCTCCCTGATGAGCTGGTTTCCGAGGCACAAAGCACCACCCAGGGTGGGAGTGGCCTCTGGGACTGTTCTCCTTCTACCACGACCAGCTACATAATTTGTAGAGCCCAGTGGGAAATCGGAATGTTGGGCCCCTGGTAAAAAAATTACAAATTTCAAGACAGTGATAGCAAAGCAAACCAAAGGTGGGGCCCTTCTGCACAGGTCACATGGCTATGCAGCTGCCCCTGCCCCTATTCTGCTGTAGCCACACCAGCTTACTGCTCCTTGAACTTGCCAAGCATGCTTCTGCCTCAGGGCCTTTGCACAAGTTATCTTTTCTACTTGGAATTCTCTTCCTCCAGATATCTGTGTGGCACACTCCCTTGGCTCCTGTAAGTTTCTGCATAAATGTCACATCCCAATGGCCTTCCTTGACCACTATCAATGAAAGCAGCCTCAACCACAGCATTTCCTGTTTTACTTTTTACCACCTGACATAGGCTTATTTATTTCAGCATCTTGTCTGTGGAAGTCCCCTGAAAGCAGATACTCTGCTTCTTCACTAATGGATTTCCAGGACCTTGTCCTGAGCTTGGTGCATAGTAGATAGTAAAAAAACAAAAAAGCAACAACAACAAAATCGGTAGCTGGATGGAAGAATTAGAGCCCAGGACAGGGCCAGCGTGGAGCAGGTGCTGGTGGCTTCTGTAGTGGTGCAGTGACAATTATTATCATCCCTACTCCTAGGGAACGATGGGAGGGGTGGCATCTTCCATGCAGCTCCCTCCCCTCGGCTTACCTGCTATTTTCAGTAAATAATTTATTGTGCCTGCCACTTACTGAGCTGCAGTGATCAAAAAGTTTTGACTGACACCATCTTGCTTAATCCCGACAGTGGTGGAGTTATTATCCCCAACACACAGATGAGAAAACTGAGGCTCACCCAAGGTCCGTGGCTAATTCATGAAGCAGCTGAGACAAAGCCTGCTTGACTCTGAGCCCAGTAGCTCCTCCCACACAGCGTCACACTGTCTGCCTTGGAAAACGTGCTTCCCACGGTTCTGGTGGCTTCCAGGACACGCATTTTGAATGCCTACCACGTGCTTTGGACCGAGCCGCCCAGCCCCACCTGGGGCCAGGGAAAGGCCCAGGCTTCCCAGTGAAGTGAATCTCAACAGGCACCCGAGGGCCACCAGATGGGGTTGGGGGCTGAGGAGATGGGAGGCCTGGGGTGACGGGACAAGAGCAGGACTTGGGGTGGGGGCCCGAGTGGCGAGTGACGGATGGAAAGCATCAGGCTGGAGAGAGAGGCCAGGGCAGGCGGGCGCCGAGGGCTGCAGCCGGCAGGCTCCTGAAACTCCCAGGCTGAGGCTCTCCTCCTCTTACATTAGGAACAGCCCGACACAGGGCCCCTGCCCCCGCCTCAGCCAGAGCAGGGACAACTCCGCTCCCATGCTTGATAATTCCAAGCCCAGGGGACTGCGGTGACCTGGAGGGAGCAGACAGCACCCCTTCCCTCCCTCTGCACCCCTGCCTCTGTCTGTCCTGTTGCCGTCATTCAGCACGGATTTCAGGGAGTACCGAGCACTGAGAGCGAGGACGCAGGAGGGAACGAGCCTCCGTCCCGGGTGGACCCCAGGCCTGGTCTTCGCCTCTCCCCCACCTCTCTCTGCTCTTGGCCCTGCAGTTAGGGCAAGGCCACGCCCCAAGCTGAGGCTCAGCAGGAGCTGAAGTCCCTGGCGCTGGTCTCCTAAGTTCACTGACTGGGCATCCCTCACCCCAAAGTCTGAAATCCAACATGCTCCAAAATCAGACACTTTTGAACTGTATAGATTTTGGAGAATTTAGGGGTTTGGACTTTTCTGATGAGGGATGTTCAGCTGGTAAGGTCTCTGAATATTGCAAAATGTAAAATTCTGTGAAGTCTGAAATGCTTCGGGACCCAAGTATTTCAGATAAGGGATTCTCAACCTGCATTAGCAGCCATGTCTTCAGAGGAGGCAAGGGACCTTGATGCCATGAACAGAGTCACCCCAGGAGGCACAGTTAAGGTGACAAGCCTGCCCAGGGCTGGGCATATGTCAGTGATTAATAAGGATAACACTGTTTTTTTTCTTAGTCTCATTCAAAATTCCAACCATGGCACTTCTGGCCCTAAGAAAAGTCAGAAGCTGGCCACGCCTCCGTGGGTGGCTCAGGTGGCAGGCAGCAAGGCCTGGGAGGGTCACACAGAAGGCACTGAAGGAAAAAAAAACATTCAGTGAGTGTCTCCATGTGCCGGAATGGCTGAGAGCACTTCTACCTTTGGTGCCTGAATTTATGTTTTGGTGCGCCCCAAATCTCCCCTCCAGAATCAAAAGAAATAAATTAAAAAATAAAATCAATGAAATAATAAAGTGAAAAAAAACTTCCCCCCAAATCCTGAGGGGTGAACAGGACTAGTTAGTTTGCTTTTTAAGATGAGGAAACAGGCACAGAGTGGGAAGGTAGCTGGCCAGGGGCAACACTGGGAAGTGGCAGAATCAGAATTCAAACCCAGCTACCCGACTCCAGGCCCCGAGCCCAAATCCATGCTGGCATCTTTTCAGGTAGGTCTAACTTGGGGACTGTCCCTGGTGGGCTCCCTGGGCGTCTCGAGGCTGACCCTCTTTCCTTCCCTCACGCCCCAAGGGAAGGAGGAACGTCTGGGAGAATGTGGTAGCAGGGCTGCCCACCCACCGCCCCGCAGAGCGCGGCCAGGAGCCGGGCAGGAGCCGGGAGGTGAGGTGGACATCCCGGGGCCACCTTGTGGGGCCAGGCAGCCTCCCTGGTCACTCAGCTGAAGAAGAGCACTTGGTTGGCTCACAGATCCCTGCAGAGAGGTGGGGGCCCTGCACCCCCAGGTGGGACCTGGGAGCCGAGGACGCGGGGCTCCCACACCAGCTCCTGACGTGGCTCTCCCTCGGCGCCCGCACGCCTGCTGTGTGTCCCCAGTAGCTAACGCAGGACAGACGTCGCCTCCGCCCGCGTGGGGCGCGGTCTCGTGGGAACGCGGTGCTCTGGAGCTCTCTGCAGAGACGCGCACCAGCCGCCTCCCCGCCCTGCGCGCCTCTCTGGCCCAGCCGCCTGCAGCGCCTGTTCGGGCTCTGACACGCACTCCGACGTCACCTTCCCCGGGAGGCTTCGCTGGGTCCGGCCTGGGGTCCCTTCTGTTTTCCCACAGGGCCCCGGTTACTGCTTCCCGTCTGTCCCCCGCTGCACTGAGTGCTTTGGCCTGAGTCCTGGGCCTGGCCGTGTCTGCCCAGCACAGTGCCTGACTCTGCTGGCATCCAAAGTGGGCAGAGTGAACGCAGGCGAGGATATGCCACGTGACCTGGAAGCGGTCACTTCAGGGCCTCAGCGTCTCTGTCGGTGGAGCACGTCTTCCTGGGTCCAGGAGTCTCTGAACAAGAGGGTGGGGGTGCGTCCTGCCGTGAGGAAGTCCAGAGTGGGTGTTAATCGTCTGGGTTTGGCCCCTGCCAAAGCCACGGTGGGCCGAGGCCCGCAGACCTTCCACAGGCTGGCTGTCCTTTCACGTTCCCTTGACCTGTACGAACTGCAACAGATGCAAGCCTGCCTGGGCAGGAGGGGCTCTGGGAAGATTCTGGATTGTCTCAGGCCTCAAAGAAGCACTGGACCTCTCAGCCACAGGAAGGGCGAGTCCAGACGCCTCAGAGCAGAAGTGCAAGAGCCTGGCCTCTGCCTGCGTTTCCCCATCTTGCCCGAGCACCTGCCTCCCTGGGGGTCAATTAACATGTGGACGCTGGTGCGAAGGACGGGGCCCTGGCTGTGCTTCCCGAGCAGAAGGAACGCGTGTGCGCGGCTCTCACTGTGCCCAGCCCTGTGTTCTCCCCTTCCTGGGAGAGGGCACTGGGCGAGACCTCTTGGGCTGGGTACCTCTCCAGCGTGACCAGAGATGAGGACACCAGGCGCCCAGAACAGCCACAGCCGGGCCCCTTTCCCAGGCACCCAGTTATTCCCAGGGAAGGGTGGGCCTTGGGTGGCCCCGGAAGGCTCCTCTGCTGGGGGCAGTGCCAGCTGGGGTGGAGTCGGGCCCTTCTCTAGACAGCGCCCATCTGAGCTGGTAAAAGTTATCATCTTTCAACCTGGAAGTGGATTTCCAAAGGCCCAGGGCTGGGGCGGGTGTGGGGTGGAGGTGGGGTGGTGGGGCGGAGGGGGAGTGAGATTTTAAACAGCAGCTGTGTTCCTAATTTCCCCAGGAGAAGGCCTGGCCGCCCCTCCTCCGCGCTGAGTGTTTGCCATTAAAAACAAACAGTATCATTTGGTTCAATATAAAATGAATTAAAGGAAATTAAACTGCGGGGCCATGTGGCATGCCTTGTCTCCCATTGTCTGGGGCCGTTTTTCATCTTCCCCAGTGGGGAGCAACAGCTTGGGAGGTGTGGAGCTGGGCAGGACTAGCTAGATGAGTAAGTAAGGCAGCCTCCCCCGCACCAGCGGAGCCGGGTCAGGAACTCCCAGGTGCCCGCGGGCCTGTCCCTGCTGGGTCCCTTGGCGGTAGGATGTAGCCTTTGAGAGTCTTCCAGGAAACGGAGTGAAGGCAAGAAAACAACACAAGGACAACAAAAAATGATGTGTGGACCCCAGAGACAGAGAAGGGGGTGCCGGGTAGCTGAGGGAGGAGGTGTGGGTCTGAGGAGGCCAAGCTGGAGCGAGCGGTGCCTGCTTGGCAGGGTGTGGTTCCGTTTCCCATGGTGTAGAGCTAGTGGCTGCTGCCACGGCCCTTGTGGCGGAGGGCAGCAGCCTGCGGGTGGGGAAAGGCAGCAGCTGGGCAGAGGTTAAGGATATGTCTTTGGCAGGGCACAGGGGCACAGGCCTGTAACCGAGTGACTCTGGAGGCTGAGACAGGAGGATTGCAAGTTTGAGGCCAGCCTCAGCAACTTACAAGACCCTATCTCAAAATAAAGAATAAAGGGTCTGGGGATATCACTCAGTGGTACAGTGAAGGCATGAAGCCCTGGGTTCCATCTCTAGTACTGCCTCCTACCCCAGAATGAATGTGGATTCTGGAACTAGAAGCCAGAGTTCAAGTCCCAGCCCTGCTACTGACTTACCAAACTTGGCAAGTCACTTACCTTCTCTGTGTCTCAGTTTCCTCATCTGCAAACTAGGGGCGATAAGTATCTACCTTGTAGGGCACTATGAGGATGAAATAAGTCAGGGCAGAGGAGGCGCTCAGGACAGTACCAGGTACAGTAGCTGTCCATCACTACTACACTGTATTACATGTAATGTCCATTATTCTACTATTGTCATAGGCCCCTGGGGGCATCTCCTGTGGCATCTGGAAGATCTGGCCTCTCAAGTCATTGCTTCAACACAGACTTACTGTGTGACCCTGGGTAAGGTAACATGCCTTGCTGAGCCTGGGTCCTTCCTCTATAAACAAGGGCTAAACAAACATCTGGGGAACACAGACAGCTAGTGCCCTTCTTCCCTTCCTCTTTCAAAGTAAGAATTCTGACTTTTGCTTAGGTCTTTGGCACTGGGCTACAAGAGGATGTCCTGGTCTGCCAGGCAGTTAGGGTCACTGAGTAGTAGAGAATGAAATGAGTGGAAGCACAAGAGCATTTTGGGGAAGTCACCCCCAGACGGGGAGGAACATGCATTCACATGGGTGCAAAAATCTTAAGGAAACAGGAGCATGTAGAATCCAGAAGCCCAGTCCACATGCTCCAGGGGAGTTCATCCCAGGACACAAAGGCTAACCGGAAATCTAGAATGCTGCTCTTCACAGCAACAGCTAGTAGGAGAAAAATCAAGTGGTTTTTGATCTCACTCAACCACCACTTTTGATTTTTAAAATGTTAATAATTGGACTGGATAGGTCTTGACATTGTGAAGCACTGGCCTCGACGCCACAGGTGGTGCCTGCTTTCATGGGGGACTCTGAGGGTCAGGTTTCTGAGCCAGCTCAGTTAGCCAGGCCCGACCCCAATCTAAGTGTGGCCATCTGAGGGTGTCTTGTGATGTGAGCACCCATAGTCAGGTGCCTTAGGTGGCAGTTTGTCCTCTCTCACCTGGGTGGGCCTCACCTAATTCACTGAAAAGCCTTCAGCGCAAGACTGAGATTTTCTCTTGGAAGAAATACTTGTGCTTCAGGCTGCAGCAGCGGCTCCTGCCTGTGACTGCGACCCAGTTGGCCCTGTGAACGTCAGACTTCCCGGTCCTTGCGGTCACGCAAGCCAACTCCTTGAAATAAACCTCTCGTGTACACGAGTTCTGCTTCTCTGGAGGACCTGCCTGATACAGGATGTGAGTGGCCTTCCCACGGAGGCCAGTTGCCTCTGCTAGGCAAGCACAAATCTAACAGCAAGGGACCTGCCGAGCCCGAGGATTCCAGGTAAAACCGAAGGCAGTCAGTCCTAGAATCTAGCCGTTCCATTTCTAGGTTGTTAGGGAGACTTCTGTGCTTGTGTGCAGACGTTCATTATGGTTCCGTTCATGACAGCCAAACGTTAAAGAAAGAGTCTAGCGGCTTACAGCAGGGAGGAGGGGACTGGATGGCTAGACCCTGGGAAATTCTACGACACTTACAAAGAATAAGAGGAGACTTAGAGCTCCCCCTGTGAGTAATGATCAGCGGGGTCAGATCACCCAGAGGGCTTGTTAAAGCCAGGGCCAGGCCCCGGCCCTTGACTTGCTGACTCGGGCGTAGAGTCTGAGGATGTGCATTTCTAACTTGGTGCCTGATGCTGCTGAGATCGCCAGTCCAGGGAGCGCAGTTGGAGTGGAGGTACGAAACCTTCCAAAATACAATGTAACACTGCAAAATGATGTGCACACAGTATCAATGGGGTTAATTTGTTATGTACAAAAACACACTGTGTCTTGTTTATGGATATACATGTGTAGCAAAGTAACTAAAGTGGTTACTTCTACGGTGGGAGAGAGAACAAATGCATTTCAGAGGATGTGGCAGAGATACTGTCTCAAATCCCAATGAGTTTTCCCCAGACCTGCATGAGGACAGGTTTCCCAGAATGCCCTGCTGTTAGGTGGGCCTCCTAACTGAGTCCCAGCCAACAGGGAACAAGGATGCAGTGGATCTGCATTACTTCCCGGTGCCTAAAACTTTCCAGGTGCTTCTCCTGGCTCTCCTTCCTTATTGCCCTCCTCAGTGTGAAGTTTCCTATGGAAAGGATGAGGTCCCTGCCCCTTGCTACTCAAAGTGTGGTCCACGGACCAGTTACATCAGCAGCACCAGGAGTTCTGGAAATCGGAATCACAGAGGGGAGGCCCAGGAATCAGTGTGAACCGCTCTCCAGATGATTTTTATGTACTTCTAAATTTGAAAAACACCAGTCCCAGGGATGTCGTATGGGAGGGTGGTCTTGCCCCAGGGAGGAAGCCTGGATCCCTAATTGACTGCATGGAGCAGACAGTATCTTAGCTGACCTGCACCAGACTATGGTGAGAGAGCAGTAAAGCTGGGCTCTGCCACTGAGGCTCTGATGTTGGCAACAGTGCCTGGCTTGCCCTAATTAATGCCAACGGAAACAAAACAGCGGATATAAGTGGGGCCAGTTGGGTGGGTTTTCATTTCTTTAAAAGAAGAGGAAATATGGGTAAGATTAATATCTTTTAGATTTGAGTTAGAGATACAGAGAGCTACTGTATATCCTTTTTGGTACATTTGTAATATTTCATAACTTATACAGAATTCTTTTTTTTTTTTTTTTTTTTTTTTTTTTTTTGCGGTACTGGGGATCAAACTCAGGGCCTTGTGCTTGTGAGGCAAGCACTCTACCAGCTGAGCTATCTCCCCAGCCCAATATTTCATAACTTAAAAATATTATGAAATAACCTAGAAATGAAAAGTCTCAGATTTGTACAGGCAATGAAGGCCAAACAGAATGAGGAGGGGGAACGAGAATAAAGCACCACCCAAGAGACAGGTGGTGCCAGCCACTCCCTAGGGCTTCACAGCCTCCACCGGGCACAGGATGACCAGATGTCTCCTCTGCTGCCATGGGTGTGGCTGGCGAGAGAGGGACAAGCTCCTTCTCTGATAACTACAGGGGCATGACCACTGTTATCAGTTTCTTGTGATGGATACTAACGAGTCACCACAAATGGTGTGACAACACAAGAGATATCCACTCTCTCTCAGTCAGAGGCCAGAAGTTGGAGATCGGTTTCCCTGGGTCAAGATCAAGGTGTTGACTAAGCCCCACTCCCTATGAAGATGATTAAGGGAGCGGTTGTTCCCTCCAGCACTCTTTGGCTTGTGGCCACACTGCTCCCAGTTCCGCCTCTTCAAGCTCACTTCACAGTCAGCGACCTTTTTCTTAAAGGACCATACAATACATATTTTGGATTTCTTTCAATTTTTCAACCTCTGTCACCACTACCCAACTCTGCCACGGCAGCACAAAGGCAGTCACAGGCCATACGTAAGTGAAGGGGTACCGGCTGTGTTCCAGTAAAACCTTATTTACAGAAACAAACGACGGGGCCACAGATTGGAGCTTGCTGCTCCCTGGCCTAGATTCTGTAGCACCGCAGGCTCCTCAGGGAAAGGGATCTGAGACCGAGAAGCTGGGAAATGTCAGAGAAAACCAAGTGAAAGGGAAGACCACAGGCTTCTGAAGCCTTTCCTGTGCTAACGTGAGCGCAGACAAGGTGCAGAGCATCTCAGTTATGTGACCATGGAACTCCTTTTAAGAAAATGGCTCTTAACATCTCCTGACAGCCTCAGAATGACAGGTCCATAAATTATATTTTGTCCCATCCAGATTTTGGTTAGATTAGGACTTTCTTGCTTGATTTAAACTATGAACAGATGACTAGTGCTTTCCATCTTCCCTAGAACAACAATAATTCACTAATAATTAACTAACCACCCGGTCCCTGACCTCATAACAGTGTGAAGAGGTAAGTCCTGCTAATCCCACTTTAAACTGAGGCTCAGTGAGGGTAATCAAGATCCCAGAGGCAGAAAGGGGTGGACGAAGAATTTGAACCTGAGTTTAATTTCAGAATGTGTGCCCCTTCTGTGACCCTGCGGCGCCACCAGAGACAATTTCTCGCCTCTCTCTCCTGGTTACATACTCTAGATTCTAGGCACTGACAGAGAGGGAGGTAAGTTTTCTTAAAGGCATAATGCCCACCAAATGTTAGGTAATGTCAGTATTGCTAACGATTAGTGTCCTTGTTGCTGGCTTTCTGTTCTGTTCCACTGAGATTCCATCACCACAAGAGGGTCAACATCTCCAGTAACAGCTGCTAACAGAGTACCTGTAGGGCTCAGCATCTGGTTCTCCTGCTTACCCGCTGGGTGCCTTTCCCTCACTGGCCCTCAGTTTCCTCATCTGTACAATGGGAATAACAACAGTACCTATCTCAGAGTGCTATTGAGAAGATCAATGAAATAATGCAAACAGCAGATTTTGGATGGTAGATAAATATACAAATAGGAAGATAAGCCATGGGACCTTAGCTGCTATTTTGTCTTAGCTCTCAGGTTGGGTTTGAATCCTACTTTGCCACCTACAGGCTTGGTGATCCCTGACAATCCAGCTGGCCTCTCTGAGCCTATGTTACCTGTCAAATGGATTGAAGTAAACTTGGCCAGCCTCCCAAGAATCACTGTAAGGACTTTTTAAAGAAGTGGGCTATACAGTGAACAAGACAGACCTGCAAATGCCCCTTGGCCTTACGGTCCAGTGGGGGAGGGCCTGACCACATAATTACAGAGCAGTGTGCTAAGTGCTGGGAGAGAGGAGGAGCTCCTGAGAATTTACAGGAATGGGACCCGCCTTAGCTTAAGGAGGGTTGGGGGGAAGCACACTTAAGCTGAGTCCTGGAGAGACTCAATGGGTCAAAGGGGGCTCCAAAATAAAAACTCATATGGGTATCCATAAAGGAATCCCCGTAAAATTCCCTTGCTGGGTGTGGTGGTGCACACCTGTAAACCCAGCTACTCAGGAGGCTGAGGCAGGAGGATCGTAAGTCTGAGGCCAGCCTGGGCCACTTAGCAAGACCTTGTCTCGAAGTACAATAAGAAGGGCTGGGGATGTAGCTCAGCGGTACAGCACTTGCCTAGCGTGTGTGAGGTCTTGCGTTCAATCCCTAGTGCTAAAAAAAGAATCTGTGACAAAGCTGCTTTTGAAAAGGCTCGCATGTGCTGCATACCACGAGATACATGGTGGCGACCTCCCAGTGCCCTTCGAGGTTGTATGATGGGCACTCCCACGACCTCCCTGCCTCATGCCCAGGACTGTGACCGTGGTGACGCAGCACACCTGGATGATGTTACGGGGCTGGTGACAAAAGGGGTTCTACAGATGGCATCAAGGTTACACATCAGTGGTTTGGAGCTCGTGAAAAGGGAGATGGTCTAGGAGGGTCTAATCCAATCACTTGAGTCCTTTAAAAGCAGTTTTCTCTGGCTGGAGGCAAAAGGGAAAGCCAGGGAGCTGCAAAGCAGGACCTGATCCTACTTCTGGCCTGAAGGTGGAACCGCCGTTTGTAAAGATCGGCGAGAGGCTTCTAGGAGCTGAGGATGACCTGCAGTCACGTGGAATCGAATCCCACCCACACCTGAAGAGCCTGGGCGGGACCTGTGTCTATGACCTCCAGACAGGAGCACCGCCTGGCCCAGGCTTTGACTTTGCTCTTAGGAGACCTCTGACCTCCAGTCCAGCCTGCCTGGACCTCTCAGTTGCGGAACTGTGACCTGATCAATGGGTGCAGTTTAAGTCATTAAGTTTGTGGTCACTGAAAACTTGAGCCAGGTGTGTGTGTGTGTGTGTGTGTGTGTGTGTGTGTCTACTAGTTCCCAATTTAGAGATGAGAAAAAGCGAGAAGAGGTGAGATGGCCTTGGTAAGGTCACATAGCTGGAAAATGGGGACGGGATTCTCAGACAGGGCAGGACGCAAGCTGCCTGCTTCCGGGGCCCGGGCTTTCAACCCTTACGCCGAGTTTTCTGTGTTTAAGTGGGACGATCTCCAGGACAGACGAGGTGGGTGACTGCAGCCAGCAGAGTGCGGCTGCGTGGACGGCCGCTACCTGGATGCCGCGGGTGAGCAGGAAGCACACGCAGGTGTAACTGCTTCTGTGTGTACATGGCTGCGAAAGATCCAGGGGCAGCGTCTTATCTCCCAGGAGGGGAAATGGGTCTCGGGACAGGAAAGGAGACTTTTTACTACATACCATACACTGTTTTTGATGTTTTGAACTTTGAACCCTATGATTATATTTCCTATTAACAAAATAAATAATAATGAATAATTCAACAATGGTCAAAGATTGGGGCACATCTGAAGAGATACAAAAATCCTCTTTAAAGGCAGGGAACTGTGGGCAAATGGGCCTGTGGGTGTCTTAGTTTGTTAGGGTGCCCTAACAAGGCCTGGGGGGCTTCAACAACATAATGGAGTGCTGGAGGCTGGAAGCCCAAGGCCAAGGTGTTGGCTGCTTCTGAGGCCTCTCCCCGGGGCTGGAGGCTGGAGGCTGGCCACCTTCTCACAGTGTCTTCACATCATCTCTGTCAGTACAAGTCTATGTCCAAATGTCTTCTTGGCATAAAAGGAATATTTCATTAGGGCCCACCCTAATGACTGCCTTTTAATGTAATCGCCTGCTTAATGTTCCTATTTTTAAATATAGCCACATTTAGCCAGGCAAAGTGGCCCAGGTCTGTAATCCCTGTGAGCTGGGAGGCTGAGGCTAGAGGATCACTAGTTCCGAGGCCAGCCTCAACAACCGAGTGAGACCCTGTCTCAAAATAAAAATAAATTTTAAAAAGGGGCCCTGGGGAGATAGTTCAGTGGTAAAGTACCCCTGAGTTCAAACCCCAGTAACAACAAAATACAGCCATTCTGAGCTGGGACTCTAACATACATTTTGAGGGACACCATTTAACCATGTTAGGGGAGCTGTCCCAGGGCCATCGGCGACCTCTGACCCAGTTTCTCCACTTCAACACTACCGACATTTGGGGCCACATAATTCTCAGTCACGCAACCGTCTTGTGCCTGGCAGCTCACCTGGCGACGTGCGGTAAATACCACCTGCACCTTCCCCACCAGCCGCCGCACCCAAAGAAACATCTCCAGAAATGGCGTTCACCTCCTGGCAGGGGGGGCGAGACAGGAAAGAAAGACGGACAAAGCAATCCAAGGCACGTCAGTACCGGCACACACCAGGAGGGACCCAAGTGACAGTGAATATTGCAGGGTGGGAAGGCCACTTTCAGCAGGGTGCTCGGGGAGGCCCCTCTGAGCAGGTGACCCTGGAGCCAGGCTCTGAGTGCTGTGACAGGGACAGCCCAGCGGACAGCAGAGGAAGTCTGCCCCAGGCAGAGGCAACAGCAGTGCCAAGGCCTGAGGAGGAGGATGCACCCCCAAGCCCCAGGGTCGCGGGTCCCCAGCAAGCGAGGCGGAGAGCCGGAGAGGTGGGGCAGGAGGCAGAGCCAACAAGCCCAAGATGTGCGAGTTACAGAAAAGCCATCTCGACTCGAAATGACAAGTGGCAGCTCGAGACTCCCAGCCGCCTGGGTGATGGTTGGAGAATGAGGATGAAGCTCCCCGGCCGCCATCTTTAATCCATCTTGGCCGTCCAAAGAGCCTGGCTCTCCTTGGAGGCCCAGGTGTGAGGCTCCCACAGACCCTTTCATGCTGGGAGCCACATGGGAATTGGCGTCTCTGGTAGAGGGAGGATTAAGCCAAGGAGGAGGACGCAGAGACTCCCAGAGTCCCCGGGCAAGGTGGCTCAGGCACCTCACACACAGGGCCATCCAGCAGACCCCAGCACTAAAACCTTCCACCATAATAATTTAATATTAAAAACCACCCACCCTCTCAGTGGACGGCGGGAGGCCCGGGAAGAACAGCTGTGCTGTGAGCCATTAGGGGGTCCCTGACAGATGTGTCTCCCCGCAGCCCCACCCCAGCTGCAGATGAAGACCTGTCCCTTTCTTCCTCCTAGACAAGGATTGATGAGGATTCTCCAGAGCACTCAGACAGGCAAGGAAGGGCTGTGAACCTTTTCCCAGCCTGCAATTTATCTTGGGGGGGCCTATTCACATCGCCTCTTCCAGGCTGGACTATGCTCTGACCCGGCACATTAATCTCTCAGAATAAAGTAATAATAATCAAAAAGAGGGAGATGGACGGTTGCCAGGGAGGCATTAATAACTGTCACCCACACCTCGGGGGCGCAGGGAAGGGGTGTCAAGGCCCATCCCCTCCCCCTCATCTGGGTAGCACTGTTGGAAGGAGAGAGAAGTAAGGTGGCTTTGGCCTGGATTTGGGGGAGTCTTACCTAGAGGGTGTGTGGGGACTTGTCTGAGGAATTCCCCAAACAAATGTGGGGAACTCACAAGGGAAGGAGAAGGGCCAAATGACAGGAGTTGGACAGTCTTGAGTTCAAATCCCAGCTTAGCCAATCATAAGCTGTGTGACCTTGGGTTACTTCCTTCACCTCTCACTGCTTGGTTTTCTCCTGGTGAGATGGTAAAACATTTCAGCTTCTGTGGGCAACAGTTTACGACCCAGAAATCCCAGGCTTAGGTATCTTCCCAGAAAAATCTGTGTTTCCATAGATGCTTGTACACGCAGCACTAACGGCGGCACGAGTCATAGCAGCTAAAACGTAGAACTAGCCCAACGTCAACTCGCGGGTAAGTGGCTCAATAAATGATCTCTGCATACAACGGAATATGATTCGACCATAACAGGATTGAAAGGCGGATCCCGCCACAACCGGGGCAAAGGTCGCATACGACGATTCCACATACAGGAACTACCTAGGATGGGCGGGCGTGGACGTGGTCGCCTGGGGCTGGCAAAAGACAGCAGCCCGAGCCTCGCGAGCCTGATGCTAGAAGGAAGCAGGGGGCGGGCGGGGGTGGGGAGCCGGGCCCCCTCCAGGGCTGACCGCACGTCCACTGTGCCCGTGGTTGCTGCATGGTCTCCCTGGGCGGGCGATCTTTGCCAAGTTACTTAACTCGGTTTCCTCTCTGGAAAGAGGTATCGGCAGCATCTACCTCTGCAGATGGATCGAATGGGACAACCTCCCAGTAGGTTCTGAATGAAGACAGGGATTTGTCCACCTGGTTCCTGAGAGGACCACCATGCCTTCCCCAGAGCCTGGCCCACAGCTGGGGTTCGGCCAACGTTTCTAGAAGGAATGGTGTTGCTGGACAGGCTGTCTGACTCCTGGTGACTGATGGCAGTATCAGCCATGGAGATCACCATTAGCTTGGCCACCAAATTTCTTTAGAAAGTTCCTTCATGGCATTTCCTAGCAGAGGGGAGTGGGTAGTCCTTTGCTTGTAGATTTTGGTTTTCACGACAGACTTGTTTGGATACCTACCACACACAAGAGCTGAGCTGAAAATGGAATCCAAACTCTCACTGTACAACTGGTCAGACTAGTCATCTACACATCCATCCATCCATTCATCCATCCACTCACCCACCCATCCATCCATCCATCCATCCACCCACCCATCCACACATCCATCCATCCATCCACCCCTCCATCCACCCATCCATTCACCCATCCATCCACCCACCCACCCATGCACACATCCATCCATCCACTCCTCCATCCATCCACCCCTCCACCCATCCATCCATCCATTTATCCTCCCATCCATCCATCTACCCACTCATCCACACATCCATCCATCCACCCCTCCACACATCCATCCATCCATCCATCCCTCCATCCATCCACCCCTCCACACATCCATCCATCCATTTATCCTCCCATCCATCCATCTACCCACCCATCCACACATCCATCCATCCATCCACCCCTCCACACATCCATCCATCCATCCACCCCTCCATCCATCCACCCCTCCACCCATCCATCCACCCCTCCACCCATCCACTAATGCATTCTCCCATCCGTCTACTCCCTAATCCCCCATTTCTCTCTCCCTCCCTCCCCCAACCATCCACTCACCTACCCACCCAGCCACCCCTCCACCTGTCCATCCATCTACCCATTCACTCCTCCACCCATCCACCCATCCATCCACCTATCCACCCATTCATCCATCCATCCACCCATCCACACATCCATCCATCCACCCACCCATCCACACATCCATCCACCCCTCCATCCACCCATCCACCCATGCACTAATGCATTCTCCCATCCGTCCACTCTGTAATCCCCCATCTCTCTCTCCCTCCCCACCCCATCCAGCCGTGCACTCCCCACCCACCTCTGGATCGATCCACACATCCACCTACCTGCCACCCAGTCACACAGGGCATCCATGTCCCTCCGTATCCACGCACCACCCCACGTACCCACTGGAACAGACACACACACCCACATACAGCAAATGCTTCTGAAAGCATCGAAGACGCTGGTGACCCCTCCACAAACAAGCTAGATTCATTAGCTTCCAGGAAAGCAGGGTTTACGTTGTGGGGAAGTGAGCGGAAGTGGCAGGAAGGACAACTGGGTCAAGTGTTTCTAGAAAGACTCCTCTGGCTGCAGGAAGAGAAGGAGGAGGAGTGGTACACCTGGGAAGGGCTGGGTCTGCCCACGGTAAGGACGGGGGTGGGGAGGAGGCGGGCTCAGAGTCACCAGGAGGCAGAGTGGGCGTGGCTTGCCTCCAGACTGCAAGGAGCAAGGAAGAGACCAGGAGGCACCTCCAAGCAGCTGGCCTGAGGAACGGGGCGCGGAGAGGCACACGCAGGGGCCCGGAACGGGACAGCGGCCCAGGCTCACGGGAGCCCCAAGGCCTTTTTTTAAAAATACTTTTTCGATGTTGGACCTTTATTTTATTCACTTATTTACATGTGGTGCTGAGGATCGAACCCAGGGCCTCACACACGCTAGGTGAGCGCTCTACCTCTGCGCCACAGCCACAGCCCCAGCCCCCATTTCTTTTTCTTTTTTTTGCGGAGCTGGGGATGGAACCCAGGGCCTCGTGCTTGCGAGGCGGGGGCTCTACCGCCTGAGCTATCTCCCCAGCCCCTCCCCGAGGCCATTTCTGGGAAAGACTCCAGTGTATCCTTACTTCGCGGCCCTGCTGAGCGCTTCCCTCGGGAGGCTCCGGCCTGGCTTCGCACTCTCGGGCCTCAGTCTACTTCAGCAGCGGGTTCACGCGACAGCCCTCTTTGCAGGACCTGGGGGTGGCCCTGTTCTGGCTGTGGCCCAGGGATTCCAGGTCAGGGCAGAGGAGACTCTGTGCTTCGCGTTTGGGCTGTGTGGCCTTGGGCAAGCCACCCAACCACTCTGTGGCCTAATTCCTGCAGGTGTGGACAGGGGGCGGGCCGGGTGCAAGGGCAGGGCTAAGGACTCAAGGAAGCGACCGGCCGTGGACGTGCCCCCGAGGGCCTGCCATTGCAGCCGCTCCTGATCCTGACGAGAGTGCCGAGGACTCTGCTGGCGGCCTGCTCCCAGCACACGGCCGCGCTCCGGCCCCATGCCGCTGGCTGTGGAGGCCAGGAGCTCCCAGCCGGTGCTCAGGGCGAGGGCAGGGAGGCACCGCCTGCGGGTGGCCAGGGCCTGCTGTCCCACTAGCAGGAGGTGGCCCACTCTGTCTACACAGGTGACGGCCACAGGCCATTCCTGACCAGAAAGCTCCGTGTGGCTCCCCACCCTCGCTGTCCCACGTGGTGGGAGGTGGAGCGGATGCTGGAGGAGGAGAGCCCGGGAGCTTCTCCCTGGGCCGTGGGGCCAGTGCAGCCCGTGAGGGTTCTCAGCGATCAGATGGCTGGAGGAGGACCCCTGTTAGAGTCTGCATGAGCTGTCCCCTCAGGCGTCAGCGAGGGAACTGGACACCCATTAGGTGATCGAGCTGTGACCTCATCAGTGGATTTAACCATTTGACGGATCAGTAATTTGCGAGGACTCTACACTGAGTGGTAACTGCAGGCAGGGAGGCTGTGTGTGGCTGGAGGAAGGAGGTCACTGGGGTGTGCCCTTGGGGACTATATATCTTTTTTTTTTGGTACCAGGGATGGAACTCAGGGCATTTAACCTCTGAGCCACATCCCCAGCCTGTTTTATTTTGAGACAGAGTCTTGCTAAGTTGCTGAGGACCTTCCTAAATTGCTGAGGCTGGCCTTGAACTTGCGATCCTCCTGCCCCAGCCTCCTGAGTTGCTGGGATTACTGGCGTGCACCGCCTCGCCCTGCGGGATTACACATCTCGTCCCTGGCTCCTCGTGTGCTCTCCCTCTGCTCTCCGGCTGCCGTGCGAGCAGCTTTCCTCCACCACACCCTCCCACCACGATGTTCTGTCCTACCTCAGACCAGGGCAATGGAGTCGGCCATACACAGAATGAACCTCTGAAACTGCGGGCCCCAAATAAACTTTTCCTCCTCTAAATTCTCCTTGTCAGGCATTTAAGTCATAGAGATGCAAAGTGAACTAACCCACTCTGAATGCGGTGTCAGGCAGGCCTGAGTGCAAATCCTGGATCTGCCAAGTGTCTGCAGGGATCTCTGAGCCTTGATGTCTTTGTTTATAAAATGGGGACACTGCCCACCTTGAAGCAGGGGCAGGAATAATGAGCAGAGTAGTGATTAAAGATGATCATCAGCTGGGCACAGGGTGTGCACCAGTAATCTCAGTAACCCAGGAGGCCCAGGCAGGAGGATCCTAAGTTTGAGGCCAGCCTCAGTATCTTAGCAAGACCTTGCTTCAAAAAAAAAAAAAAAAAAAAAAAAAAAGCTGGGGATGAGGGACAGTGGCAGAATGTCCCTGGGTTCAGTCCTTGGTACCAAAACAAAAAGAGGTCGTCATGGCGGCCAGTGTTCACTGAGCCTCGGGCCAGGCCTGCCTTGGACCTTCATCATCTCTTCCCCACCCAGGGGAAGTCTGAGTAGGGCCTGGCACACAAAAACCAGGCAGCGAGGAGCGCTGGACACCTGTGCTGTTCACCAAGGCGAGGGCCAGGTGGAGGGGAGCCACGGGGGTCCGGTGGAGAGCCCTGGTCGACAGAGCTGGCCGCCATGGAGATTCAGAGGCGGGGAGAAGGCGCGGGCCAGACCTGGGCAGGAAGCTGCCCGCGAAGCTGCCCGGGCTGGGAACTGACCCTCCGCACCTGAGGAAGGCACGAAGGACAACAGCACCCGTTTCACAGGATGTCGTACAGATTCAACGGGTCAGTGAGTGTCCAGCGGTTAGTGACCTGGCGTGACCCGAAGGGAGGCAGCCAGGTGTGGCGGGCAGACGAGGAGCCCCCCACCAGGAGGTCCCCTTGCCAATCCCACAGCCTGTGAAGACACCTGACCAGGCCAAGGGGACTCAATGGGATTAAGTGAAGGCCCCGGAGATGCGGAGACGGTCCTGGATTATCTGGACGGGCCCGGTGGAATCACGGGGTCCTCAGAAGAGGAAGGCAGGGAGGCCAGAGTCAGAGGAGATGTGACCACAGAAGGGAGGTCAGAGAAAGAGACGAGGAGGACCCCAGCAGCCACCCGACTCCAGATGGAGAAGAAAGCCCCTCGCCACCTGCCACCCTGACTTCAGCCTGGAGAAACCCACGTCGGGTTCTGACCTTGGAGGAATGAGAGAGTCAGTTCGTGCTGTTTTAAGCCACCAAATTTGTAGCAGTTTGTCACGGCAGCTCTTGTGGGGTCGCCATTGGCTGAAGCCACCTGGAAGACACTGGACACGGGAGCCCCAGTGTTAAAATGCACACAGGACACCTGTAGTCTCAGTGATTCTGGAGGCTGAGGGAGGAGGACTGCAAGCGTAAGGCCAGCCTCAGCTCAGCAACTTAGCGAGGCCCTAAGCAACTGAGTGAGACCCTGTCTCAAAATCAAAAGGGCTGGGGATGTGGCTCAGTGGCAAAGTGCCCCGGGATGCCATCCCCAGCACCACATTCACACACAAAATGCACACAGTCAGCCTCCTGGGCAGAGAGCAGGGTGTAAAGATGGACAGTGTGAAGTGGAAGACGTCCAACCGTAAAATTTCCATCCCCACAATAGAGATGAGGTGACTGAGGCACAGAGAGGTCAGGAAACTCATCCAAGGCCACACAGCTAGTCAGTGCAGAGCCGCCAGTCACGAAGAGTAAATGACATCTGCACAGGCCGAGCAACCCTGACCCGACAATCTGAAATCTGAAAGGCTCCCAGTGCACGTTTTGCGCTCAGGTACGCTGACGCGAGTGGAGACTCCCACACCTGACCCTGGGTGGTGATCCCGTCAAAACACAGGTGCACGGAAAATATCCTTTCAGTTCCCTCAGGCTCTGTGTGTCAGGAATGCTGGACACAGTCGTGTACTCTGTGCTTCGATGCGGGCACAGTCCCCAAGACACCTCCTACGCAGACACGAATATCCCCAAATCTGGGACGCTCTGGTCCCAGCACTTTAGGCGGGGGACACTCAGCCTGACGCTGGATCCAGCACTCTACGCGGCGCTGGGTTGGAGGCAAAGCACTTGGTTTCTCCCACACCAGGAGTTCCTATGAAGGTCGCACCCTGGAGGGCGGGCGGGGGAGTCAGAGAGGTTGTCACCTGCCCCGGGTCACACAGCAAGAGAGAGGCGTCTAGGGGGTCCGGGGTGTGGCTCTGTCTGAGGGGGATGCTGGGGTGTGACATGGGCCATGCAGCTGCCTGGAGTCAAGCGCTGGGGCCTCCTGGAACCGGCATGAGCTCTGGCAAACGGTAGTGGCCATGACGGGCTGGGGAAGCACAGGCGGCTCAGGCTTCCTCGGCCGGGTCCCTCCCGTGGAGCTGTCTGTCCACATGTGGTCTTGAGCTTCCGGGCGCTGCCTTTGGCCCGGAGCTGTGGCTTCGTCTCCGAACACCTTACCTAGGTCGGTGCCCACTGGGGAGGGAGAAGAGGACTGGGGCGGACCCTGGCTCATGTGCTGGGTCAGCTGTCACTTCCGATGGACGGCCAGTGCCGACCTGCTCTCCGCCAAGCCATGCCTGGGACAAATTCTGAAGTTGCAAGATGGTTGTTCCCATGGAATGGGTTGTTCCTGCCTGTCTGCCTCCGTCCAGGCTCCTTTCTGGTCATCTCAGCGTCACTGGCAGTCACACTGTCCTACGGGTGGCACTTTGCCTGGGTCTCTTCCGTCCTCAGAACTTCCATCTGTTTGCCAAGACCTCTTTGTCCAGTGTGGCCCGAAGGCCCAGGGCCCACTGCAAAGCACCCCTGCTGCCTCCACCCCTCCCATGCCCGTGGCAGACATCACCAATTGATCACAGAGCCCTTCCCTCCTGAACCTCAGCCCCCTCTACAAAACGAGCTCCTGGAAATCGCAGAGTCAACACCTACCGAGGCCACCCTTCCCCGGGAGGAGCAGGACCAGGGCACGCCTATGTGCTTTTTTCTTTTTCCTCCCTCTGGTGAAATTGAGATGAAAATGGCATCAGAGAAACTTCACGTAGAGTAACTTAGGAACCGTACTTAGTGTGCAAGAAGGCGGTGACCACAGCCACCACGCTCAGCATCCAGGAAGGACCCCGGCGGGCAAGAGGGGCCAGCTCAGGCTCTGTTTTGGACAAGCCAACCTCGGCTCTGCTCTCGCCCACTCGTTCCTCCTCTGAAAGGTACCCAGGATCCCCTGCATGAGCCGCGTGGCCGCGGCCAGGACCTACCTTGGACTTGACAGCCAGGATGATCTTGGGCAGGGCCAGGATGAGGCACTTGAGGGCGATGGTGATGTACTTCAGCACGAAGTCTGCGATGCCCACGATCCACAGCAGGTCGAAGAAGTCCAGCGTCTCCAGGTTGGGCTTCAGGAAGATGAGGCTGGGGAGACCCAGAGAGCCAAGACGTTCACCTGGGGCCTGGGCCTCGGCAGCTCTGCCTACGCGACGGGAGCCTCGTAAATGTTACCTACGGAAACAGCGCTGACCACTGTGTCCCGTTCCTGAATCTGCGGCAAACCTGCTGTGTGACCTCAGGTGGGTCTCCTAACTTCTCTGAGCTGCGGTTCCCTTGAGGGTTACATGAGGAGATTGGCTTGGAGCATCATTAAGGTCCCCAAGAGTCTTTACAAAAGTGGGCAAAGGAGGGAAGAGGGAAGTGGGCAAAGAGCCAACCCTGCAGAGGATGCGGGTCCTGGGCGACACTCCTCACCCAGTGCATATTCACTCATTAAATCTCCCTCTCCCGCGAGCATGGCTTCTCTGTGTAAGTGAGGACTGGGGTTTGGAGACGTGAGTCTGCCACTCCAACACGAGGGTGTTGGCATCAGACAGACCAGAACCTGAATTCTGGCTCCTCCATTCGCTGGACCCGGGTCAGTCCAGTTTTCTCTGCAAGCCTCGGGGTTCTCATTAACACAGTGGGAACCCCACCCTCCCTGACAGTGTTACAGCAGCTCGATGAGGTCACGGACGTACCACAGACCCTGCCAGGCCGCGGTGGCAACGGTAGCAGCAATTCCAGGAGGCAGTGTGCTTACCCCACCCCCCCGCAGATGAGGAAGCAGGCGCAGAGCGGTAACCGGGCACAAGGCGTTATAGGTACTAAGGGGCGGAGGCGGGTCAGAGCGGCTCCCGGGGTAACGCTCTCCCCGTCCTGAGTGTGCAGCTGAGCTCCCCGGCACCTGCAAACCCATTTTACCTGTCGGTGGCCAGGCACCTTAGACCTCACGCTCCAGGTCTGCACTTCACTCTTTGGAGACACACAACGAGCAGTTTGCAAACTGGCAGTGAGCGGTCCACGGACCACACTCTGAGTAGCTCCGCTCTCACCAGCCGAGGATGAAGGTGTGAGTCATAATGATAGGAACGTGGTAAGAAGGCCTTGACCGCTCACCTCCTCCGGGCCTGCTCTGTGCACTGCGTTCCACCTCCCTGTGACTACGAAGCGGGCACTGAGATGAGCCCATCCTAAGCGAGGACACTGGGCCCTAGGAGGGGGAGCCACCGGCTGGCGGTGTCTCAGATAGAATGCGGAGCTGGGGGGAACCCGCGCCTCTCCTTCCTTCCCCTGGGTTAGAGGCTCGAGCAGAGGCCAGGACGGGTCCTGTCTTGTCTCCGAAATATTTTGCTGGTCTGGCAGAAAAGGGTGAGGATGGAGGGCTCTTTTTCCAAGTGTCCTAGGAACAGATCCACCTGGCTCTTCCTGTTCTCTTTAAGCATCTAGAGCAGGAAAAAAAATCCAAGAGGACCCTCTACTGGGGCAACAGACACGGGCAGTGGTGTCCACATCCCAGCGGGTCTCCGCGGGACCCCTCACCTCCAAGTTCAAGTGGACATCCACGCTGTAACACAGGAAGAGGGCTGGGGCCCTGCACACCCCTCCTTCCTGGGGACCCCCAAACTGCTGGCTGATTGCTTCACTCTGCCAAGTCTTTTTTTTTTTTTTTTAAATATTTTTATTAGTTGTTGATGGACTTTTAATTAATTTATTCATATGTGGTGCTGAGGATGGAACCCAGTGCCTCACACAAGCCAGGCAAGCGCTCTACCACTGAGCCACCCCAGCCCCTGCCAAAACTTGTATGTTTCTCTGACCGCAGGAGAACACGCATCAGCCTCAAGCGTTCCGTCTTATCCCGAAGCCACCAGTTGGTGTTCGACTCACCTATCTGGGTTTTATTCCGTCATCTTGGTGCTTTGCCTGTTTCGGCTTTGGGTGGCGGTGGTGGGGGAGAGGAGAGGTGCATTTTCCCACAGACTGATGGTTAAGTTCGCTTATTTTTAAAATGCTCTATGAACTTTAACGGGCTGACAGATTTATGGTCAGTTTTGCTCATTAGACACCATTGGTAATTACAGTGATTAATCCTAAATAATATGACATGATTATATGTCAACTATTTTATAGTTCACCCAGGTCTTTCATGTATTCTATGACGCTGGGCCTGGTTCTGTAGCCTGCTCAGGAGGATCAGGCAAGAACTAACTGGCCCTGGTTTCTCGGGTGTGGAGATGTTGTATTACTTGCCAAAGGGCATGAAGCTGGCAAGCAGCAGAATTAAGGTCCTGAAGGTCGTTCACCCTGGGATGATTCAAGGTCACTGCTAAGGGCTGACTCTGGGGCTGGGCTCCTAAGGAAGGTGCTATGATCTGGATGTGGTTTGTGCCCCAAAGGTTCATGTGTTGGGGACTTGGTGCTCATTGTGCTGAGACAGGTGGTGGGGCTTTTAAAAGGCGGGGCTTAGTGGGAGGCCACTATGGTTCCGTCCTCTGTTTTTAGCTTCTGGTCTGAGGCCATCTGCCTCCAGATCCTCACCAGAACCAAGCCAATGTCAGTGCCTTGCCTTTGAACTTATAGAACTATGAGTTAGATAAACCTCATCTTCTCATAAAGTACCCAACCTTGAGCATTTTGTTATAGTAACAGATAACCAGCCTCTTCCTTCTGGATCTAAAGCCTCGGTTTCCTCACCTGTTTAGTGAGGACAGTGTTACCCTGCTGGGTCACTGGGAGGGCTAAATAAGATGATGACTGTTGGCAGCACTTACAAGCACACTGAAGATGGGTGGCATCCAAAAGGACCAGGACTCAGCTCTGTTGCTTTCCTTTTAAGCCTCTCTCTCTCTCTTTCTCTCTGTGCTGCCAGTTTGACTCAGCCCTGGTTTGATGGGGCCACAGAGGTCTGAGCCCGGGCATATGATCATGCCCAGAAAATGGCATGAGCGGGAAACTCCTCCAAGCTTCTGGGAAACTCCACCTCCTCTCTGCGCCACCAGGACCTTGACCTTCAGGACCATGTGACTAAGGCAGGGTGTGAGATGTGTGCTGATGTCTTGGGATGAACTCCAAAGACTGCTCTTCTGGGGCGGCCTCAGAGTGTCCGAGCTACTGACTCCTCAAAGTCCATTTTCAAAACGGGGACGTGGTCTGAAGCCCGACTCGTTTCAGCCCTGTGTCTACACAGGCCCGCCTCCACCTCCAGGAGACAGTCTGCCCGCAGGCCTGGCGGCCCTCACGCTTCCCACACGGGCGGTAACGTTCTGGTAACCTTCTCTTAACGAGTTCCAAACACTGTATCTAAAACGAAGAGGTACGTTCCACTGACGGGTTGTTCTTTATTCTTAATTCTTTGTTGTTAGAATACCTGTTCTTATAAGGGATACAGGTGGGAGATGATCATTTTTTTTTCCTAACTGGAAAACACACCATCAAATCTGCCCCCTTGACCACTGTTAGGTGTACAGTTCCACAGCGTTAAGGATGCTCACACTGTTTACCACGACCCAGCTCCAGAGCGCTGCATTCTGCAGAACCTGAACCCACATTCATCAGACAACAGCTCCCTCGGAAACCACCTTGTTACTTTCCGTATGAATTTAACTACTGTAAGTACCACGCGTAAGTAGAATCCTGCAGTGTGTGTATGTGTGTGTGGGGGGTTGTGACTGGCTTATTCCAATTTACAAACTATCCTCAAGGTTCATCCACATTGTCGCCTGTGTCTGAATTTCCATTCTTTTCTTTTTCAAGACTGAATAATATTCCATTGCATGGAGAGAGCACATTCTGTTCATTCACCTACTAGTGAACCCTTGGGTTGCTTCTACCTTTTGGATTTTATGTGATCATTTTGAAATGTGGTTTTTTTTTTTTTTTTTTTTTTGCGGTGCTGGGGATTGAACCCAGGGCCTTGTGCTTGCAAGGCAAGCACTCTACCAACTGAGCTATCTCCCCAGCCCCTTGAAATGTGTTTTTACTTGCAAAAAAGCAAGCTGCTGTCTTCGTGGTGGACTCCTGAATTTTGGTTGGGAGATGCCTCACTGGTTTGGCATTCTCCAGGTTCATAAAATTTTGCGTGTGGTGCAGACCTGTGGTTCGGCTCACCCTTGGATCCTTCCACAAATAGTCCTCAGATTCTGCAAAGTCACATCTGGGGCATCTGAGCATGTGACCCTCCATTCTAAGATGGGGTCACCACTGCCACCCTCAAGGAAACCATTGGTCCTCAGTGGACTTTGTGACCTGGTCCTTCTGGCCGCAGATGCTTGGGCAGGGCCAGACCCCTGGCCCACGACAAGCCAATCAGGGGCTCGTCTCTTTCTTGAATGTTGAAGGAGAAATAGAAACTGCCAGTGAGCGGCTCAGTCCTGACAGGAGCCAACGTGGAAACGAATGTCCGCGACTTCCAGCTGACGGGTTCCAGAGATTTCTCAGGTTCCTGCCGGCTCGGGCCTGGTTGTTCAGATTCTTAGGACTGAGGGAGCTCCTCGCGCCCCTCGCTGGAGCAAAGCCTGATGTGCTAACATCCCAAAGGGCTCGAGTTGACAACTTTCCTCAGACCAGGGCCGAGCATCCCTAATGCCCAGGCCTGAAATCTGAAATGCTTCAAAATTCGAGGCTTTCTGAGCAACCTGACTCGGGAGCGCTTTGGATTTCGGATGATTTTCAGATGGGGAGTGCTCAGTGGGCAAGGTCTACACCCAAATCTTTAAAACTCCAACCTGAAACACTCTGTCCCAAGCTTTTTGGAGAGGGGGGGGTCCTCTGTATAGTCCTCAGTATGGGCACCGGGCGCACGGAGAGGCGACGTGCAGATTTAAAGTGAAATGGTGCTAAATGAAAGCGCAAGTGTCACCCAGTGGCATGTTCTGGATGTCACCTCCTCTAACAGGTGCACACACACCTGCAGAGAAACACGTTAACACGGCTGCAGTTGGGCGACAGGAATAGAGGCCATTTTGGCCTGTTTTTAAAATATGTTTTCTTTCTAACATTTCACTGCTTAAAATAAATTACCTTCAAAATCAGAAAAATAAATTACTTGAAAAAAATCTGACGGGCTGGGTATATAGCTCAGTTGGTAGAGTGCTTGCCTTGTAAGAACAAGGCCCTGGGTTCGATCCTCAGCACCCCTTAAAAAAAAAAAAAAAATCTGAGCTGGGCGTGATGGCGCACACCTGTAATCCCAACTATCAGCAGGAGGACCACCAGTTTGAGGCCTGCCTGGACCACTTAGCGATACCCTGTCTCAAAATAAAAAATAGAAGGCCAGGTGTGGTGGCGCACGCCTGTCATTCCAGCGGCTTGGGAGGCTGAGGCAGGAGGATCACGAGTTCAAAGCCAGCCTCCGCAACTTAGTGTAGCGAGGCCCTAAGCAACTCAGCGAGATCCTGTCTCTAAATAAAATATAAAAAGGGCTGGGGATGTTCCTCAGCGGTTAGTGCCCCTGGATTCAATCCCTGGTACCAAAATAAATAAATAAATAGATAGATAAATAAATGGGACTGGAGGAGTAGCTCAGTGGTGGAGCACTTGCCTAGCACGTGCAAAGTCCTGGGTTCAATCCCTAGTGGTGCAAAATAAATTAATAAAAAAGAGTTTCTCATTTACTTATTTGACAAAAATCAGTGATACTACAGCTATGGCGTAAGCACTGTAGAGCACCCGGGAAAGTGCTTCACCACAGGAAGCAGGCGGCTGGCCAGCAGCCCTGTGAACGCTCAGGAGTAAGTTAGGACGGTGACACATGCACTCCTGGGAGGGAGGTGCTACAGGGCTGGGAAGCCCACTCGGCAGAGCACATCCAGAGGCTTGGCTGCCCAGGTGACGGGACATTTTAAGGCAGCTGATGCTAGATCAGGGCCCGGGGTCCATTCCATTTCTTTGGCTCAGCCTCCCACCTGCCACCATGTTGTGCAGGACTCTGAGGCAAAAAGTCACAGGAGAACAGAGTTCCCAGGTCACGCGACATGTGTTTGGGGCAGGGGACCCTTGTTCCTGTCCAGACCAAACCAGACAGGATAGATACTTTTACCTCTTATTAAAAAAAGCACTGCTATTATTATAAAAAAGTCTGTCCATTACAAAAATACTGCAAGATATAGACAATGCTAAAGAAAAAAGTAATATTACCACAGATCTAACATCTGGAGGGTCACTGCTAATCTTTTAGGTCAGGAGTTCAGACACGTTTCCTATAAAAGGACAGATATGGAGCCACGTATGCCCACCTGTCATCCCAGCTACGCAGGAGGCTGAGGCAGGAGGGTCTCAAGTTCAAGGCCAGCCTGGGCAACTTAGTGAGAGCCTGTTTTAAAATAAAATATACAGGGCGAGGGGTGTAGCCTAGCATGTCAAGGGCCCTGGGTTCAATTCCCCAGCACCATTGGGAAAAAAAAAAAGATTTTAGATATTTTCAGTTTTGTCTGCCATATGGTCTTTGTTCCAGTTAATTCGACTCCGTCAGCCAAAAGCACTTGAAGATCACGTGTAAATGCATGAATGGATGGGTGCAGCTGGGTTCCATGATGTGTTATTAATTAAAATATGTGGATGGCTGTAGTTTGCCCACCCTCCTTTCAGCACGTATCTCTAGATTTTTTAAAACATGTATATGTAAGTACAATAAAATACCTTTAAAAACTGTTACAGTCACAGAGCAGAAAAAAATAAAAAAATACAAAAGGCTAAACTGTTCTAACCAAATTTCCAGAGCTCGCCCTACAGGCAATGCGGCATTGAGTGTCTTGTGGGTCTTTCTGGAAACATTCCAGACCTGCACTATGGTGCAGGTGCCCACCGACCATCCCGAGCACCAGAAATGTGGTCAGTGGGTACAAACATCAGCTGTACGTGTAAAATGCCAGGTTACAGAGACTCAGTGCAGGCCAGGTGGGCACACCTGTCATCCCAGTGACCCCGGAGGCTGAGGCAGGAGGATGGCAAGTTCAAAGCCAGCCTCAGCAAAGTGAGGCACTCAGCAACTCAGTGAGACCCTGTCTCTCAATAAGACACACAATAGGGCTGGGGATGTGGCTCAGTGGCCGAGTAGGTTCGATCCCTGGTACTCAAAACACAATCCCCACAAAAAAAAAAAAGTAACATATTTTACATTTTAAATAGAATGTGAAATATGTTAAAGAGTTTTTATATTGATTGCATGTTGAAACGACCGTATTTCCGATACTGGGTTGCCCCTCAGTGTCCATGAGGGATTGGTTCCAGGATCTTCCACTGATACTCAAATCCAAGCAGCTCAGAAACGGCACCTATTTGTCTATAACCCATCACATCCTCCTGTGGGCTTAAACCCTCTCTAGAGGACTAATGATCCCCATGCAATGTGAAGGCTGTGTAGACAGTGCTGTCCTGCATCGGTCAGGGAATCAGGGCAAGAAGCAAGGTCTGCACATGTTTGGTGCAGATGCAGTTAGTTTTTTCTGACAATTTCCCACCTGCGGTTGGCTGAATCCACAGACACGGAGGCCGACTGTAGTGGGTTAAATAAAATCTATTAGGAAAGTGAGTTCCACCTGCCTCTTAACAATCGGGACACGTAAGACCCTGTGCGTGGCAGGGGCTGCCTTTCTACTCGCCTACCGCGGCGTCCGTGTGTAACAACAGACCGGAACCCGAGAGCCGTGGCGTGACACGGCGGGTGCGTCCTTCTCAAGCGCAGGGAGGTGTGCGCCCAGCCCAGCCCAGCCCCCGCCCTTCCACGGGAAGGCCCCGCTCACCTGTTGTACAGCTGCTGGGAGCTGAATGTGTACAGCACGTAGAGCGTGTTCCCTGCCAGGAAGGCCAAGATCCACAGGATGACCAGCACTGACCTCTTCTCCTGCAGACAAAGCGAGAGATCTGTGGGGACGCTGCAATGACGAAGGCGCACACGGCGGGACATTCTGGAATGTTCCCTGAGGAGTGGAAACTTCGCTGTCTCAGTTTGGGAGGAGGCAGGGCGGTTGGTAAAGGGCGGGGTGCCAGCATTGTCCCAGCTCCCTGGGACCCAAAGGGTGGTCACGGAGAAGGGGTCAGAGTAGTGGACACCTGCTTGAAGAACCAGCTGAAAAGGGGAGGAGCGTGCGGCAGAGACCCCGGAGCCAGATGGCCGGGGTGCAAGTCTGTGGTCTGCTACCTGGGAGCGGACTGTTATGTCCAGACATAAAGTGTCCCCCAGATTCAGGCACAGGAAACACGAGAGACGGTGCAGGAACGTCCGGAGGTGAAGTGGTTCGTTTAGGAGGGCCAGACGGCTAGCTGGCTACCGCTGGGTTAATGACGTGGATGACCACTGGCTGCAGGAAGCAGGTCACTGGGGTGCCCTTGGAGACTGCGCTCTGTCTCTCTCTGCGTCCCCGCTGCCCTGGGCTGACAGCTCTCCTCTGTCCCAGGCCTCAGCCCAGAGCAAGGAGCTGGCCGACCACAGACTGAACCTGTGGGACCGTGAGCCCAAAGTCAGGGTTCCCTCCTCTAGGTCGCTCTGGCCGGTGCTGCGGTCACAGCAACGAGAAGCTGCCTCAAACCCTGACTCGGGGCGAGCTGCTGGCCCGCCGCGCCTCCCTTCCCCGCCGCTCAGGAGCACACTGAGCACCTGCCTGGAAGTCACACGCGGGCTCCAGGAGCACCTGGCGAGCAGCCTCCGGTCACCCAGGAGGGAGGAACCGGGCACAGGGAGGTTAAGGAACGGTGCTGGAGGGCGCGCGTCTCAAGCCGGGGTCACCGTCTGAAGAGGGTGGTGCGGGTAGGGGGGCAGTCACACCTCTCGGGTGAACATTCGCTCTGGGCTGGACTCGTGGTCTGGCTCACGAAAAGGCAGGACCGCTTTCCAAGACCCCACAGCAGTGGGTTTGGGTCTGGATGCCGGAAGCTTCTGCTCTCACTTGTCCGCATGGACCTCTGGGCTGCGTTCCTGGCCAGGCCGCGCGGCTAGCGTGAGGTTCACTCCCCAAGCCAGGCGGTCCTGTGGGAGCCTCAGGAGGAGCTGGGAACCGTCTGGGTTCGCAGTTTCCCAGCAGCCTGTGGGCCCTGGGAGACGCGGGCAGACCCCTCTGCTCCGATTCTTCCTGGCAGGGAGGCTGCATTGCTGGAACAGGATGAGGTCACTGCTTTCCCAGCGTCACCGTCCCTGCGGTTTCGGTAAATGCTCGACACGCGCCGTCTCCAGACAGCCCAGCGCACGTGTCCAGAGTGGACCCCACAAGTGCATCTCCATCCACCCATTATTCCAGGAGCGGTCAAGGTTAACGGCTTCAGAAACCACCTCCAACCCACCGACTCCTGCCTCTGCCGTTAATCCACTCAGCGGCCCCTTTTTCCTCAATAAATAATAGATCCCGGTTTCATTCTCTGTAAATCTAAACCCAAGATGGAACAGGAGGAGGACTCAGCAAGGCCCTGGGAAAACAGTGCACAGGACGGGGAGGGTCCCCAGTAACGAGCTGAGATCTAAGTGCACCGAGAGTCACGCCCACGGGCAAAACCTCACTTGGGTCTTCACGGGGCTCGGGACCCCCGGAGGTTTGTCCATGGACCCAGACATCCTCTCAGCCCCTAAAATTCAGGTCAAGGCATCACTGGGATGTGGCTTGCATGAAGATGAGACAAAAGGTCAAGAAGGACCTCTGGTTACCCCTAGCCCTGGACTTCAATGTGCGCATGCACAAATGGAGTTGGAGCTGCCCTCCAGGCTACGAGGATGTCCAAGTGCTTTGTTGAAAGCAAAAGACGCCATGGAAGGGTCAGAGAAGATGGCAATGGTCATGGCATTGCCTGACACACGTTTTACAAAACAGCTCAACTCAGTGCTTCCTGTGTGCCTGGGCTGAACGTCTGTGCAGTATCTCATTTAACCCTTCGACAGATCTGGGAATCGGTGTGAACAGAGGTGCTCCTCAGGTCACCACGGGGCTCGGTCCTGACAGACCCACTGGAGCCGAAAACACCACTGAGCCAAAACGCACTGACTACACCCAGGCTGCCCAGCGCCGTGCTCACTGTCTGGGCGCCGAGTCGGTGCTTCCCCTGCGCCTGCACGGCTGACGGGGAGCCGAGGCTTGCTGGAGCGGCCCAGGGGCACAGAAGGACCACACCGAATATCCCGAGCCCAGAAAAAGGCCAAAGTCGAAATTTGAAGTCAGCTTCTAACGGAAGCATGTTGCTTCCTCACTGTGGTAAAGAGGAAAGATCATGAAGTCAGACTATGGAAAGTCGGGGACCATCTAAGCCCTTATCTAGAGGTGAAGCCCCAGGCTGAGATCACGTGCAGCACCTGTCTGCAGGTGGGTGAAGGAGCTGGATTTGAACCTGGAATGAGCACAGGTCTGGGCTCAACTGCCTGGGTTCAAATCCTAATTCCCACTTGCCCTTGCTGTGTGACCTTAGGCAAGGATCTTAGTGTCTCTGAGTCACTGTTTCCTCACTGGGAAAATGAGATAAGAATGATTTTTTTCTCCTTAGTAGGTCACAGGGAGAAGGCTGGCGCGCATGGGATCTGCCCTTGGTGGCAGGCAGATACCCTCCCGTGGAGGGCCACTAACCCCTGGCAGCTGTGAATGAAGCAGGGGACCAGGGAGCTGACGTTGCCCGCTGGGCCTTGGGCGGGAACAGTCTCCTGGATCATCCAGGTGGGCCCGGGGTGACCAGAGCAACCGCAGGGACCTCGTGAGTGGAGCGGAAGACAGAGGAGGGGGGTCAGAGGGGGACTCTGGAGTCAAGGGCAGGAGGCTGCAGAGGAGCCCAATCCGTGGGCGCCTGGACGGGCCAGGTGACCAGCGGTCCTCAGCCGCGAGGGGTGCGGGCATCGCGACCTCAGCCTCAGGAGGCTGACCGCGGGCCACTCACCTTCAGGGAGACCTGTTCGCGGAGCGTGGAGTTGGCGTAGGCGAAGGTGCTGGCCATCCCGATGCACACGGCGATGCCTGCAGGACAGAGGCCCACCCGCCGCTCAGTCCCACGGGCCTGGCCCAGGGCCGAGGGCCACGTCAGAAAAAGACCCGCCCCTCAGCTGGCAGGCCAACCACAGAGGGAGAGAAAGCCCACAACGGGGCGACCAGGGAGCCTGGAGCCACCGTGCCTCGGAGAGGACCCGGCCACGGGAGGATTCCATGCAGCGCTGGGTCCGGAGTCTGGCGCGGCCAGAACTGCCATCCTAGCCCTGCCACCTGGACTGTGTGAGCCTGGGCAAGTCACTGCACCTCTCTGAGCCCCAGTTCCTTCACCTGCGAAGCGGACAATCACAACAGCACGCGTCTCGGCTTAAAGAAGCTCATCTCCAGCAGTTGGGAGATGGCACCTCGGATTCTCTCTGCTGTCACGACCCACCTGAGGCGTGTTGTTTGTAACAGAAGATCCACTGACAAAGGCCAGATCACAAGGAATTAAAGGAACGCTGAAGGGGAAACATTTTCAGCTAAGAGGCAACCGTGACCCAGGCAGACGGGAGATCGGGTTGAGTTGAACTCCACAGCCCACTGAGTTGCCACTGTGCCAAGCCACCGTCTTGGGATGCTCCCTACGTGATGACGTCACGTCCTCCTTATTTGAGGACAGAATTCCGCTTCACACTCAGGTGTGGGGTTCACTATGTTTTTGATAGCCTGTGAACCCCGGGCGTTTCTCCACGATCCTCTGTAAAAGGGGTTGTTTTCCACTGGAAACATATAAGAATAGTAACCCTGTCGTTCTTTTTCTCAAATTTCCTTTTTGATTAAAAACAAAACAAAAACAAAATACACCCACCTACTGGACAAGACCATAAACATAAGGAGAAAGCTTAGTTGTGAGTCTGCCAGAATTCGGGGGTGACTTTTTTTTCCGGGGGGTATCAGGGACTGAACCTGCTGAGCCACATCTCCAGACCTTTTATGTATCTTATTTAGAGACAGGGTCTCA
Source organism: Sciurus carolinensis (assembly GCF_902686445.1). Taxonomy (NCBI): domain Eukaryota; kingdom Metazoa; phylum Chordata; class Mammalia; order Rodentia; family Sciuridae; genus Sciurus; species Sciurus carolinensis. The sequence goes on from NC_062220.1 coordinate 135,516,122, forward strand.
CTGAGTTGCTTAGGGTCTCACTAAGTCGCAGAGGCTAGCTTCGAACTCCCGATCCTCCTGCCTCAGCCTCCCGAGCTACTGGGATAATAGACGTGCCCACCGTGCCCGGCTTCAACGTAACTTTTGGGGAACATGCTGGCTCCTGAGAACAAATAGGGAAGGGCGGATAGGGTGGCATCCTAGCGAGGAAGGTGGCTCCATGTGAGCAGGTCAGACTCACCAAAGAGGAGAAAACAGGAAACACAAGATGGCCTAGGCACCTCATTTTTCTGCACAGGAAGAGCTAGTGATTCCTACCGTCCATTTTATGACAGGGTTAAATAATTGTCTACAAATGCTGCAGGGCAGAGCCACATCATGATCTGATAAAATAAGTAACAGTACACCCGCTGCGTAGAGACCACTTCTTGACTGCTGAGGGTGTCCCAGCAGGCTAGGTGTCTGTGAACGCTTCTCTTACTTCCTAACTCTGATGACAGTAGGGAGTGTTTATTGAGCACTTGCTATGTGCTAGGTTCTACACTAATGTTCCTTAGTAAGGAATAAGATTGAGATAATGGTGCCAGGCACAGTTCTAAGAACTTTCTGCACCTTCACTTGAATGCAGTCTCGCTGTTCCTATGAAGTTCAGGGGTCCCCTGTATCACCTGGAATGGCTCTAGGACCCTGTGGATGCTCAAGTCCCTTATATAAAACGCACAGTATTTACATGGAACCTACACACATCCTCAGGACTCTTCAAATCGTCTCTAGATGACTCAGAATGCCTGAAACCATGTAAATGCCGTGGAAATAATCATGACTGTGTATTTCTGAGGGAATAATGACGTGAAGAAAAGTCTGTACACGTTTTGTACACAAGCAAATTTTTCTGTGAAGAGTTTCCAATGGCGGCTGGTTGAATTCATGGATGCAGAACCTGTAGATAATGGAGGGACTGCGTATGCTGTCTTTTTTTTTTTTATGGTAGCAGGGATTGAACCCAGGGCCGCTTAACCACTGAGCCACATCTCCAGCCCTTTTTATTTTTTATTTTGAGACAGGGTCTTGCTAAGTTGCCGAGGCTGACTGACCCCAAGGTCCTACCGCCTCAGCCTCCCGAGCTGCTGGGATGACAGCCGCTCGCAGGACTATAAATGCCATCTTAAGTCCTGTTTTACAGATGACAAAACTGTGGCCCAGAGACATCAAAGAACACACTGCCAGGAAGGGGCCGGGTGGGGTTCATCTCCCAGAAGTCCGAGCTCTTCCTTCCCACCACCCTGACAGATGAGGACGTGCCTATTTGCACCCTTATCTGAGGCAACTAAGGGTCAGAGATGCCAAGTGACTTGCCCACGGTCACACAGCGAGTCAGCTAGAACCTGAACCCAGGAGTGACTCGGAATCCCCGCCCTCGGCACTTTGGGTCACCACGGCCTCATGCTGGATGAAGAGCCCACCCCAGAGCTGCAGCCCAGGGGGTGACACCGCGTCCCGGGACTCACCAAGCTTATGCTGGAAGCACACCTTGGCCAGGAGGATCAGGATGAAGGGCAGCCCTTTCTGCAGCCAGCAGACCACGGCCTTCAGCTCGGACAGGGCGGGCGCGGGCGTGCCCGGCGGCTCGTCGCCGCCCTCCTCGCCGTGCCCGCGGTGGTCGCCGCCCACGTGCTGCAGCAGGGAGCCCCCGCGGTGGCCGGCGTGGTGGAAGTGGTGGTGCGGCGGCCGGTGGTGGTAGGCGCCTCCCTCGCCGCCGCGGCCGCCGTCCTCCCTGGAGGCCGGCATCGGGATGAGGACGTCCCCGCCGCCCGCCGAGGGCCCCAGCACCAGGCCGGCCGGGAAGGGGCTGGCGGGGAGGCTGCCGGCCAGGCCGGAGAAGAGCGCGGGCGGGGAGGCCGGCTCGGCCTTCAGGCTCTCGAACACGCCGCCCTCATCCACGCTGGCCTCGGGGCTGAGCGCCTGGCTGCGGTTTCTGCGCGACAAAGGGCTGAGGTCTGAGTCTGGCCCGCAGGTCCCTGAGGTCCCGCTGGAGCGGGATCCCGCGAGCTAGGCGGGAGGCAGCCCGACCGCGGGCGCAGAGGCCGGCCCCGGGGGGCCAGCGGGGGCAGCCCCACTGCTGGCTTTGTAAGAGGGACAGCCCAGAAGGCACATGCCAGCGATGCTGTGGACCAACGGTGTCCTCCCTGCCGTTCAATGAGGTCGTTAGGGTGGTGTCCTTGGAAGAAGAGGAGTTTAACAAACTTGGGAAGAAATGAACCCCGTGCACCCTTGACCTTGACCTTCCAGCCTCCAGCACCCTCAGAAATCTCCACTGTTGAATCCACCTGTGGCCCCCTGGGCACATCCAAGCAAGTGAATGCAAAAAGTAACAGTAGCAGGGTCAAAACCTGCACGGCACGCCTCCCCGTCAAAGGTTTCCTAAACGTGTGACACTGATCCACTCATGAAATCCCCGCGACCCTGGAATTAGGTGCTGATAACACCCCATTCTACAGGCAAGGAAACTGAGGCACACATGGAGTCACCTGTCCAGTCACAGGGCTGGTAAGTGACAGGGCAGGGGATTCGGTCCCAGGCTGGAGCCCGTTTTCTTAGCCGTTCTGCTTCACTGAAGAGCGAGCTCAGAACTCCATGAGTCTAGACCAACCGGAGTTTTCCAGAAGGGCCAGCCTTGGACGGCTGGTATTTGGTGGGCGGCAGTCAGTCATGGGAAGACAACTCGGTAGATGGCCCCCCTCTGACCCCAGACCCCACTGCCGTGTTAAGTGCTCAGTGCAGGGAGACTTTCTCTAGCCCCTGTGGAGACCTCCAGGGACAAATTTCCTTTTCTAGTGCCAAGCACAGGTTTCTCGGGTTGGAATGAGGCAAAGGATTTGGTGGCTTTTGGGAGCCACTGCTGAGGAGCAGAGAGCGCAGAGCGACCCCTGCAGGAACGGGGAAGAAGTGACAGCAGCTTCCCGTGACATTGCGCCCTGGCGTTCTGGAGGCTTCCCTTCTCTGGGGCTCACTATGTGACCTCAAGGCTACACCACAGTCAGGAGGTGACTGGGTCTGCTCGATGTGCATGTGCCGGGGAGGAAGAGGCGGGCAGAGAGCCGCCCCACCCCTCTCCCTGGGACGTCCCTGAAGTAGGTGTGGCAGGCTCCTCAGCAGACCCGGAGTGTCTCCAGATACCTCAGGAGCTGCATAAAGCAAGGGCTGAGGTCATTCACCTCTGGACCTCCTGACCCAGGGCACACAGTAGGTGCTTAACAAATGTATGCAAGATATCATCCAGTCCTGCCACAGCCATAGAAGGGAGGCTATGGGGGAGATCGAGCGCTGCTCACACTTGACCTTGTGTCGATTTTCCACTCATTCCACATACATCTGATTATTTCACCATCCCACAAAAGCCATCTAAAGGCTCCTCGGTTTATGCTTCGCAGTCTCAGATCAATCCTGAAGATAGTACTAACTGCATTCCCATTTCACAGACACAGAAAGAAAGGCTGAGAGGGGACTTGCGGATGCCCTGGACCGCCTGGGCTCAGGCTCCGAGGTCGTGACTCCCCCTTTACTCACTACTCAGGGGCTTCCTGCCGAGATCACCACCCACCCCACCCCATCCAGGCTGCCAACGCTTATCCATGAGATTCCCGCTGAAATCTCTCTTCCTTGGTGGAGCCTCCCCTGCCTCCTGGAAAATGTCTGCACCTGCTTCTGGTTCTCATGCCCACAACCTCCCCTGCCCGGGACTGATCAGTCAGCAATGTATCGTGTATCCTTCCTGGAGACCTGTGGCTCTCAATCCCTGCTGCCCATTATAATGACTGGGGAGACCTTTTGCTAAATAAAGGTACCCCGGCCCCACTGCAGGCTAATTCAATCAGAATTTTAGGGGGAAGGTAGGCCCAGCACCTCAAGTTCTGGAGTCACCCCGTGTTAACTAGCATGCTGTCAGCACTCTGAACAAGCACTTTAAACTGGGCACGCTCTGTAGGGTCAGAGACCAGAACCTTTGCTCCCTGTGCTTCTCTACCGCATGTCCCATGCGCGTCTGGCACACAGAATATGCTCAATAAATAAATGCTGCTTTAAAAAAATGAATGGCTGGGTGCTAAGGCACATGCCTGTAATTCCAGCAACAGTGGAGGCTGAGGCAGGAGGATCAGAAGTTGGAGGCCAGTTTCAGCAACTTTGGGAGGCCCTACTTCAAAACAAAAATAAAAAATAAAAAGGGGTGAGGATATAGCTCAAGTGGTAGAGTACCCCTGGGTTCAATCCTTAGTTAAAAAAAAACAAAGAAAGAAAAGAAAAAAGGAATGCATGATCACACTAAGAGCTCCGAGAAGGCCTGCAATTGAAAAAAATGGACTTTATTTAAACCTGATGTTTCCCAGATTTAGTCAACCACAGAATTCTTTCTGTTTTTGAGACGCGGTCTTGCTGCGTTTCCCAGGCTGGCCTTGAGCTAACAATCCTCTTGCCTCAGCTTCCCAAGTGACCGGGACTGTGGCTGGTACACCATGCCCAGCCCTTCGAATTCTTTTTGCCCATGGAAAACCGATGAATGTCTTGCAGAATAGCTGTTAAAGACGGCAGGGGACATGCTGGCCTGAGGTCTCAGGGTTGGTGGTCTCTTTAGCTTCACACTGGACCTGAGAAGCACATTTCCATAAACCTGGCACCACCTCCCTCTCTCCCCGCATGCACCATCCCGACTCCAGAGCCTGGGAAATGTGTGTCCTCCTCCCTTGGGCTCTTTATAATAATCATGATAATATTAATAATGACAAGAATAACAGACACCATGGCTATGAGTCCCGAGGGACCAAGGGCTTTCTCTGTACTTCAAGAAGCTGAGCTTAGAAAGTACAAGTCCTGGCAGGGGCCACACTGGCCCATGTGCCTGCCCACACTGCCCCGTGGGGCCCTAGAAAGCCCTCCCTGCTCCTCCAAGCTCACCAGCACTGAGTTCATGGCGCCCTGGTGCGACCAGGGAAGACTCAACCCACCAAGGGCTTTTTATATTTGGCCCCTCTTCCCTCCACCTCTCCCCTGTGGTCAGTTGGGATTTCATCCTAAATGGGAAAGACATTCCTTGGGGAGACAGGCTGCGCTTCCAACTTAACCACTTAAGGGTTGGAACGAAGGAGCCCTGGAGAAGTAGATCTGCTCAGACAGGAAGCACCCAAAATGTGGTGTCTCAAAGCACAGATTTTGGAGGACAAGTAGACTGAGCCCCAAATCTCAGACCTGCCACTTCCTCGTCATTGACTTTCGGTAACTGACTTCCCCTCTATGCACCTGTTTCCTCATCTGTAAAATGGGGACAGACACAGCCCTGGCCTCAACAGGTTAATGTGAGGGTAGCAGAGACAGTCACTACATGGTGGCCATTATTTTTCTGCTGTGGTATCTGCCTCAAAAGACCTCATGGTCCACTTGGGAGCAGATGGCAAAGCTGTCTTCAGAGACCAGAAGGCTCCAACAGGCATGCTTCTTACAAGCCAAGATACGTTTGTGCATTTTCACACTCATTCACAAGCCACTCTGAGTTTTACCATCTGTCATCTGTGGGTGGAAAATCTGAGACCCAGGGGTGAATTCACTTGCCAGAGGCACCACAGGGTTGTCTTCACCTGTTTTCTGTTGCTATAACAAAACGCCTGAGATTGGGTAATGTATAAAGAATAGAGGTCTATTTGGCTTACAGTTCCGGAGGCTGAAAGTCCAAGAGCTCGGGGCTGAGGGCCCTTGTACTGCATCATCACATGGGGAAGGGCATCCTGTGGCAGCAAGTGTGTGAGCCCAGCTCTCTCTTCTTCTTATAAAGCCACCAATGCCACTGTGGGGGTCCCACCCTGAAGACTTTAATCCTGATTACCTCCCAAAGACCCCACGTCCAAATGCCATCAGTGTCTGCCTCTCGGATGATGTTTTCAACACATGGATTCTGGGAACATCTCCCCCAAACCACAGCAGGTGGGAAGTGACTGAGCTGGGATTTTGGCCAAGGGTTGTCTGCCTGGTAGCTGGTGATCTCCTGCAGAGCAGGCAGGCTTCCTCCCAGACTTGGTCCTGGGGCTGGGCCTGGATGGATGGACACTACTTGTCATTTTGGAACTCACCCGAGTTACAGGGGACCCAGAGTGGGATGTGAGGGAAGACAAGCTTGACTGCCTGCTCTGTGGTCACCTGTGCTAACACGGAGGTTCTGGGGCTGGGACGCCGCTGCACCTGAGGCCAGGCCCCCATGGTGCACGCTCTTGGATTTAAACAGACACATTCTAGGAGCTGAGTGTTTTAGCTGTGTGTGTATCCATCCTGTAACTGTCTATTTGGAACCCATTAACCACAGCCACACAGTGGCCGAAGGTGTTCACATCTCGCCTGCAATCAGGGCTCACAGCTCCGCCCACTCCTTACCGCTCCCACATGCAGCCAGTGTTTTCTCTGTCCTAAATCACTCAGGGTCAGAAAGCAAATGCCAGAGACGGCGCCTCCCCCGCAGAGCCACTTCAAACCAGCCAATCGTAAGCTGTTTCCCTGCCCTACCTGGTTTTTCCTGCAGAAAACACAGTAAAGACAACGGCCTGTGGCCCCCACAATGCAGTGCTTCCCCACATGGCCCGTGTGGTGTGCTGGGCAGGTCTTTTTCATTTCAGTTTTGGGTTGCCCTTCGCCACCCAAAGCCTGGGGCCCTCAGCAGGAACAAACCCAGGGGATGCCTACCTTTCAGGTGGAACGTTGTCTGTGTTGCTGCTGTGGCGCCTCTGCATCTTCCTTAACACCTGAAAGCAACGCAGGAGTGAGGCAAGCCTCCCAGCTCTCCTCCCACCCTTCAGGTCACCATGGCAACCATCGACCAGTACTGCCTGCCCCTTACATCCCCGGAGCCCTCTGACCTTTTCCAAACTATGCTTCTATCTTTATTGGCACTGGATCCCAGTTCAACATTTAACCCCACAGGAAAGAGTTCTCGCATTTCGCAGGTAGAGATGTGGAGACCCAGAGGTGGGGGAGGGCCTCCTGGGGAAGGAGACGGCAGGGACTGGGCAGCAGAGAGGTGCTGGATGTGGTGAAGTGAGCGCTGGTCGGGTAGTCAGGGGATGGAGATTCTGGATCCGTGCTGTCCCTAACTGGCCATGTGACCTCAGGCAAATCGGTAACCTCTCTCTGGCTCCAGATTCCCCTCGAGTCCACGGGTGGAGTGCAGTGGTCGAACACAAAGCTTCCTGCCATCCCTTGCATTTACTGAAGCAGTAATGAAGGTTGGATTCTGATGGAGACACATCACCTGGTTCACCGTGAGGAGCCACATGGACTTCAGAACTCCATGTTGACGACAGCTGAGGTGGATATTCAGGGCTCCTGGTGGGGGTGCGACCACCGGATCCCAGAGAGAGCAGGCCTTCCCCTCCTCTTCCTCTCCAGAGGGATGCACAGGTCAGGGAACTAATCGGACTCCAAACCCTGGATGGCACAGAACACTCGGGTGAATAATCCACACATAGTCAAGTAGATGACAATTCTTGCGACATCATCGGTAACTGTACCCAGATTCCATCTGCTTAATATCTCTGGGTGGCTCCTTACTGACTCCTCTTTGAGTCTCTTTAGGACAATTATGATCATAATGTATTTTGTCCTGTTGATAAAATATGAGTCTTGAGCTGGGGATATAGCTCAGTTGGCAGAGTGCTTGCCTAGCATGCACAAGGTCCTGGGTTCAATCCCCAGCACCGCCCCCTCAAAAAAAACCAAACAAACGAGTCTTGATTGGAGAATACAGAAAATATGACCCTCTACTGGCTTCCCACTCAAACCAGAATAAAACCCAAAGCTCTGCTCACAAACTACAGGTTCCACTTTCTAACCTCATTTTCTTCCACTCTCCCTTCTACGATGCACCTCCAGCCTCACTGGTCTTATGGTTCCTCCAACATATCTGCTCATCCCTGCCTCCGGCCTTTGCACTGGCTGTTCCCTTTCCCTGGAATGTTTTTCCCTTCTATGTTGAACAGCTAGCTCCCTCGGACCAAATGTCACCTCCTCCCAGGCGTCTTCCCTTTCCTGATTCCTCCTACCATTGCACTGTTTTATTTTCTCCACGTCACTTACCAGTTATTTACAAGTATGTTAATTAATATGTGATCTCTTCCCCATTACAAGGTAAATTCCACGAACACAGGAATCCTGTGTTGGTCCCTTTACCTCTGCATCTAAAGCACTCTACAAGTATTTATTCAATGGATAAAACACCCATGGGTCTCCCACTTACCTTTTTCTCCATCCCTTGCTCACTGTCCCACCTTTCACACAACAGAAAAAAATACTGTGGTACACTTTCCACAAACAGGTTTGGCCTCCTGGAATATTTTCCTGCACCAGGACCACAGATGGTACCCAACTCTTAGTTCAGGGCACCATAATTGGCTGTTAAATGACTTCCCACTCCTGACCAGGCTTCTTAGGGCCACGAAATAGACAAAACATCAACTAAGTTTTCTTGCCCTTTTGGAAAACTAGTTAAGAAATGGGTCAGCAGCACCATCTTTATATATAAAGGAAAGATCATGACACATTTTTTTTTTCCCTGAACTTGCAATCTTCCTTCATAGCTTAGCCCCAACTATCTATCCACCATCCCTTGCAAATCCTTGGGGGAAATAAAATACAGCATCCCAAGGTTTCTATCCACAAATCTGGCACAACCTCCTAAATCAAGTGCCCAAGACTCCACAGATGCTTGCTTTTGAAGGGTCTTCAGATTCTGGGTTGGAAGCAGGCCATACATAATTATTTCAATATCGAATTCTGGAATAAAATTTTGCACCTAAATAATTGAATGAAACGCCTTTTCAACCCGCGGCTCCATGCAAGGGTCTACCTCCCTCTGAAGGACCACAGCGAGACTTTTCAATGCTTGTAGTGTTTCAAGCTGCGCCCCGGGCCGTTTCAAGACTGCCCCGAAATGCCCGCAAGAGAGCATCTCCTGCATCACTCGCACTGGAAGTGGACAGGTGCACTTCGGATACAACGTCGCCAGCGCGTCCTATTCCAACGACCAACGCACAGGGGAAAACGCTCTCGGACTCCGAGGGCTGAGGACTACACACCTCGCCGGGGGGGAAACCGCGAACTCTTTTTACCTGCCCAGACAATACAGCAATCACAGCCGCATCATTCACATCCAGCCAAGCCAATCACTCGCGCGTCCCGGGCGTCACGTGACTTCCGAGTACTTCCGGCCTCTGGTCGGGTTCTGTCTCGGGTTTCCAAGGCCAGACGCCAGGATCCCGGCACAGTTACGAGCTCGCATACGATTGCCCGCCCCTTTCCCCTAGTTTTAACCAATAGGAGGCCGTCTCTTCGCAAGGACCAATGGCGAGGCGGCTTTGAGGGGGCCGACCGGTGACGCAAGCGGGGCGGAGGCGGGGCCCGTGGCGGGGTCACGTGGTGCGACGCGCGCCGGCTGCCGGGAGCTGGCTGGGCCGCGGACGGCGGGGCCGGTGTTGCAGCAAGTGGTCAGGCTGCCCGGCGCGTAGGGGCCATGCCGCCGGGTCCCCGGGCCTGCCTTGCCCCGCTCCCCGGCCGCCGCGCCCCGCGTCCCCGCCGGGATGGTGAACCTGGCGGCCATGGTGTGGCGCCGGCTCCTGCGGAAGCGGTGGGTGCTCGCCCTGGTCTTCGGGCTCTCGCTGGTCTACTTCCTCAGCAGCACCTTCAAGCAGGTCAGTGACCGCCCGGCTTCTGCGTCCCAGGGTCGGGAGAGGTGGGCGTTCCTGCCCCGCGGCCCCGGGCGGGTCAAGGGTCCTGCCTGTTCCGCGGGGGCGTGGGGCGGAAAGGTCTTGCTGGGCCGGGGCAGCGCGGGGACTCGAACCCGCCGCGCTGGGCCCTCCAGCTGCGCTCCTGCCCTTTATTGGCGCTCGGTGCTCCTCTTCACCTGCCAATCCAGGCCTGCGGGGGGCGTGCCTTTCCTTCTCGATGCGGTGCAGGGAGAGGTGGGCGTCCCCGCCTTACGGCCGGGGTAACCGGGGCTCGGAGGGGTGGAGGTGACTGGGCCCGGCAGTGGTCGGGCGCCAAGCCAGCGCTGGCGTGCCTGCTCTGTTCAATTTGGCGAGTCGGGGTTGCGTGCTGAGGCCACCTGGGTGACTCGACGGAACTTCTTTTGGTGCACAACTTGGTTGGGTGGAGTTTTCTTTTCATTCCCCCTTCTTTTAGTTTTTCTTTAGATGTCCAACTTGAGCGCTTGAGTTTAAAGAAAGGGTGGCTGAGCATATCCCAGGGTGTACCGGGGACTGTCCTTGGTTTTGCAGTTGTCCTGATGTCGTTAAGAGCCTGCCTTTACACTCTCAAAGGTCAAGTTCGAAAAAGGAAGATAGGGAATTGTATCCACCTCCCCCTTTAGACGAGCAGAGAAGAGTTGCAAGTCTCTTGTTGGCCAGGAAGTGTGCTGATCGTGAACAGCTGGGCTTCTGTGACTTGTGTTTTCTGGTACCTCTGGACACTTCTCCAGTCATGTGTTGCTTCTTAGAATGGTGGGCCTGTGAGTGTTGTGTGCCAGGACTCAGTCCCCTGGCTTCCTCTTTACCTGACCCAGGTGATCTCTAGCACCATTGTTTACCCACTGTATGCTGATTTCCCAATGTATAACTCCAGCCTAGACCTGTCCAGAAAACCCCAGATTCTTCTAGGTGATTGCCTACTTGATATCTTTTTTTTTCCCCAAAAAAAGTTCTGTGATAATCATAAATTTCATTTTTGTAACCATTTTTAACCATACAGTTCAGGAGTAGTGAGTGTCTTTATAATGTGCAGCCATTGCTACCATCCATCCCCATAATTCTCTTCATCATGTAAAAAATGGTACCTAGTAAACAGTAACACCCCATTCCCTCTTTTTTCGGGTCCCTGGCAGCAGCTGTTCCACTTGACAGCTCTTCCTGATCATACTTGGCCAAAGCAGAACTCTCATTCTCCTGTGCCAGGACTTGTCCCCCCGCCCCCCCACAGTCTTCCCATTCTCACTAAAGGGCGTTACTGTTCACCAGGTGGTCCAAGCCACAAATGCCTCATTCTTTTCTGACATTTCCTATATCCAGAATGTTGGCTCTGCCTCTGCCATGTGTCCTGGATCTCTTCATTTCTCTTGGTTGTCACTGTTGCCGCCCTAGGTTAAGCGTCTGTCGTCTTTTACCTGGACCACTGCAGTAGCCCAGCAGGTCTCTGCTTCCTTTCTTGTCTCATGATCACTTCTCTACCCAGCAGCAGGGGTGATAATCTTTAAGAGGATCAGGTCATGTTACTCTCCCATGTGTATTGTTACCCTCGGGTAAAACCCCAGATTCCATTCTGGGGTCTGTGTGTTTGAATCTTTTCTGTCATTTCAGGTCAGACTAACTGTCCATATTTGGTTACTCTGGCCATACCTGGTGATCCAGGATTTCTCGCCCATAAGCTTTATTTTCTTTATGGTAGGACTCCCCAACTGAACATTCTTGTTCATTTACTTGTTTACCTGTCTTGCCTCACTCATCGTTTTTGAAGGTATTTCTTGAAGAATAAGGACCTCATGTGTCTTGTTCAGAGACCCTTCAGCCCCTCAAATACTGCCAGGCACTTCAAATACTGGTTGAACAAACAAGCGTCTTTGTAGCCAGTTGTGGTTGCGCATGTCTGTCATCCCAGTGGCTCGGGAGGCAGGAGGATCACGGGTTCAGAGCCAGCCTCAGCTAAGTGAGGTGCAAAGCAACTCAGTGAGACCCTGTCTCTAAATGAAGGGGATGTGGATGCGTGACTGAGTGCTCCTGAATTCAATCCCTGGTACTACCCCCCCTCCCCCAAAAAAGTGTCTGTGCACTTGGGGTGGCATTTGTACTTGGGGTGCTGTTTGCTTTTTCTCAAGCTGGCACTCCTGATTTTTTGTCTTGTCTCTTCCTTCCCTATAAAACCTAAGTACCACAGTGTATCCTCTTCACTTTATTTATTTTTATTACAGTGTCTTTGTTTCTTGCTGTGACCTGTGACCACAAGTGGGCAGGGTGGGAGTAAAGGCATGACTGAAGCCCTTGTAACTTGGTAGAATTTTCACCTTGCAAATTTTTTGGGTCTGATTCCCCAAAATATAAGAAGCACTGATCTGTCGACTGCTTGTGTTGTCCATCGCTGTGATAGGTCCTTTCCCCGACTGGCTGACTGAATTCTCTAAAGAGGGCTTTGGACTAAAGGTAGGGCTTGCTCCAGCATGACGGGGTCTGGGGAGAACCTGGGCGTCTCGCTTATCCTGGAGGCTGGGAAGTCTGAGGCCTCCACCCTGTGTGGACGCAGTCCATGTCTGGTGGGAACCCCCTTTCTGGCTTACCCTTGCATGGTGGGAGCGATCCGGTCCCTTCAGCCCCCTCCAAGGGCATCAATCCGGTAACAGGCGCTTCACCTTCATGACCTCATTACCTCATGGAGTCTAATGACCTCCCAGAGGCCCCACCTATAATATGGACGTCACCTCCCCTAGTATCACTTTAGGGACGAATACTCTAACATAGGGTTTTTGGGGGGAAGTGTCCAGTTGCTAGTGCCGTAGGGCTGCATGGATCAGCTGCTCACGAAGCTGGCCCTGGTGGCCTGTCAGACGCTGCTGCACCTCGCTTCTGCCTCAGTAGTACCGGCCATGGAAGGTAGTGCACAGGGTGCTGCTGTCTGGTTACACGACGTGTACTCCCGGTGACTCTGCCTCACCTTCTCCAGCAGCGCGCGACTGCCTTTCCCCTGCAACAGGTCGATGCTCGAGAGACAGTGCTCACGTTTTTGTTTGTGTGTTGATATGAGGAAGATATCTTCTTATATCTCAGACCATGTAAGCTGCCTTTGCTCAGAGTGGCTAGTTTACATCTTTTATCTGCATTGTTTTTCGTGTTTAAATCTTATTTCTTTTGGAGTTTATTTTTGTGTAGAATGTTACTTTGCCTTAAATTCCGCTTACCTTTGGAAAAGTCAAGCATCATACTGGTAATCCAACAGTTCCCCTCCCTATTTGGCTTCTATCCTTTGACCACTTTACTTGTGGGTGTCTTTCTTTCCACTTTGTGGGACTTCTCTGTGGTTGGGGATTATTCTTTTGTGAAGGTGCAAGGTGGAATCTCAGGCAGGTCTGCCTGATTTTCAAGCTCATGTTCTTCATTAATAACATTGTGACTGACAAAACAGCTATAATGTGCAGTATTTGCACAGTGGTTTTTAAAAATGGGATTTAGAATATATGAAATTTCAAATTAATCTTTTCTTCTGGCTTCTTTTGAAAAACCAGATTTGTTAGCAGTAGATCTGCTGGCAACACTCAGTCTGGAGGGGTCTGAGCTGATGTACACCAGTAGATTGTGGGCGATAGCCTTCCTCCAGGTGACTCACTCCTTGTCACGTCCTGTTTCCTGCGCTAGACATCAGGGATGTTCACAGGGCGGAGGTCGGCCTCCTCTGCACAGGTGGGCCCTGCTCTCCCGCCCTCTTGAAGGTAGGAGCAGCCACGTGGCAGTGAGTGGGGAGCCTGTGTGCTGGGCGGGGGCCCTGCTGCCTGAGAAGCAAGGATGAGCAGAGACCCCGGCGCACTGTGTGGGGCTTGTACCATGAGCAAGGAATAATCCGTCCTGTTCAGCCACTGAGGTTCAGACTCGGAGTAACCTGGTCCAGCAGCTTCCAGAACGTGGTCTGTCAACCCCGGAGGGGTCCCGAGACACTTTCAGGGGTCTGCGTGGCCAGAATCATTTTCAAAAGAGCCCTCACGTGTGCTTTCTTCACTGGTGACCCTCGAACTGCTGGTGCAGAAGTAATGGTGGGTGGACCTGGTGCCTCAGCCCTGGGTAAAGCAGTGACCCGCTTGTCCCGCAGCAACGGCATTCTTTGCTGTCACACCAGTATCGAAAGCCTTCTTTCACCCGAGGGCGAAGCCGTAAGCACGATTAGCCTTGCCAGTCCCTGGCCCGTCCTGCTCTGTCAGTGCCTGTCTTTCTGGTGATGAGATGGGAGATGGCTCACCCAGCTGTCCCCCGCGGGCTGAAGCCTGGCTGTCTGAGGAACGGCCCTTGGCGACCGAGCTGCACACTGCACCGACCGAGCTGCACGCTGCACCGGTTCCACCGTTTTCACCTGAACACCGAGCGCTACACTGTAGTTATTCAGATTTGGAGATTTGATAGACATTTTCTTGAAAACCAGTGAAGTGAGCCTGTTACTGCACAGAAAACAGCTGACGATATTTGTTGCCAAAGATGAAATCCAAACTTTCAAGTGAAAATCAGAATTTTGGGAAACATGTTTGTGCCATCCTGAGCTTGATAACTTCCCAACACTTAAGGAACTTCCATTTGGTCACTGGTGATATTGACATATGTGACCTTTTTGATATGTAATGAAAATGTTGTCAACATTTGGAAGATCTGCATAAGATCTGTTCAAAGTGCAAGAGAGACGCATGGATTTTAACAGTGCATGAAAAGTTCACAGGCATGGTTTCAAAGTCCACATCACACGGAACTGCTTTTTGGCAACAGTTTTACTGAGATATAATTCACATTTATATAATTGTATAATATGATTAAAGTGCACAACTCAGTGTGTTTAGTGACTCACAGTTGGGAAGCCAGCACAGGCATATTTTAGGACGTCTCCTTCACTTTTTTGTCCTTCCCTCTCAGCTTTAAACAATCACCAATCTACTTTCTACTTCTATAGGTTTGCCTGTTCTGGATCTTTCTTATGAGTGGAGTCTTACAGGGTCATTTGTGACTGACTTCTTGCAGCGGGCTTGTCTTTGGGGCTCATCCGTGGGTGGCATTTATCAAATCTCCATCTTCCTGTCTGACTAGATGTCGTCAGCATCTGTCGCATCTTACCCAGTCATTTTTGGTGGCATTCTTGACTGGTATGAACAGCGCTCTTGTGGACACCTGTTGGCAGGTTTTTGTGGGGGCATGTTTTCATTTCTGTTGGGCACAGAGCTGGAGTGGAATTGGTGGGTCAGATGGCAGCCCAGCGTTTAGCTTTTTTGGGGACTGCATGACTGTCCTCCAACACACTGGTATAGAACTTCACTGTCAAGGATTGGGGTCAAGTGTGGCAGTCATCTGCGAAAGCTGTTGACATCCTCCAACCCTTGCAGCCTCACCTGTAAGCACGTAGCTCTTCTTCCTGTGCTTCAGCCCGGACTGCAGATTGCAGCAGACTGAATGCGGAGGCAGACAAGACTCCAGCGCCCCACATAAGCCGTGGGTCAGGTCACAGCAACATAAAAACATTGCCCCTCTTTCATTAATGTTTCTTGGAAAACTTTTTTTTTTTTTTTTTTAACAAAAATGTGCTTACATGCCATGAGTTCATTATTGTTATTTTTAAAAGAATTAACAATTGATTGAATGTAAATATCTTAAGAATGTATTTAATTTTTGATACGGTAAACATCATCAGTCACAATTCACAGAAGCCCACATATTGGGTCCTTGGTGATCCTTTCAAGCGTATTAAGGGTCCGGGACTAGAACTTCGAGCAGTGTGGCCCTGGCCAGCCTGGGCTGCTCCCTGCCTGCCTTGCCTGTGCTGCCCTGGTGCTGGGCATGCTTCATCTTGGTGCTGCCAGTCTGCAGCATGTGCCTGGAGGTGAGTTTGCCTCCCCTCACCTGGCCGCACCTCTCCAGGTTCTCCATCTGCAGAACAGCACGGTGAGCTGGAGTTCGGGGTCGGGGAGGGAGGTGTTTATCATTAATTGCGAAGAAGCCTGGAAACTTGGAAGCTCCGCAGAGTCCCTAGCTTTGCTTGGGGAGACAGCAGATGCAGCAGGGCGTCGTTGGTCCAGAGGATAGTTATTAGCTTCTGCTTCTTGGATTCTTCTTTTCTTTGGTTTTCATGTTAATGAATGCTTTGGGGAATCATTTAAATTTTTACAGATGGGAACACAGGAGAAATCAGTGAGGGCGGTGGGGATGCCTTTGGGGCAGAGGGTTGGGGATGGCAAGTGGTGCCAGGTAACTTGGGCCTGTTCTTTAACAAAATCTTCATGAGCACCACTGTATGCCTCTAGGCATGTGCTGCTGCGTGTTGGAGATGGAGCGTGGGCGGAGCAGGTGATGTCTGCTCTCCTAGTACCTGTCATGTGGGGAAGGAGGAGAGACAGTAAGCAGAACGCTCAGAGAGGCTGGTTTGTGTGCACAGCAGGACACGCAGGAGGACGGGGCGGGGCAGGGCAGGCCTGGCTCCAGGGCTTTTGGCCTGAGGTCAGAGTCGCCCAGTGCTGGCCGTAGGGTCCTCAGGTCCTCTCAGGAGTGTCCCCTGCTTGCTCCAGTGCTGCAGCTCCTACCATTCAGGGGACTATTTGCGAAACTCCTTGAAAAACACATTAACATCCTGGGTTTGAAGCGATTGAGTGTGAATCAGTGCCATCGTACACCCTCCGAAGGGCAGTGCAGCCGATCATGAGATGGCCTTGGTAGTCTGGCTTCTGTTTTGTGGTTTTCACTGATCACCAAGATGCAGGTCACCCAGAAAGTTTGTGAAGTGCCTCACAGGACAGAGGAGGGGAGCGGTCACCAGTAATCTCACTAACCAGAGGGGTCCCCTCCTTATTTTTTCCTGTCATTTTTCACACTTTTTCTGCATGTATTTAAGCCTACTGTTTCTGTACAACACATAAGCATTTTCTGCAACTTTAAAAGCTCTTTTTATTTTTTTATAACTTTAATTTTTCATTATTGGGTGCATCTCCCAAATACTAGACATGTGGGGAGCCCTTTGGCTTCCATCCTTCCCCGTTTCAAGACACTCAGGCAAATCTCTCAATGGCAGTAGTGCCTTAGGTTTTAGTGCTTTCTTAGCCACATGGGCCGTGAACATGTTTGACCTTTTTGACAACCCCTGAAACATACACAGCGCAGTTATTAATACACATTTTAAAAATCCAAGGCAGAGCAACCGCATCAGCCGTGCACATTCTGTAGCTGCTCACAGTTCTGAGGAAGGTTCCCATGGGTCTTTGTTCCTTTTTGTTCCCGCTCTTTCCTTTGTGCCCCAGGTGCCCCAGGACATCTGTCGTGGCGTCTGCAGTGGCCATTGCAATGATTGGGTGCAGACCTCCTTGCCAGCAGCTCCCAGAAGGTTTTGGAGACTGGAGCACCTGGTCACCTTTGTCCCTGCAGCCTCTGTACGTTGTAGAAATTCCATACCTTTGAATCTTGAATGAAAAGATACACATATTTGGTGAAGAGCTTCAAGCTGAGACCACCTGATAGGGTAGGGGGGAATAGTTTGGGAAAAGTTTAAACGCCCCCATCCGAAGGAAGAAAGTCCATGGTGCACCTTCCCAGGCTCCTTGAGAGACTGCGCCTTCAGAAGGGGAGCAGCGCCACTTGGTGACCTCGTGTCCCCTCGGCCTCGCTCACACGGTTCTTTTGGCAGGGTCTTGAATATTCATGTTTGAAAACAAGTTCAAGCCCTGGGAGAATTGTTCCCGTTTGCCAGGAATGTAGCGTGGAGCTCCCTCGGCCACCAACTCTTGTTTCTTTCGAGACAAATAACAGGATAGCTTGGGAACAGTGTTAAAGGCACTTTTAACCTTGTCCTAAGAGCCAGTTTACTGCACTCCGACCGGCCCCTTAATAGTCTTTATAGCTATTAATTTATCCAGGGTGGCATTTGCAGCTCAGTTTAATGTGCACATAGCTTGATGATGCAGTTAAGTGGTGTGTCCCCGCGAGCAGCGGGGTGTGAATTCACAGGTAGTTAAGCAGGGCGCACCTAAGCGATTTGTCCCAGTTCCCAAGACTCCTGCACTTAGCTGTTCTTCTCCCGCTGCCCGCGGAACACACCTGTGCTTGGACAGCTTGTGCCGGCTGGTGCCACTTTTTCCTTTTAAAATAAACCAAGTGTTCGGGGGGAGGCAGAGTAGAAATTAAAGTCACCTTGAAAGGTCATTTTACATACAGTAAATTAAAGAACACAAAAAATTCTAAATGACAGGACCACAGTTTTGGGGGAGTTATTTGACATCACATGGCATTTACTACTAAAAATCATTCCACAGAGATTTTAAATCCTCACATTTTATCGAGTGCCATCTCCCATAACAAAGCCTGGGCCTGGTGTTGATCTGTGGAGGATGTGCTTCCTGAGTCACGGCCATCAGTGATGGGTCATTACGCAGACCTGGAAATGAGAGTGTCCGAGATTGTGTAGGGGCTTGGAAATGTTTTCCTCTCCCGTTCGTGTCAAGAAGAACTGAATGCAAAGCATCCCAATTTGTGGAGTAAACTGGGCTCACAGGCCAGAAGTTCATCTGCAGACACAGATATGGTTTTATTTGTGTGATGGGATTGTGGGTAGTTTCTCTTTAATGTTGATAATCATTTTTTAAAAACACTTTTGGTATGGAATTATGAGTGCTTTACAGAAAAGTTGCAAGGATAGCCTAGCTCCTGTAGGCCCTTCACTTAGTTTCTCCTGTTGTTAATAAGCTTGTCTTAAACTAAAAATAACAATATTCCAAAGATGACCAAAGATAATCTGAATAACCATGAAGCTCCCTCCATGGTAGTGGTCTGTGGTAGACCTTTTCTGCTTTTCTCAGTTCTTTCCAACCTACAGGTCTGTGTTATAATTGTTATCGTAATACAATGGGCGACGCAGTGCACACTGTTCTCAATTTGCTTTTTCTTTTCCTATACTATAGCCACCCAGTGGTCTGCACCCCATCTGTTAAAATCATCTGGGGACTTTAAGAACACCGATTTCCAGTTCTCACCACAGAGGCTCTCTCCTCGTCTGTAGGCAGACTCAGGAATGAGAATTTGTTTTAAGCTCTAGGTAACTGAATGTTCAAGTGGGTTTCAAACCTGATCTAGACAGACGCCTGTCCGTCGCAGTCCTGCTTTTAAAGCTGTGCTATACCCAGTTGTTCTCTGTTGAGCTTCTAGGTTTTGTCTACCTTTTAAACAATGCTGTTGTAAATACCCTGTGCATCCTTACACGTTGGTGTTGTCTGTAGGATGGCCTTCAGAAAAGGGTTTGCTGGGCCAAATCGTGTCAATATGTATTTTTAAAAATGTTAATGACTCTTCCCAGATTACTTTCCTAAAGAAATCTTGGTAATTGCAAACATGTTTCTCAGTTTTAAAAAACTATATAAACTTTGCCATCAGATTTTCAAGGTTAGTCCCTTTTGCTTAAAAAGTGACACAAGACAGGTCTTTTTTTCGTTTGCGATGTGGAGTTTGAACCCAGGGCTTCTCACGTGCTAGGCCAGCCTCTAGCGCTAACTCCATCATCCCAGGCAAACCCTGCTCCTTTAAAAAACACTTCTGAGACAGATCCTCCTGTCTCCACTTCTCAAGTAGCTGGGATTACAGTCATGTGCCCCTGCACCCTGCAGCAGATCAGTCTTCACGGTAAAAGCCACCGAGCTCCGGATGGTGAATGTTTAAAGAACTTGAAAGCCTTCAGGAGAGGCTTTCCAGCTGTCCTGCTTTCCAGTGGTGAGGTGAGCGTTCAGAAGGTGGCTGTCTCGTGCTCGGCTGGTTTTCTGGCACTCGAGCGTCTTCCTCCTCAGTTTTTAATGGCACAGAAACGATGATTTTGAAGACTCAGCCCAGCACGGCTCCAGGGGTAGAAGCAGGGTATAAACTCTCGCCCCGGGGCCGCTCTTCCCTCTGGTGTGCTGTGGACATGCTGTGAGGGTCACACTCTCAGGACTCCTTCACCGATGACTCCTGAGATGACACGCTTCATCTTCCGCTAGGTCCGGCCCCTAACTCAGCTCCCACACTGTCTCTACTACCTTAACTGCCAGTGGAAGCGACCTTGTGCTCTAAATGTGTCTGCTGTGCCTGAGATGACAGTCACAAAAAATGTTTCCTTTTCTGTTTTAATGAAAGTAGTCAAGTTTTGTGTTCTAGTCCACATTTTTCTAATATGAAAAAAATTCTAAATGACAGGCCATCAGAAATAAAAAGTTCAAAACTTTGTACCTCCAAACAAGCACTTCTACGTGTTTTTAATGTGCACGTCATTCTGGACCTTGTGTGTAAGCCTGCCAGTTTGAGGCACAGCACGAACTTACCATTCGTTCCTACAATTTTATTTTATGATCCTGCTCAGAGGTTGCTTTTACCTCTCACTGTAGTCTACAAGAAATTGGTGAGATTGCAAGAAAAGTTACTTTAACCTTCTCATTGATGGTCTCTTGGTAGGAGGAGAGGGCGGTGAGAGATCGGAATCTTCTCCAGGTTCAGGACCACGACCAGCCCATTCCGTGGAAGGTGCAGTTCAACTTGGGCAATAGCAGCCGGCCAAGCAATCAGTGCCGGAACTCCATTCAGGGGAAGCACCTCATCACGGACGACCTAGGTAAGGCCGGCTTCCCGGGAGCCAGCGGCTTGGCGGGCTGTCTGGAGCTGGTGTTGGCAGGCGTTCCTCTGCGGTGCCTCTCCCTGCGAGCTCCTGTCTTCTTTGTCTTTCACACTGTGCTCATCGAGTCCCTTCATATCAGAGAAGCTTGCTTCAGTGACTCGGACTCCTCTGACGGTTCCTGGGTCTGCAGCTTCCGTGTAGCACCTTACGTCCATCCGTTGCTAATCTTGCTCTTGACAGCCTTTTCTTCTCATCTTGTTGGTGAACTCTGTAGGGTAAGAAAGAGCTCAGTTTAAAACTCCTTGGTGGCCTGAGTAAATCCGCATGCTGTTGACCCTCAGGAAATGTGGTCGTTGATGGGCTGAGTGGATAACTTCAAATGAATCATACTCAAAATATGTTCCTCTCAGCGGGAAACCGTCAGAGGAGGGTTTCTCACTTCCTTTTGAGCTATAAGAAAGGCAGTTCCTTCGTGGGCAGCGGACTAGATCCATGCCAGAGCTCAGCCTCCTGCACTGCCTCCTGCAGATGCTCCGCCCGCGCCTACCCACCGAGCTCCTGCCTGCTGGGTGCTGGGCTGCACGCATTCCTTCAGTGTCTCTCTTTCGTTTGTTTGATTTTGCAGCAGACCCGTGAGGGCAGATACTGCCAGCCTCATTGTGTAGGTGAGGGGAGGGGCCCCCGGGCTAGCGGCCCAGGATTGCTAAGGACCTTCATAACCCTTAAGCACAACGCCATTATCACATCAGAAAAACTCTCACGTTATCCTTCACGTTGGGTGTCCAGACAGTGTTCAGAGTTCCCTGATTGCTTCATAGGTTTTTTCTTCTTCTTCTTAACTAGTGGTTTGTAAATAACATGGTTTTCTTGTTTGTTTGCAAGCATACCTTTACCCTGTTTCAGAGAGTCTCAGGATAAATGGTTTGTGAACAGGACAGCATTGGAATTGCTACAGGTGCACCTGTCTTAGAATCTTCATCTACACATGGCGAGGCCAAGGGAGAGGGAGACCTGATTGCTTTAAAAACATTTGGAGACCCGGCAAAATAAAAAATAAAACTTTCTCAAAAAGAAAGTCATGAAACCAAGGATGAGGTTATTTGGAAATGAAAAAAGGGGTCAGAGGAAAACTGCCTACCTAGGGTAAGAGAGCTGAACATTTTAGGGAAGTGGACAACCTGTTCTTAAGGTCACAATGAAAAAACTGATATTGCAAGTGACTTTTTTTTTTTTAACAGTAAAGTTGAGCAAAGGGAAGGTACCTGCCACCAGACAGTGCAGCTGGTTGGTGGGTAGGCCTGTGACCGGGAACAGATGCCTCGACGTGGTGGAGTTCAGGCTTACTTCAGCTTTAGGAAACCTGACATCTTATGCCGTGACTTTAGAATGTAGCATTGAGTTATAAACACAATTTGTCATTTTCTTTGATTATAGCTAGCAGAAGAATCCTTTTCTTCTGATTAATGTAGATGAGACAGAGACTCACAGACTCATTAAATAAAAAGTTCTGAGAATCAACTCATCAATCAGTGAAAATCCAAGCGTCATAGGTTTTATTTTACATCCGTGAATATGGGAGAAGGGATTTAAGAAAGCAACTTGCAGCACACGTGCCTGTCAGCAAGCAGATGCCACCATGAATATTGCCAGGGCAACACATTATTAAATAAGGCAGCCAATTAGAATTGCAAGCTTACCCAGGTCGGAAGTTAATTTCCCAGGCAGTGGCAACACACTTTGAGGTTGTGATCTCATCGGACCTGTTGGAATAACATCTGCTGCATGATGCACAATGGGATGAGAGGTCTTGAGAACTTGACGAACTTTCCAGAAATTAGACCTGAAGATTCCAGGCTTAATGCTGGAAGTTGGCTCTGGAAACAGAAAGAAGGCCTGAAATACTGATGCAGTATGGAAGAAAAGGGCAGAAGGGTGACTTCGACAAGTGGAGTTTCGGTCACACAGTGTTTTCTATGTTCCTGGCACAGAGTCGCTGTGTGTTTATCATTTTGGGCAGAATTTTGAGAAAAGTGCTGACTTACTTGGATTAGTTATTTGAATTCCCTATAAAGAAAATAAGTAGGAATAGTTGGGAAAATCCCAGAAACACTCACCATGCCATTAGAATCATCTCTCCTAACCTCGGAGACAGAGTAGCATGGTCACACAACACAGAGGGCTCCAGTTTCCCAGGTAACCAGGTCTGTTCTCCCGAGGCCGCGGTGTCTCAAGTGTTAAGCAAGGGCCCCCTTGGTCCCTTCTGTTGTCCTTATTCTACTGGTGCCTCCTGCTTCTACCCGGGCTTTGTTTTCCAGTGTAGCTTCTGAAAACAACCTCTGCTTCACCAAGTCTCATTCTCTGAGGACAAGGAGCTGGGGCATGTGAGTGGAATGATGCTGGGAACAGCTGCTCTGCACCTGTGGACCTGTGCACGCACCTGTGGGCCTGAGCATGCACCTGGGAGTTTCTCAAGAGCCAAGGGGTGGCCCTCCTGGACTTGTTCTTACATTTTTCTGTCCCACTCCTGGAAGGATGTAGAGAAATGTCTGTGTAGCAGCTCTGAACAATAAATCAGTTTCTGTGGGGGAGGTGATGTTATGCATACATCACCTGGGCTGGAGGAGGTGGATGCATGTAGTTGAGGGGAGAGAATCAGGAGGAGGTTGTCTCTTCGTCAGGCATTGGAGAACTGTGTTCCCTGATGCCAGGGGTAGCTGAGTCCCTGGTATATTCATGTGTAAATAACCCAAATTACTTTATATAGGTTAAGTATGACTATTTCCATTTGAAAAATTCTCCAAATTGCTAAATAAACAGATAGCACTTAAAAAATGTTTGTAAAGAGTGTTTTATTTGCTAGTTAAATCTATAAAGATCTTTTGTGAATGAATGCCTTGGTTTTTCCTATTTTCATATTTTTATCTGATAAAGAGTATTCTCAGCACTGCGATGGGGGAAAAACGGAAGAAAGAAAAGAGGACATTTTTCTTGAGGCTCTGATGAAAGATTGGCGTGCAGAGGTTGAACAGGAAATTGTGGGCGGGACTTGCAGTGTTGACATGGTGACCAGATCAAACGCCGGGCAGCAGGCTAGTGGGCATTGCATTGTAGAGCCTGGCTCTGATGGGGGAGTCCCTGTTCCCCCACGCCCTCTGCGAGGAAGTGGGGGCCCTAGCCGTGTTTCCATGTTCTGGCTCTACTGTGGTCAGGCGCTCTGGCTCTTTGTGTAGTTTCTTGGTGCTGCTCGGTGCTCACTGCTGGCCTCACGCTCAGGCTCCTCTGACTGGCAGGGTACGTCTGTGAAAGGAAGGATCTACTGACGAACGGCTGCTGCGACGTCAGCGTCCCCAGCACGAAGCAGTACTGCTGCGATGGCTGCCTGGCCAACGGCTGCTGCGGCGCCTACGAGTACTGTGTGTCCTGCTGCCTGCAGCCCAACAAGGTACGGGAGCCGCCGGTTCCAGGCCCCTCTGGCCCAACACCCTTTATTTCGTATGATCGCGAGGCTCTTCTGAGGTTCTTCTGGTTGTAGAACTTAGAAAGAACTTCGCAGGTGTCAGAAAGCACTGCTGTACAGCAGGCTTCGTCCTCAGAGAAAGGAGCAGGTTCCCAGGGACTCTGACAGAAATGGCCGTTGTGTTGCTAATCAGAGATCTAGTGAGTGAGGGACTGGGCTCCCTCTCTCCCGCCCTCTGTATCAGCAGCTCTTATTGAGCCATGGCCTGTGCTGGCTCGTGTGGAATTATCACAGGTACTAACTTTTGTTTCCATAGCAACTTCTCCTGGAACGCTTCCTGAACCGGGCAGCTGTGGCATTCCAGAACCTCTTCATGGCAGTGGAAGATCACTTCGAATTGTGCTTGGCTAAGTGCAGGACCTCTTCCCAGGTCAGAAGCCACCATCTCTAGCTGGGGGAGGCGGGAAGAGTCTGCAGCTGGAGAAAACCAGCAAGCGTACGCGGGCGGAGCGACGGTGGAGACGAGGTTGAGAGGAAGCCACGCCAGGCTCTGTCTGGAGTAATGATGGTGTTCACAGTGTCAGCAGGAGACGCCTCCAAGTTGGGACAAGTGAAGCCTTTATTTTAGCTCAAGCCCAGCCACCTCTCACGTCTCCCGTCTGGTGGGCATGTTTGCACTTAAGTGGAGGCATAAAAGTGGTTTTTCAAGTCTGGGTGCAGTCTTACTAATCCAGCTCTTATTTTTCTCTCTGTGTTTGACTGAAATTTGAGTTTGGCTTTCCAGCAGCCACTCCTTTAGAGTGAGCAGTGATTTGTTCTGGGAGAGAGTTGTGGTTTGCTTTAGGATTCAAGGGGACGGGCAGGTGAGTGTCTGATATGGGGACACACCTGCCAGTTGTCGGGCTGTTGGGATGCGTTGGTGTGCTTTGTTGGTGTTACGTGGTGTGAGAAACGTGCTCATCTGACCAAGAGACACAGGAACAGCAAAAAGCAAAGCTTTCACGATGGTCTTGCAAGATCCATGCCTGCTGGTCGGGCCTCAGGTTGGTGGCTGGTGTTTTATCCCCTCCCCTTGTTCCTCATGGCTGAGTGCTGTGGGTGCACAGTCTTCTGAGTGTCCTCTGGGCTCTGCTTGCTCCTGTGGGTTCTTTGGAGGAACGTGTCTTTCAGTTGTCCTGCCTCCTTTGTTCCCTTGTAGTGGGAAGTCCCCTGCGCTGAGTGCCTTTTGGCAAGTATGGTGTACCTCTGTTGGTCAGGGGAGGCGGGCCCCTTCCTCCTGGCTGCTGTTGGCAGTCTTACCCTCTGTGTTACCTGCTTGTCGCTCTCCATCTTGCTCTTCGCCAGCTGCCTTCCTACCTCCAGGTCACTTTACAGCTAAAGCTGAACACCGTGTTCTGAAAACGGACCACCAGACTTTCTATGTCTCACAAATCCCCCCTTCTACTTTTTCTACCTTTTGGTCTCATTTTCATTTTTGTTCCTGTACTCTTTGGTATTGTCACCAATCTTAGCCACTTACTTTTTGAGGTGGAGACCACCTATGGAAATAGGTTCACCCCTCTTTGGCAGTTCACATAGCTGTCCCAGCGATCAGGAGCACCTGGTAAGGTCCTTTCCAGCTGGTCTGAACTTGTCTTCTTCTCGGTCTTGGCTAAAACCAAGTCACCAGGCTGGCGGTGATAACCTGCACACCCCAGAGGAGGAGTCTGAGCCAAGAGTCCCTTTAGTCTGAGAGATGACTGAAGTGGGCCATATGGCCAGTATCTACTTTCTTAGAAATTGGCCTTTAGTTTCCATGGCAGGAATTCTGTAGCTTTTCCCAAGTAGGGGAGCCCATGAAGCAGCTCACAATAAAAATCAGGGCTAATAATCATACCAACAATAACAATAACAAAAAACCCAGAAACACAAATTAAGTTGCCTGTGTAGGAGGTTATGAAGACTTGTCAGTCTTAAATTGACTCAGAACAGACTTGTGACTCTGACAGAGCTGTTTGTGACATTTATCAGGCACTCTTGTATAAAAACCCTTGCTTTATAACCTCTCAGTTGTACTTAATTTTGGAAGTACTGACACAGATATACATCCAGTTGACACTTGTCTTTCTTTTAAATGCCCGTGTGTGACTGTGCTTTGGTTATACTCTCCTCCTGCCAGGTGTTTAAGACCAAGTTGGTCAAAATTGACCTTGTTCTTAACTTCTCTTAGGGTCAGCTGAGAGTCCTCAGAGACCGTTTTTAGGAATGTGTGAGATGCCCTTGGCTTCTTTAGCTTTCCTCTTCCAGTTGTACCATCTGCCAGGGTGGGTCAGGATCTTGCTGATCACAGTTGCTTCCCTTGGAAGCATCAGGGCATTCCCTCTCCAATGCCCTTCCTCTTGTCAGAATGTGCACTGGTTGGCTTCCTGTTCTCTAGGGTCCTCCTGATCTCTCTAATCAGAGAGGGTCCCCATTCCCTGGGTCCTTCTGTCCTTAGAGGGCAAGAGCCAAAATATTGGCTGCTTTTTCCTTGGTCCTTTTACTTCCTTGACTTTGGTGTCCATGTTCTTGGTTTTAAACATCCAACAGACCAGTTTCACCAGCCTTCAAGTGGGAGTGAACTTCCACGTCTGTAATGTCACAGGTACCCTTTCATTGAATTGGGGTCAGTATTTTTTTTTGTGTGTGTGTGTGGTACTGGGGATTGAACTCAGGGCCTTGTGCTTTCAAGGCAAGCACTCTACCAGCTGAGCTATCTCCCCAGCCCTGGGGTCAGTATTGATACTGGAAGTCAGCCTTGTGTCCTGCCTGCCCTGTAGGTGATGGTTTGTTGTCTCTAATTAACTCAGGCAGTTCCATTAGAAGAAGCACCTCTGCAAAACACTTAACAGGCAACAAAGACACTAGGAAAGTACAAAATGAAATCAGCAAGCTCAAAACCATACTTGGTATGACAGCTTTGAACCAAGAGATACCATTTCTATACTAACACTAATGTATCTTTCGTATCCATTTTACCTCCAGAAAGACCCATAAATTTATCAACTCAATCACATATGAGATCCTTTACAAATTTTACTTTCTTCAAAAACTCTTACAACCTTATATACCTGTTAGATTTTACCCAAACCTTTACTCTTGTATTATATCCCTTGTTTATTTTGAGATCACAGTAATCAGTATGACAAAAATCTGTCTTTCAAACACAACTTTTTTTTTTTAATTGGTTTTTTTTAGACACATGACAGTAGAATCCACTTTGACATACTCATACAAGTATGGAACACCTTGTTCTAATTCAGACCCCAGTACCCCTGTCCCCTCCCCTCTCCACCCCCTGCTCCTTTCCCTCTATTGATCTTTCTGCCATTTGCCCACAGTTACTTTTTTAAATGGGCTTTCAAAGCCTTCTTTGGAGTCATCCTAACATGAAGTAGGGTGAGAGGCAGAGCCTTCGCTTAGGTGAAGCAGGGTTTTATTCTGAAATTGATCTTTGCCTCTTCCTTAAAGATAATTTTACAAAGTTCTCATGTATTGTTTCCTGAGTCCATATAAGCATCAGGTAACACATTACAATCAAAACAGAAACTAAGAGAACTTTTAACTTTCTTTTTGTGGAAATAGTGACAAATGCTTTCATGTTCCATATTGTTAACATTTAAAAAAATTAGGTTCTCCTGATTAGCTTCCAAAAACACATTTAAATTTCTATCCCAATATAAAAAGTAGCACAAAATTCTAAATATATCTTATTGATAGTGGGTTACCTCTATCCAGTTGCAGAATATTAAATGACATAAATCTGAAGGAGACTATTGCTACAGACATTTTGATTGGAGAACATTAGCTTGGTAAAGTGCTCACCTAATCTAGCCTTAAATCTCTTTTACATTTAGAAAATAGTGTTAATGATCAGAAATAGACTTAATCAAAGCAAACAGATATAATCTAGGTTTGTAAATGGCATTGTGGTCCTTTTACGTCAGATGCGATGTATAAAAGAGAGCACTTATCAGTTACCTTGCCTGTAAACCTGCGTAAACTTTCATTTTACAGACTTACATAACACTTAGGTAAGCCTTAGACACACATTTTATTTCAGATGCATATACGGTCACATATATTTAGGGTACTACATTAAATAACCTAAAATAACAGTGTGTTTATTTAACTATTTATGAAGTAATCATTTAAAAAACTTTAAAATAGGCACAAATACTAATTCCTTTAAGACTTAGTTTCCTTTAGTAATAAAACCTCACAGACACAAGGAATTATCTTGATAGGTAAGAAAAGATCAATGTTTTAGACTTTGTTTCATATCAGTGCATTTAAGTTTGACTTTAGAAAAGCCTCTAAATGATTTTTACTGACTACTAATAGTCAGCTTAATCCCATGCACAAACTTGTTGAGATTTACCTTCCACAAACCATTTGCAACTTAGACATTGTACGACTTGTGTAGTCCTCTCTTTCATGCTGGACTTGAGCACAAAAATATTACTTTATCATACAAAATACTTTCTCATTCAGAAATATACTTTTCCATACCTATAACTTTTTATATCTCCCTTCTTCGAGTTGTTGACTCTGAAATTAGACAAATTTATGAAATTTCTGAATTAAGACAAATTAGTCCTTTTTAATAAGATGAAATATTTATTTGCAATACTTAAATGAAAACATAGCTGAAACTTTTTGTATTACTTTTATATAGAATTACATCTATGAGAATTTTAACTGTTAGTAACTGTGCTCTTAGTTTAGACCCAGAAGCAAAGCAACCTTAAAATTGATTTTCTGGCTTGGGAGGCTGAGGCAGGAGGATCATGAGTTCAAAGCCAGTGTCAGTAAAAGCAAGCAACTCAGTGAGACCCTGTCTCTAAATAAAATACAAAATAGGGCTGGCGATGTGGCTCAGTGGTCGAGTGCCCCTGAGTTCAATCCCTGGTACCAAAACAAAACTGTTTTTCCATTTCCCAACTTATAAAAACATATTTAATAGACCCAAATATATGTGCCTTCTGGAATTTAAGAAGTCAAGAACATTTAAATTTAAACTTACCAGTTGATATTTTAGTATTTTAACTTTGCAGATCAATCAGCTGTCTCCTCTAACAGATACATTCATAAATGTTTATCCCACTTAGGTTGAATCTAATTTACTCATTTTTAACTTAGGTTACCCACAAAAACCAAGGTATCAGACAAGTCTAGTTAACACTTTATATCAATTATTCCTGCCAAAGAAAAATCCTTAAAGTAATGGAAATTATATTTCAAACATTTTATAGAAACTAACGTTTTCTTGATTGGCTGGCCACTAGAAAAGTGTGTAGATGAGTGATTTCAAAGACACGTCATTCTTACCAATGTAAATTGACCCCTTAGAAATTAAAATAGTGCCTGCCCCGTTTTTTTAGTATGACCAGACCTGGAAAGGAACCCTCTGTCAGGCATGGTGGACGCCGAAATGGAGGCCCAGCTGGCCACTCAGCCTCCACAGGACTGTTCACCCCACTGTCACTGTTTGTCTTCGCTGCTTAGGACTTTTCAAGGGAGAAGATTTCTTTCCTTTTCTAGTGTATTTGAGAGTTAACCCTTGAATAATTAACTGGCCTCCGAATAAAAACAGCAGAAAGAAAAACAGAAACTCCATTTAGAAAACAAGATCAATCAGAACAGAATATTAAAGAATGTGGGAGTCCGTCAGTCCTCAGGAAAAAGTTCTTAAAGAAGAGTCGCACATATGGGATCGTTCCATTTATGTTCCCTTTCCCTCGGCCTAGAATCTTCATTTGCCCTTCTCGGTAGGTTCCTCTAACTGAGTTTCACCTTGTGTATTCAGCCTCCCAGCCCCCATGCACTCTGTGCCCCTTATTGAGGATTTCTTGCACACCCTGGGCCCCCCAGGGGCTCAGTCCCCCTTGTTGGGGATTCTTGCACACCCTGAGCCAGCAGTTGCTGGCCATTTCTGTTATAGGAAAATGGAACCTCAGATGGGGACTCTGCACACGCTTCGTGTCTAGGATGTGTCTTAGTATTGCCGAAAGCTTGTTCCTTGTCCCTGATGCCAATTCAATAATGAGGACATGGTTTTGAGAAAAAAGAAAAAGACGTTTTATTGCTTTGCTAGCAAAGGAGAAACACAGGGGACTCCTGTCCTAAGGCTGTGGTTCTGCCCATCAGCAGGAGGAACAGGGGGCTTTTAAAGGAGCTCTTCAGTCTGTATTCCAGGTGTGCCCCGTCGGGGTCCCAGGGCACTTGATAATTTGGGAGATGTTCTCCTGCTAGATCCTCTGGCAGATACCTCCTTCCTGTGGAGCTCAGATAGCTCAGGGCATTCTTGTTCCCCAGCCCCAGGTAAGGGAGGGGGAGAGGGAGAAGAGGAAAAGGAAACATGTCTCTTTTAGAGAGAAGCCTCAGAGCTACGTTCGGAGGCGAAGGGGACCACTGTTATTTAGTCGACACACTGGACCCCCGAAAATTCCAGCCACCTTAGCCCAGGAAGCTGCCTGCCCTTCTTTGCCCCCAGCGTTGCTTCCGCTGCCCTGCAGAACAGTCTCAGGTCTTTCTGTGGCCTCTGGGTGGGGTGGGGGTCACATCTGGGCAGAGCAGGCCACCCAAAGTGGGACACATCCCCCCTCCACCGGGTTCCGCTCCTCGCAGGCGTGGGCAGGATGGCGATCCCGGACGAGCCCCCACGTCATAAGAAACACGCTCGCCGGTCCAAGTCCAAGGAATGGGCCAAGAGAGGCTTTGCTTTCACGATGGTCTTGCAAGATCCATGCCTGCTGGTCGGGCCCAGGTTGGTGGCTGGTGTTTTATTCCCTCCCCTTGTTCCTCATGGCTGAGTGCTGTGTGCACAGTCTTCTGAGTGTCCTCTGGGCTCTGCCTGCTCCTGTGGGTTCTTTGGAGGAACATGTCTTTCAGTTGTCCCACCTCCTTTGTTCCCTTGTGGTGGGAAGTCCCCTGCGCTGAGTGCCTTTTGGCAAGTATGGTGTACCTCTGTTGGTCAGGGGAGGCGGGCCCCTTCCTCCTGGCTGCTGTTGGCAGGGGCTGTGAAGCCTCACTCTCTGTTACCTGCTTGCCGCTCTCCACCCTGCTCTCCTACCTCCAGGTCACTACATCTAAAGCTGAACACCAGGACTTTGTTTCTCACACGCAGTGCGTCTGTCACTGAGGGGTCTGAAAGGCCTTTGCCTCCCGTCAGTCTGCTAACAGCTTTCAGGTTGGCGGTGTCGTAGCGCCTCTGTAAATCTCCAGGTGTGTTCACTACGCAGCGCACCCCTGCCTTCCGTTCACGGTGTCTCCAAGATTCCACTGGCTTCGTCTGAGGTCACAGGCTCGTTCGTCTTGCTCTGGGACTCTTGTCCCCTTCGCCAGCTTTCTGTGTCCACTCTTTGATTTTATGCCCCTTTTTATGTCTCTGGTCTGCTCTGAGAGCATCCAGTATCCTTGGTCAGTGTTCCAGGGTAGAAAGTGCATTTGAAAGCATTGAGGAGCTCCTGATGGCTTGTTTTGCCTGAGGAGCTTTCTGCCTGCGTGGACTTTAAAGAAATCAGGAGGAAGGCGGGGCGCAGAACTTGCTTGATTCACATTCGCTCCTGTTCTGAGAAATGCTCAAAGAGGCCGAGCACTTTCTGTCCTTACCTGATAAAACCCAGGAGTTATTTCCAGTCTTAAGTGAAGCTGCTACTGAAGCTCAGTCCTTGTCCCATATGCCAATTTAATAAGGAGGATACAGTTTTGAGAAACAGGAAAAAGAAGGTTCATGTGGTTTGCTAGCAAAGGAGAAGCACAGGGACTCCTGCCCCAGAGGCTGATTCCGCCCATCAGGGGGAACAGAGGGTTTTTTAAAGAGGACTCAGGCTGCATTCCAGGTGAGCCCCGATGCGGTGGGGTGGGGTCCTCGGTGCCCTGGTGTGTGTTGAAATCCACTTGTTAATTTGGGAGATAGTCACTTCTTAGATCTTCGTGTGGTGGTTCTGTGCTCAAGGACAGATAACTAGGCCTAGGATGGGGAAGAGAAGATAACCCCATCTCCCGAGTCCTTAGGGACAGGGAGAAGGAGAAGAGAGGGAAAAAAACCATGTCCCTTAAAAACAAGCCTCAGAGCCAGGAGGGCTGTATTCAGAAGCTGGAGGGGACCTCTGTTGCAAAGCCACTCCACTTTTTGAGTTTGTCTTTTTGTTATAGATGGAGATTTCCCAGTTGCCATTCCGTTTGTTTTGATAACAGTATCCCAGCAAAGAGCAGGTTTGTCTCTATGTCTGTTAAATTGGATTAACACTAGTCGCTTTGGTCTTTGGCTACGTAGTGAACTCTAGACCAGCCAGAACCTCAGGTTGCTTGTATGAAAACAAAGTGCTGAAAAATCGGCCACCAGGGATGAGGCTCGAAGTCACACTGTTAGGGTCCAATATCCACCGATCCCCAGAGAGTCAAAGTGCACACACGGTAATGCAAGACACACAACGAGGTTTTTTTGCAAGCTCGAGCTTGGACTGCAACCAGCCTCTCAGACCACTACAATGACTGAGTGGGGAGCGGCCCCGAGGGCTGAGAAAGCACTCTACTTAAGGGATTTTCAAGCATTCACACACAAGGACCTGTGCATTAGTGGTTAACATTTGAACAGCTAAACATTTGTCCCCTTTTGGTTGGGTCCCGCCAATCTATTTGAATCTCACTGGGTCCAGCCAGAACTGAACGTCCTGGAGGAAGAAGGGAGGAGGGAGGGGTGAACTTATGCGAAGCTCAGGGACCCAGCACGTCCCGTTTGTCCTGTATTGCAGCATCCCGGTGATTAAGACAGGTCTTCACTCCTTAGTGTTTGAGCGCCCCTTCCCTGTGGGGGTTTACAGGCCAGATCACGAAATGGTCTGTTTACCCAAGATGGCTGCTCAGATGTCCCCCTGTTCTCAGCAACACTTGCTGTGCACCAGCCAGAGGAGGCTGTGTGGTGTCGTGGGCTTTGGCACATGCACCACGGGATTAGGTGCACACACTTCCTGAAGGTGATTCTGAAGTGCCTCCCTTCGTCTCTCCGCGGGGTTCCTTCGTGGGAACTGAGTTTCTTTGAAGTACAGGGTCAGGGGTAAACACCACCTGGAGTTTAATCTTTTACAGAGTTTGAGCAAAAGTAGTTGCTCATGCCATTAAAAAAGCTCTCTGGTGGACAGGAAGAGGCCATCACGTGGCAGTGACGTGTCCCTCTTCATGCTCCTTGTTGGCATTCGGTGCCGAGCGTCCTTCCTTGTTCAGAGGGTCCGGGAGCCTCCAGTCACCCTGGAGATGGACTGGGCCAGCCTCCTGCCGGGAGGGCCTGCGGGCTGCCTGCTGCTCCGGCTCTGCCTCTCACCCTGCTCCTGTCCCCTCTGCCAACAGAGTGTGCAGCACGAGAACACCTACCGGGACCCGGTGGCCAAGTACTGCTATGGAGAGAGCCCGCCCGAGCTCTTCCCCGCGTGATGGCCCGCCGCAGCCTGGACGCCCAGACGCTGCCGGAGGACGCGCCGCCCGGAGCCAGGCTGAAGTGTCCCAGCCAGTTCAGTGCAGGGCGACAGGTGGCCTGGGGACGCCTTGACTGCGACCACTTCCTGTGCTGTCCCCCGGCTCCGCCCACCACCTGGGCTCCACCACCACCTGGGCTGCACCTGGAGGAGCTCTTCTAGAAGGGACTGGAGCCTGGGGCTGGGCCCAGCAGGGAAGACCGCAGGCTGAGCTGGGAGTGAGGGCCTTCCTGGGGGACAGCCTCAGCGCCACGCAGGCGCCTGGACTTGGTTCCTCAGGCGCCAGGTGTTCACTTCCACTTGGACCTGGGCTCGTCCCTGTATAATTATTTATTAGATTCCTTTGGAATAGTGGGAAACACATAATGTTTTATGTAGGAAAATGCCTTACCAGTCTAGTTGAGTATATTCAAGGGAATTATTTTTGTTCTTATGTCCTAGAGTTTCACGAGTTAAGTCATCCCTTCACCCAGATAAAGTGGCTTGTCTCACACAGTGTGGATCTTCTCTCTAGGGAGTTATTTTGGGTTTTTTGGGTTTGACATCTTCAAGGGTAGGTCTCAAATCCAACTTAGTAACCACATCCTGGCATTTAAGATGATCTAAACACTCAGAGAGGCTGCTGCCTTCTGATCTTGGGCAGAGCTGCAGGTAGAGGAGCCTCTGTCCCAGGCCCTGTTCTGTGACCTCCATGGGCTGCCTGCCTTAGGACTGTTTCAGCCGGAGTCCTAACGGGGTGTCCCAGAGGCAGTCCTCCTCCCTTCCTGTCACAGAAGCCCTGTGCTGAGGCCCTTGCTAAATGCCTGTGCAGACAGCAGGCTGTCTTCTTTATTGCTTTCGGCTTTGGAAGTGTAACAGGTATAAATGTTCAGTTTTCCGATGATTTTTGAAGAAGAAAAGAAAACCCACCTTTCTACGGGAGTGCTGTGAGAGTTTCTTTTCTATTTTTAATTTTCTATTTGTTCTTTCTAGTTAAGGATGACAGTAGAATGTATTTGTGGGTTTCTTAATGTGCCCTCAGTGGGAGGTGTTTGGTTCTCAGTTGAGAGTGTCACACACACAGGTGGCTGGTGTGTCTTGCATCTGTGTGCTTAAAGTGCTGTGCACTTTTCATGGTACCACCAAGTCTCTGACGCAAGGCCTGGAGCATTTGTCTTAAGATCAAGGCCTCACACCCTCGAGTACACTGCCCGTGACTTCAGGAGGCACGTGGCGCACACCTCTTCCCGACCACTTCACTAACCCCAGGTCGGGCAAGGTCTTTTTTCTTTTTTTTTCCATCGTTAAGGTTGACCTGGGAGCCGGGTGCACATTTTACGATCTGCTTTGAACAATTGTTTTTCCCTAGTGGAGCGTTTCTTGGGCCATTTTGCCTTCTAGAAGTTTCTGCAGCACACAGCGGCCATTCTTTAACTCGCCCGCTGTCCCTCTTACATCACCTTCCCTAAGTATCCGTACTCCTCAGTAAGTGTTCTTGGAGGGCGAGCTCTAAGCCGGTCTCGAATGTCGGCTCCCACAGGTCCGTTCTGTCTGCTGTGGGCGCCTCCCGTTCTCGTTTGCAGGGTGCTGACGCAAGCTCGGCAGGAACCTGGCCGCCTGAGCCTTCTACCCGCGCCTTTCGGCAACTCAGGTGGAATCGCAGTGCCAGTCTTCCCCGGGTCGGCTGGCAGCCCTCCTTGGCGCTCAGCCGGCTCTGGAGCGCTGTGACGCTCGCCTCGACGCGGCCTGTGCCCGCTGCTGGTCCCCTCCAGCTCCGCACTGAAATGGCCCCTCTTCACACAGGCCCTGCAGCCTGGCCATCGGGACCCAGGCTGCGTTTGCACTTCAGAGATGAGGAAGCCCAGGTGCAGGGGCCTCGCGTCCCCGCTGACTTCATGAGGACCCCAGCAGGAGCTTCCTCTGGCTCTGGTCCAGCATGCCTCCCACCAGACCTGCTGGCTCCAGCACCAAACAAGTGTCCTGTCTGTCCCGTGGCTTCCAGTTGCCGGGCCAGGAGGAGTGAGTGGTCATTTTCATGTGGCCGAGGAGTGTGTTTTTTGTATCTAAAAATCAATCGGGCACGTGTGCCATTATGGAAACTTAGAGCCGACTGCGTGATGCAGCCACAGCCCGGGCACCCGCCTGGCCCGGCCGCCCGCCAGCCCGCTCTGCTCTCTCTCTGCTTGTGGTTTGTTTGATCAAGGGCTTCTCAGATCAGCGCCCTTGTCTCGGTTGTGTGTGTCCAGAGCCTAGCAAAGCACGTGATACATATTGGCAGTTTAGGAAAAGATCCCAGAAAGGAGAAAACACCTTTAGTTGAGGAAAGAAAACTATTGAACGTGGAGTGTTTTCAGCAAAGGGCTGATCCAGTATTTCCCCAGCGCTGACTCGTGAGCACACTGGTCGCTGGAGCTGTACAGGTGTGTGAGAAGCCCATGGTCGGTAGAGGCGACTCTGAGACAGGAATGTCAAAGGAAGGCTTGGCCGCCTCTGAGCTCCTGAGTTCTTGGAAAAGCCCAGAGGCCTTTGGAGCAGTGATCGCACCCCTCAGCATCTTTCCGAGGCTGACTCGGGACCTTCTGGAAGTGCCTCAGTGGACATCTGTGGGGGACAGGGTCTCACATTGTGAGAGTCTGAGCAGACTTTCCCATCCTCAGGGTTTGCTTATAAATCAAAAATGTACAGAGATATCGCATGCTTGGCACACTCTTTGCAGGCTGGAAATTGTGCCTCCGAGTTGGTAACTTCTACTTATGCACGGCGTGGCCTTGGACTGTCTTCTGTCCTCTGCTGAGTCCCTGGCCCTTCTGTTACATGGGATCGCGCCTACCTCTCCTAGGCTCGCTGAGAGGTGTCTGAGTGGGCGCCCACTGCTTGGCAAGAAGTCCACGCCTGCAGCCCAGCCGGAGCAGCACGGGTGGAAGGCAGGGCCGTGATTACAGAGCGCTCGTTATTATTTTTCTTAATATTAGTAGAAATTCCTACTGCAGACAAAAGCTTCAGGTAATTCAGAAACAGCTAAAGGCAGGAGGAACAACCTAAAGCCATACAGCCTAGAGATAAGCACCAGCCACTTTTCTCTTGCCCTGTGACTTTTTCTAAACAACAATGAGGACCCTTTTTTGTATGCTGTTCTTCTCAGTGGCCACGGCCATTTTCATGGGTCTGCAGAACTGTTCTTAATGCCCTACGGAGCCCATTGAGCCCACACGTCCCACGTCTGTTGTTGCGTTTGCTACTACAAACAGTGCATGGATGATGTCCGGTGCTGGGGTACCCATTGCCATGCCTCTGACAACCCTGTGTTACCATTTTAAAACTCTTTGCTAGTGAATCTCAGTGTTCTAATTTGTATTTAAAATTTTTTAAAATCATAATATTCCTTCTCATATGGATCAAAACTCATACCAAAGCCAGGCGCAGTGGCATATGCCTGTAATGCCAGCGGCTCACAAGTTCAAAGGCAGCCTCAGCAATTTCGTGAGGCACTAAGCAACTCAGTGAGACTCTGTCTCTAAATAAAATACAAAATAGGGCTGGGATGTGGCTCAGTGACTGAGTGCCCCTGAGTTCAGTCCCCAGTACCTGTCCCACACCCCACCCCCACACACACACCAAAAAACCAACCTCATACCAAATAATGAGTTCTGGATTACAAAAAATTTACTTTTTGCATCTTTGTTCATGAGTGAAAAATACAAGTAGTATTCCTATTTTTAATTTCTAGTGAAATGAACTCCATCCCCTGTTTGGCCATTTATCATTCACATGTGATGCATTGTGTCTTTGTGGCTTTTCCCCTTTTCCTTCCTGATTACTGCAGAGCAGTTTTTTAAAAGGTATTTTTTTAATTTTCAGTGGAAAAATAAAAAGCCTTAAACTCCTCCTTTTCTTTTTCAGTTCTGTGACACTCAGAAGCAAGTGGCTCCCGTATTCACAGACGCACTTTTCCAGTAGATCTAGGGCAGCGGTTTCAACCAGGGGCAGTTTTCCACCAGGGGACCTTGGCAGTGTCCAGAGACATTCTTGTCACAACTGGAGAGGGGCAGTGCCCCTGGCCTGTAGGGGGCGCAGGCCAGGCATGCTGCTAACATCCCTCGCAGCCTGGAGGGCACAGGGGCAGCAGTGCCGAGGCAGAGCGGCCAGCGCCGGGTTGTGCCTACCCCTCAGGCTGAGCCGAGGAGCTCCGAGGACGCGTGCTGACTTCATTATCTCCTGCCCTTGTGTTCCGCGGCGCTGAAGTGCTGCTGATTAAATTACCCTGCAGTCCCCCCGGGACACGTTACTTCCTCACAGGTCTCCGGCAGCCCAGCGCTGCCGCAAGGCACCGAGTTACTGCCCTGCCACCGTGTCCTTACCGCGCTCACAGAGCCACTGAGTGCAGACACGGTCCTGTCTGCAGAATGAGCTGTGGTTTAGAAACACCACCCCTCCCCTCGGCGACAGGCGACCCCCCCCACGATGGCAGTTCCAAAGGCGGTGGCTTTGCGGGTGGCGATGGGGAAGAGGTGTGGACCTGTCATTACAGATTTTATTTAGAAACCTGGCCATTCTGCCAAAAAAGGTATCATATAAGTAAAGCAAATTAAAAAGGAAGTCAGATTCTGAGGGTTTTCCTTCCTAACAAGGTGTCCCTGCCTCTGACACGTCAGGCTGTGGCCTTGCAGGCAGGGTTCTCCCCTGTCCGTGTGTTTGCAGTTTTGTGTGCCAGCATCTCTGTTTGCACTCCATTGTGTGTCTGCAAATTGCTCGTCCAGTCCGCTTTCACAGACAGGAGGGGCAGCGCGGGAGCAGCGTGGCCGTGCTCAGGGGTCTCGGGAGAACCTCAGGGATGATCATCTGATGTTAGAGCTGAGCTTCCACGCGACATAAAATGGAAGTACGCCTTGAGTACTATGAGGACACGAGTCCAGTTGTGTTATTTGTGGGGACTGCATGTTCTGTGGGACCAGAGGGACCAGATCACCACCGCTAGAAAGTTGTTTATAAGTGGGCAAACAGAAGGCCAAACAGTTCCTTCAGTCTTGGAATTATTTTAATTCACAAGTTCTTAATGCAGTGTTGAATGTGAGTTTCTGGCCAAAATGCCTCCAGGTAATCCCCAAGTCAGAAGTGGTGTTGGCTAAGTGAGAAATAACTGTTGACAATTCAGAATTCCAGACTATGTTGGCCACACCTGATACTTGGCCTGGGGCTTGAACCCGGGCGTGCGCTGCCACTGAGCTATATCCCTTCATTTTTATTTTTTGAGTCAGGGTCTTGCCAGGTTACCTGGGCTGACCTTGAACTTGAACTTGTCATCCTCCTGCCTCAGCCTCTTGAGTTCCTGGGATCACAGGTGTGTACCTCCATACCCAGCCTAACACTATTACTAAGGTGGTGTGTGTGTGTGTTCAGGTGGGACATTCTATTAAGCTGTATTAGGAGGTATCAAGATGGAAATGTTGAAGAAAACACTTCCTGTATAGATATTTGATCAGTGGCTGCTGATTTGGATGATAAGTATAATGACATGCTTCTCTGGGTATGACCCACACACAGGAACACGTACGTAAAAATAGCCGTATGGGGTGTGTGAGTAGTGCCCTAATTAAATTGGCAAGAGCCCGGGCATTAATGACCTCGAGTACATTGACCTTGTTGGCTTTGGTTTCCTCATTTGTCAGTAATTGCTAAGAAATCGTGCAGATCCCAAATTCTGACTTTCTGATTCACCCAAGGTCCCACCTCTGATTAAAGCAAGACCCAAACCAAGCCCCTTTCACTGGGTTGTGGGCTATAAATGGAAACCAGTTGTTTGAAGCCCATTTTCCTCAAACCAGGACTTTCCTGCTTCTCTTTGGAGATTTAAACTGGGGCCAACCAGTTTCTGTCTCTTGTAGATTTTGAATAGACATCAGTCTCTGCTGGGACCAACCCATTATGTGTTGCTGCCCTGCACCTGTGAAGACAGCTGCGGTGTTTTCTCTCCTAAAAACAGCTGCCTTTTGGCAGGAAAGCGCAGCGCTAGCGACCCCACAGCTTACCTTAACACACTGCTGAGTTATTTAGGTATGCTCACCCGAGGTACCCAGAGCATCTCGGAGTCCCCAGGCAGGGCTTCTGTAGGCATTGCTTAACAGAAGGTTGCCATTTTTCTTTTGCATCACATGGTACAAACCTTAAAATGTACAAGCCCACCCAAAATTAAATTGGGTCAAAGCAGATTTCCTAACTCCCCAAATAAACACTGATTAAAGTTCTGATGAAAAGTTTTGCCTGTATTTTGCACATTCATGTGTATTTTGTATGTAAATAAAGGTAGAATCCTGCTGTACGTATTATTTTAAAGGAATTGGTTCCTGGTAGATTGATTTAAACAAATTATAGCTAATTCATCACAGAGCAGGAAAGTGCCCTTTCTACCTAGATCATCCTACCTTGAAAATTGAAGCCAGTTAGAGGTTAAAACCCTTTATAATTGCACTTCACTTGAGTTTGGTTTTGCATTTCTGCATTCTTTTTCCTCGTCTGATTGAACACAGTGGGAAAGAAGTCTTTTTGTTCTCCACAAATAGAGGCATTTCCTGCAGCCAGAGCTGACCTGCATTAAGCATGCTGAAGTTCAAACCTGCCGAGGCAGATGGCTGCATCTTGGGGTTCTGCTATTCTCGTGAGAAAGCTAGAGAAAGATCAGGAAAACTCCACTCCAAATCTCCTAAGCCCTCTGTTAATCCTAGTGAATCATCAAATGCAGAAATTTGAAAAATGAAAAGGTCAGGGCAGGATCTGCGGACCCTCTTCCTGGATATGTAGAGCTGTAAGAAGGGGATCTAAGCTTAAGGCGGCCCAGATTTCCCCCAGCGCCAGCTCTGCTCTGTCAAGTGTCTGGTGCAGACAGTGGTGGTCAAGAGTATGCAGAGCTGGTTTTTAAGGTGCTCCCGCGTACTTCATGACATCCCGCAGGTTCTGTTCCGCGTTGGGATCTGCATTCCTCTCCTGGTACACCGCGACACAGAGAGTCTCCCCAAGTGCTGGACTCAGTTTCCCCTGGGGCTGCGCATCTGGACAGGCTTTCGGACTGAGTCCCTTGGGCTCCCGCAGTGATACCCATACCTGCCTGCAGCCTATTAAATGCCAACTCGGAAGCCCAAGATAAATAGTCTTGCGGCAGCTTAGCAGTTGGTCGGGCTAATTTATTTGACACAAATAAGCTCATTGACCTGATTTAGCGCGGGGAAGGGCTCCGGAGCGAGTCCAGCGTGATCCAAAGCCCGCTCTTTCCACCGCAGCCTTTTCGGAGCTGAAGGACAACAGCGCAAACGTCGCCTGCGGGTGCTGTTTCAAGGAAAGCGAAGATGGAGAGGTGGGACGAGGAGAGGCGCAGCGCCTCCGGTGGCTCGCACGCCAACAGTTGCTTTCCGTTCCACTTGGTGGCACCAATTCCATAGGTTTCCCAGCCCCTCCGTGCGCCTGTGTGGGAATCGCGGGCCTAGTGCTGCATGGCGCTCCCTCTCCTGAAAACAATGAAGCTGTGTCTGGAGATGGAGAACCATCGGGTGTGGTGACAGATCTGGACCCTCGCCGGGGGCGGCAGCATGGGGACAGGACGCGGGAAGGGAGCCCTTGGAGAAGACAGCCAGAGGCCGCTGCTGGTCCTCCAGTAGTGCCCACGGCCACCCCTTACCTCTGCCTCTGCCATCGCCCTAGACAAGAAGCAGGCGAGGCCTGTTGACCGTCCTGACCCAGGGGACACGAAGTGAAAGTGACCCGGGGCCCCTCCCTGAGCACTGCTGGGCGCATGTCCGGCACCTCCGCATGCCCCCTCCCCAGGCACGTGTTGCGGCCTCTCCTCTTCCTGGGCCAGAGGGGGACACCGATGCTCAGGTTTGCTTCTGCTCAAGGCTGCGCCATTGGATGGAGGAGCCCCGTGCAAAGTCCAATCCCAGCGACTGGGGCTCCGGGGTGCGCCGGCCCCGCGGGCAGGGTGCCGCCTCAGCAGTCTTTTAGCCACTTCTCTGGGCAGGCATTGCTAAAAAAGCTGCGTGTTTAATAGTCCTGACAAGTGGCCGCGGATGTAGCTCCGTGGTGGGGCACCTGCCTCGCATGCGCAAAACCCTGGGTTCAATTCTAGCTCCGCCAGGAAGAAAAAGTCCCAACAAAACCCTTGGGTGGTAGGCGGATCTTATCCCCCTTTAAAGAAACAGGCTCAGAGGCAGAGGCACACAGTGGGTCTTCCTGGCTTAAACCAGGGTAGTGACGTGAGCACCCCAGCAGAGGCTTCTGCCCCCTGCCGTGTGGCCAGGGCGGGGCGGGGCTCTGAGTCTGGAGGAGGGTCCTAGGTGGAGGATGATGGTTCGGGCATTTGCCATGAAATCTGCCCTTTGGCCCTGCGATCAGGTCATCCCTGAGTTAGGCCAAGTGTTGCACCAGCTTGCCGCTGGTCCCGGCAGGAAGGGCTTTGGAAGGATGTTGGGGAGGGGAAGTTAGCACTTGAGGAAGACCCTGGTGAGGAAGCTGTATCTTAATGTCCTTTTTCCCTCTGAGCCTAGTCCTTATGGGCTGAATCGTGACCCCCAAAATCCACACGTTCAAGTCTTTACCCCTAGTACTTCCGAATGGCCTGTGCAGGAACCTATCTCTAAAGAGGTGCCGAAGCAAAAAGAAGGCCATTCGGGGGACCTCATAGGACTGGTGTCCCTAGAAGAAGAGGAATAGTCACCAGGGATGTGCACAGAGGGATCACCGTGTGGACGCACAGCCAGAAGGTGG
This sequence comes from Sciurus carolinensis, assembly GCF_902686445.1. Classification (NCBI taxonomy): domain Eukaryota; kingdom Metazoa; phylum Chordata; class Mammalia; order Rodentia; family Sciuridae; genus Sciurus; species Sciurus carolinensis. Next base: position 135,558,152 of record NC_062220.1, read on the forward strand.
CCACCTGCAGGCCCCAGGGAGAGGCCTGGGGGTAAATTAGCCCTGCCTGGCACCTTGGTCCTGGACTTGAGCTGGGCCAAAATAACTGTCTGTGTCTGTGGTGTCCTGTGGCATCTCTGGCTCACCAGTTCTGTCCCCAAAGTCACCGAGTTCAGCACGCGCAGGAAACGCGGAGCTGTGCGCTGGGTTTCTCGTGGCTTCTGGGTTCCTTGCTGGGTCCCCGTGCCCGTCTGTGAAGGGTGTAGACAGGATCACGCGGGGACGTTCAGGCCTGGGGTTCTAGCCAGTGGCTTCCAGAAGCCGGGGAGTGTTTTGTTGTTTGCTGTTTTTCACGGGGAAGGAAACTTATATGGAGAAGCACCTGGGTGCACAGGGGCCCCACCGCGGCAGGACAGCCGCCTAGGTGAGGAGGCCACGTGCGCGGCCCCTGAGGAGAAGACCCAGGCTGCGTGGGTGGAAGGCCACATCCGCACACCCAGCCTCAGGTGGGCACATGCTCCTTCAGAGCCTGTGACGTCTCAGCACTTCGGGTGGCTTGGTGGAAAGGCCAGGCCGAACCTCACCAGCCTGCTGTCTTGGCTGCTGCAGAGGATGTTGTCACGTGCAGGGGCACCACCAGGCGGGACGCTCTCTTGCAGTTGGGCATCGGCTTTTTGCTGAGCTTTGGGTGCAACAGGTGGCAGATGCGGCGCTGAGAAGCCTGGACAGGAGGGCCGGGCGGGTGGAAGCAGCCCCTGCACCTGTCTGAGGCTGCAGAGGAAGCGGCTCTGGCTGCAGTCCTGGCTCAGCCAGGATCAGCACCTGGTGTGGCCTGAGATGGCCCAGGTGGTCCCCACGCCCGTGCCAGGTTGCCTGGGTCACCGGGTGGCTGTGGCAGATGAGCAGCCACAGGAAGGAGCCCTGGTGCTCTTCCTCCCAGGCCTCCGCCCCGCTGTGAAGGTACTCGGCAGCTCGTCAGTGCTGCCCGCCAGCAGCCGGACCCCCCGACGGGTTCAGCCATGGCACTGCATCATCCATGCCGCACCACCAGGCTGAGGTTGGGGTTCCGGGCACCTGGGCTCGCTGCGCCCCCCACAGCACAGTTCTCATGCTGCGGGCAGTGGCCACCTCCCAGAGCCGCAGTGATCCATCATCCGAGCCTGACACCAGTCACCGGCCCCCTGGGAAGACACTGAGGCCTCGGACAAAGTCACTGTGACAGACCAGCCTGTCCATGGCTCTTGGCCGGTCTCTTGGCTGAGACGTTCTGGGGACAAGGTCTTCAGGGTCCACCTTCACCTCATCTTGCGCTGCCACAGGCACAGGTACAGCTCGCGACAGTGCTCAAAGCGCTTCTGGATAAAGAGGCGGTGTGCGGGAGCAGCCCGCAGGCTCGGGACCTTCCGGGGCAGGACATTGAGCGTTCTCGCCCTGGTTCCTGCTGTGTCCAGGCCAGGTGCCCCTCCTCGCTGGGCAGCTGTGCAGGAGGTGGCCTGGATGCCTGCTCAGCCAGGCAGGGCCAGCTTGGGTGCAGGCACACGCTTCTTGTGGCGGGAGCCCCAACACAGCATGGCAGCATTGGGGTCCTGCGCCCAAGAGTCGTAGAATCTGGGGGTGGGGCCTCGGGGCCAGCGAGGCTGGATCCAGCCCATCTCAATGGCACGGGTGATGTGAGACACCTGTTCCTTCTGCACCAGGGACGGGAAGGAGCTATTTGTGGTTGGCCACCGGGTGGATCGTGATGTTCCCGCTCAGGAAGTCCACAGCCCTGCCGTAGCCGCTGCGCCGGGTCCCCTGCTCCTCGGTCAGCCTCCCATCATGCCCTTCACTGTGCCCCAAGTCAGGACGGTCCCCCTTCTGCAGAAACGGGTCCAGCTCATCCCCGGTCCACGGGCTTGTGGATGTGCCTGCCATACATACCTAGCCCGCGTGCGGGCAGTCCTCGCACCAGCCAGAGGCAGGGTGCCCTGTGTCCCCGGGATGTCCTCGTCACGGCTGTTTCCCCCACTCATCCCTGTCTGCAGGCAGAGGCCTGAGCCGTGCCTGCTCCCCAGAGGTCTCCCCTGCGCCGTGTGGCCTTTGTCACAGCTGCTCCAGCCTCTTCCTCCTCATGCTCCTTGCCCCTGTCACTGCCAGAATCTTCCAGATCTGCGAACACACTCGCCTCTCCTGAGGAAGGCCGGCATCACTGCCATCATCGCGGGCGGGCGGCAGCAGGGCTGCGGGGGAGGGAGGGCCCTGACGCTGCTTCCCCCGCCCCACTCCCAGCGCCGCAGCGGGGCACCCTGCTTCCCTCCAAGCTCCGCCACTCCGCCACCTTGCCACCCCGGCAACCTACCGACGGCCACTTACGCATGTGCCCCCTCCATGCTGTGGGGAACTGGGGATTGAACCCAGCGGCTATCAACCCCTGAGCCACATCCCCAGCCCTTGATCTTATTTTTCTTAGCGAAAGGAACTCTCTGAGTTGCTTAAGGCCTGAGAAGTTGCTGAGGCTGGCTTTGAACTTAGATCCTCCTGCCTCAGCCTCCTGAGTCGCAAAAGAATATAATATATATAGGAATATATCTAGGAATATATGTAGGAATATATAGAGGAATATATGTAGGAATAGATATAGGAATTATATCCAGGTGCCTTCCGCTCAGAATGGGGAATGGATCACCATGCCCTCCACTAGAGGAGGTGAAGACCTCCACCCCTCCTGTTCCTCACCCCGGGAGGGTAGTAGGTCCTCATGCCCTCCACTGGTGAGGGAAGGGGAATGTGTACCCTGGAGTTAATCCCCGTACCCTCATCGGATAAGTTCCCTTGATAAGAATGTGCCAGCTCAAACCCTGAAGTATGAAGCTGGAGAAGACGGAGGTAAGTGGATACATGTGTGGACATAGGTGTGGATACGCGTGTGGCTATGCGCGTGAAGTTACAGTTTCTAGTGCCTCTGCCCCGTATGTGGAATGGCCACCAGGCTGCTGCTAGGTGAGGAGAATAGATCTCCACACCCTGCCACCAGTGATGGGCGTAGGTCCCCATGCCCTCCACCTGGTGAGGGGTTAGAACCATTATCAGACGCCTGAGCAGGGGCGGCAATCCCGGTACCCTCCATCTGAGGAGATACCATATTGTATTCAGTATTCATATTGTATTCCCATTCCAGAACATTCCGGTTCAACCCCTGAAATATGAGACTGCAGAAGTCAGAATCTATAGATGAGTGATACACATATTCATATATACATATGTGTATATTAATATATGTATGTTCATATATTAATATATTTACATATATGCATATATAGTAATATACCCAAATTAATATAGTAATGTATAGGTGAATATATGCACACATATGCATATGTATAATATTAATTACATTGTGATGTATAATTATATATGTTTATATACATAAATATATAAATTGATACATATGGATATATATGAATATATGAATATAAATGAATGAATGAACATATATGAATGACTATATGGGAATGAATATATATATTCAAACAGGAATGTATAAAATATATGTAAAAGTGCATATGCATATATATGATATTTATGGTACATATATATTCATGTATGTGAATATGCATATGCACATTCATAGAATATATGCTTATATAGTCGTACATAGATCGGCATATATGTTCACATATATTTACATATTCATATGTATATATGCTGATATACTCATTTATATGTTCATATGTATTCATTCATATATACAGAAAGATATTCAGATATTCATGTAGATATTCATATATGTTCTTGTTGATATATATTCACATATATATTTATGTAATGGTCTCCAGTTCCATATTTCAGGGGTGGAACTGAAATGTTCTGGAATGGTGACCCCTCAGATCAAGGGGGCAGGAAGTGACTCTCCTCATCAGTGGAGGGCATGGTGTCCTCCCCAGTGGGAGGACGATGTGCAGAGCTATGTCCCTCGCCTGGTGGGGGGCGAGGTGATCCCTTCCCGTGCTGAGCAAGGGTGCTGGTATCTAATTTCATACTTGTATCTATATGTGTTCTTATATGTAGTCCTTTATGTGTTCCCTCATGTAGTCACTTATATACTCACATATATTCGTTTACCTATTCAGATATACATTCACATATATTCATATATTATTACACATATTCTTATATTCATACTTATATGTGTTCATATAAATTCATAGAGATTCAATTCTATATTCCCATATATAAACTTTTCTCCAGTTTTGTATTTCAGGGTTGAACCAGAATGTTCTGGAATGGGGTCTCATCAGATGGACGGTACAGAAATTATCTCACATGATCAGGTGGACCAGACACGACTGATCCCCTCACCAGTGGAAGCAGGGGATCTAATCCACGAACAGCATGAAGAACTCGGGGACCCTCTCGCCCCACGGGCACCAGCCCGCATTACAACGGGAGGGCGTGGAATCCTCCCCTCATGCAGCAGTGGCACGGTGATCCATTTCTGATACTGAGGGGAAGGTGCTGGAACGATGTATTCATATGTATATTCACACTTAGATTCATACATATATTCTCACATAGAGTCACAGACATATCCCTATATATAGTCATACACATCATATATGTCTTCTGCACTTTTGTTCTTTTTTTTTTTTTTTTTTTTTACCTTTATTCATTTTATGTGGTGCTGAGGATCAAACCGTGCGAGGCAGGTGCTCTACTACTGAGCCATGATCCCAGCCCTGCACTTTTGTTTTTCAGGGGTTGAACTGGAACATTCTGGAGTGGGATCTCATCAGATGGAGGGATTAAGTCCCCTGTTCAGGTTGATGATATATGATTCTAATCCACTCACCAGGTGGAGGCCATGGGATCTAGTCCCCTGACTGTGAAGGACACGGGGACCTACTCCCCCCATGGGGACCAACAGCCTTCAAGGTACAGAGGGCACGGAGATCTTCTCACCTCATGTAGCAGAAGGCAGGGTGATCCATTCCCCACACGAGAGAAGGCACTGGGATCTAATTCATATAGATATATAAATATACACATACCTTATATATTCATATACATATTCATTTATAAATCCATATAATATTCTTATGCATATAATATTCACATTCATGTACACAGTCATGTGCTAATTCACATATATTCAAATTCATATTAATATTCATATACACATTCATGTGTACATTCCATTCATGATATATGTGCATATTCGTGCATATTTGCATATTCATTTCACGTTCATGAACATGCACGTGCACCTGTTCATATTCAGTCACGTACACGGCAAGTGCATGTTTACACTCACGTACAAGTACATGTACCTATTTGTATACACATGCTCTCATTCATATTCATGGACCTGTGCATACCTGTACTCGTACACATATTTGTATTGCTATTCATATACGTGTTCATGTTCACACCCATGTTTATATTTGTATTAATATCCACATGTTAATATACCTATTCATATTTGCATATATTCACATTCGTGTTCATATAGGTATTCACGTACGTATTCATGTCTGTATTTATACTAATGTACGTAGTCTTATATACACATATTCATATTTGCATATATTCACATTCGTGTTCATATAGGTATTCACGTACGTATTCACGTCCATATTTATACTAATGTACATAGTCTTATATACACATATTCATATTTGCATATATTCACATTCATGTTCATATAGGTATTCACGTATGTATTCACGTCTGTATTTATACTAATGTACGTAGTCTATATACACATATTCATATTTGCATATATTCACATTCATGTTCATATAGGTATTCATGTATGTATTCACGTCCGTATTTATACTAACGTACGTAGTCTTATATACACATTCATATTTGCATATATTCACATTCATGTTCATATAGGTATTCATGTCCGTATTCATGTCTGTATTTATACTAATGTACGTAGTCTTATATACACATTCATATTTGTATACATTCACATTCATGTTCATATAGGTATTCATGTCCGTATTCACGTCCATATTTATACTAATGTACGTAGTCTTATATACACATATTCATATTTGCATATATTCACATTCGTGTTCATATAGGTATTCACGTACGTATTCACGTCCATATTTATACTAATGTACATAGTCTTATATACACATATTCATATTTGCATATATTCACATTCGTGTTCATATAGGTATTCACGTACGTATTCACGTCTGTATTTATACTAATGTACGTAGTCTATATACACATATTCATATTTGCATATATTCACATTCATGTTCATATAGGTATTCATGTCCGTATTCACGTCTGTATTTATACTAATGTACGTAGTCTTATATACACATTCATATTTGTATACATTCACATTCATGTTCATATAGGTATTCATGTCCGTATTCACGTCTGTATTTATACTAATGTACATAGTCTTATATGCACATATTCATATTTGCATATATTCACATTTGTGTTCATATAGGTATTCACGTACGTATTCACGTCTGTATTTATACTAATGTACGTAGTCTTATATACACATTCATATTTGTATATATTCACATTCATGTTCATATAGGTATTCACGTACGTATTCACGTACGTATTTATACTAATGTATGTAGTCTTATATACACATTCATATTTGTATATATTCACATTCGTGTTCATATAGGTGTTCACGTACATATTCACGTCTGTATTTATACTACTGTACGTAGTCTTATATACACATATTAATATTTACATATATTCACATTCATGTTCATATAGGTATTCATGTTCATATTCACGTCCATATTTATACTAATGTACATAGTCTTATATACACATATTCATATTTGCATATATTCACATTCGTGTTCATATAGGTGTTCACGTATGTATTCATGTCCGTATCTATACTAATGTACATAGTCTTATATACACATATTCATCTTCATCCACACATTCATACACATAGTGATGGCTTCTCCAATTCATCCTCTGAGGGTAGAACTGGAATAATCTGGAATGGCAAACCATCAGGACTCTACAGAGATCACCCCCCTGGTGATCAGGTGGATTATGCACGGTTTACTCCCATTACCAGGCAGAGGGCCTGGGGACCCGTGCCCCTCAAGTTGTGAAGGACACCAGTTCCCCACGCGGAGCCGAAGGCCCTGGCATAGATCTCATCTGTAGAGTCGGCAGTGACCTCTCCAGTTTCATCCTTCAGGGGTTGACCGGCATGTTCTGGAATAGGAACCCACCAGGGAGGGCGCAGGGATGGACCCCTGACCAGGGCGGGGATACGGTGTTCCCCCTCTAGGTGGAGGTGTGGAGATCGGCTCCCTCATCTAGGGGAGGGTGAGGGGAGTAGGTCCCCACTGGAGGCGTAGATCCCGTGCCCGTCACCCCGTGGCGGGCATAGATTCCCATCCCTCCACCTGACCAGGGGAGGGAATCCCTGTACCCTCCATCTGATGAGTTACTATTCCAGAACATTCCAGTTCAACCCCCAAAGCACAAAGAAGACAGAGACATCTTCATATATGAATATATGTATGAATTTGTATGTGAAGACATGAACTATAGATATGCATACGCATGTGAATATACTGGTTTTGACTTGCGTATCCTTGATGGCTACTTAATTATTTTAAAGACCTTTTCTTGTGCTTGTTGGCCATTTGTACCTGTTCTTTGGAAAGAGATCGATTTACATCCTTGGCCTATTTTAAATTATTTTTCTTTTCGTTTTTGAGTTACGGGAGTTCTTCATACGTGCTGGACCCTATTTGTAAATGTTTTCTCTCTCTCTGTGGGTTGTCGTTCCACTTTTGGGGTAGTGTTCCGGGAAGCCTAAAAGCTTAATTTCGAAGGACTCTAACGTGCCTGGTGTCTCTTCCGTTGCTTGTATTTTTTGCGTCATGTCCAGTCCCACTGACCGTCCACTCTGTTCACTGGTGCGTCCTGAACTGTTGGCATTCCATGCGCACGTTGGTGCCTGCACCTGGTGCAGCAACTTCATTTGATCAGGACTGTTCCTCGGTGCTTCCCTTCCCTCTCCTTCTCCCGCTCCCTTTCCTCCTCCCCGTTGGTCTCCCCTCAATTTTTATGGGACAGCTCCCTCCTCGCTTTCTTGTTTTCCTCTCCAGCGTCCACATAAGAGGGGAAAGTATGACCCTTGATTTTCTAAGTTCAACAAAACGGCGTGTTTTTTAACGAACGATAGAATTCCCTGGAAAGGCCGTGCCCGATTCTGATGTGCATGGAGTTCTGTATTTTAAATGCCCCTTTCCCCACTCTGGTCTTACTCTGGGGCTGGGGACCGCCGTGGAGTGTAGAACTCAAACCAGTGCCGAGTCCATCCGACCCTGTATGGAAACAAGTCCTGGTTCCACACGCCTTTTTTTTTTTCCCAAGAAGCGCCCAAGTCTCCAGGCGGCACAGCCCCAGATGCCCGCCCCGCCCATCACTTGATTGGCAAGGTTGCACTAACACACCTCTCAGGAGCTTTCGTTACCATCTGCTGGCAAAGGGGAGCAAGTTCAGTGCTGGAACCTTCAGCGTAGGGTGCTCTTTCCACCCAGAACTTCTCTGCGGCAGATTGTCGAGAACCATCAGCTACATACCCTCGCCCCCCCAATGCTGGACTACGCTGCTGCTTTGCAGTGTCTCTGTTGGATGCAGTGCCTGAATATTAAGCTACTTGTGAAGCAATCTGTTTTCTCTAAGGGGAGCAAACTTACGGTACTTCTTGCTCTGTGGGCAACTCTTGGCGCTTGAGAAGTTTCTTCGCTGAGTTGGAAGCAGTACTTTGGTGACAGCAGGACAGTGGGTACTAGTCATGGGTTGAACCATAAGGGTAACGTTTTATGGTTCTATTTGTTGAGCATCTGATTCGGGAGGATCCAGAACTCATGCCAGTGTTATTGCCCTTGATTTTCCCAACCCTCCCACTGCACAGTCTCCACTTTCCTGATGAGGAGGATGAGGCTTTGAAAAGAGAACTGATTGACATTGGCACTGAGTTTATTGTTTAATGAATGACAGACCATCCAGCTGTGAAATGCCTAGTACCTCGTGTAGCATCTTACACTTTGGAGGTATTTAATAAGTATTGAATGACTAAAAAAAATCACCTTTACATCTCCTGACCCCAAAGTCCTCACTTTTTGCCCACCTTGCTTATCTGATCTGCTTGTCTTCACCATTTCAATAAATATTTGTAATATTATTCAACAGGAAGCATGTGCATCTAACTTTTCTTTTGGTCCTTAATAGAAGGGATGCAATATGGTATTAAAAAGGTATAGAAATCTTGTATCTGAATGCTCATGGCAGCGTTATTCACAGTAGCCAAAAAGTAGAAACTGCCCAAATGCCCATCAACTGATCAATGGGCCAACAGAATGTGGTCTATCCACATGATGGAATATTAGTTGGCCAGAAAAAAGGAACGAAGTGCTGACACATGCTACCATATGGATGAACCTTGAAAATATCATGCTAAGTCATGGACAGGAAACCAATCATAAGGTCACATGTTGTCTAATTCCAGTTCTAAAGATGACTGTGAGGATGGTTGCATACCTTGATATACTAAGAAGGTATACTAAGAATACATAAACAGGTCTGAATCTTATAGTATATTGAATATATCTCAATGAAGCTGTTTAAAACCTGCAGAGTGCCGCTTTGTGAAGGGTTCGTCTACGTGTTGGATGGAGAGAGCAGGGCTCAGCCAGGTTGGCCTGGATGTGCACTCCAATTCTGCCTCTCCTTAGGTAACACCAGTGCTAAACTGCTCTGCAGCTTCGTTTCTGTATTTGTAAATGAGCTTGAGAATCCTCCTCTCAGGCTGTTTGTGGATGAAGGAATCCTGTCCCGTTGGAGGCATCTGCAGTTCCCTCATTTAGATGCCCTCTGTGAGTCAGGAGTTCAGCTCCACCCCCTCTGAGCAACACTGCCAGTTCCTGCCCCTGCAGATGGTGTTGGTGAGCTCGTGGGACCCTGCATCTCTCCAGCCCCTCCTCAGAGTGCTGGCCTCTGCCTCAGCCCCAGCGCCCCTTCTCCAGTGCCTGCTGTTCCGATTGCAAGGGTGACCACGGAGAGTGGCCTCCACCCTTCGCACCCCTGAAGGCAGTTTGTCCTGTATGAACAGGGAGGGACCCTTAGAGCTACTCCACATAAGCAGTGCCTTTAAGGCGAGTCAGGATGTGCTGAGGAAGATGGAAGAAAATGTAAAGGGGTGTGTAGAAATGTCCCTGCTGTCCCCAAGCAGACAAGTCCTGTAGATCCTGCCTTCAGACACCTCAGGACCCAGACGAGATTGACTTCACCCCTGACCTCTGACCTCTTCTGCTTAAGACTAGGCATCCAGGTGGTGAATGAGCCCCATCCACCAAGAACTGAGGCTTGGCGTTCATTGAGAAAGGTGCCTTCCCAGTGGCTAGTGCTCAAAAGAGGGGAACCCCCTCCCCAACATGGACTCTGTGGATTGGGTGGGTGGGGGCCGAGAGAGATGTTTTGGATTCGCGGCAGGGTAGGGCTGAGCCTGTGATTCTTACCAAACTGAAATAAATAGGGAGTTCTGTTGAGTTTTGACAGGATCGGATACTCGTGCTTCCACTGGGGGGGCAAATTCAGATTCCTTTTCTTCAAATGACTTTCTACTGACCAGAGACACTTATTGGAGTCCTTCATTTGGGGTCTAGTGCTAATAACAGCAATGAAACTGAAGGAGAAGGAGAGAGGCCAAGAACCAGGAGTGGGGGTTCCATTGTGTTGGAGGGATGCCAGGAGACAGGGTCAGTCCTCCTCTCTGGTGCTCAATGGCTCGTGTCCTGTGACAACGTTGACAACAGGGTTTTGAAAGACTTCGTGAAACCCAACACAGCCAGCCCTAAAAGTAGGAAGGGTTTCCCGTCTTTGTTTGCCGGGAATGACCCCAAAGAGGTGACGTGGCTTGCCCAGGACCGAGGAGCTGTAAGGGGGATGCGGACTCAGCCGCAGCCCCTGCCTTTTCTACTCTGCCTCAAGGTCTCTGCCAGGAGGTGTGGCAGCATTAGGCACACAGGGACCCCAGGGAAGTCCTCTCCTACCTTCTACCTACCACGCCACAAGTCACAGCTCAACACCCCCCGCCCCCCGCCATGGCAAATCCAGAGACGGCTTTGTGCAGAGGTCAGCAAGCTCGCTCTTCAAGGGGCCAGAGAGTAAATCTCTTGAGCTTTGCGCCAGGACAACTTGTCAACAAATGCGCATGGCAGTGTGCCAATAAAACTTTATTTACAGAGACAGGCTGAGGGCCAGATTCAGCACTTGGGCCTTGGCTGCCAATCCCTGGCTTCCTGGACTAGCCTTAATCACTGGGGCTCTTTCCCGTGTTGTTCCTTATTTTAGATCTCAAGTGCTAAAAAAGTCAAGTCTTTTTTCTGAATGTTCCTAGGCAGGTGGCTAAAACCCACAAAGAGCCTGCGTTGACCAAGTAGAAGCAAGAAAAATTGGATTTTTTTACCCCATATCAGATGCCCGGAAATGACAATTCCACTCTTTTCCCTCTGTCCTCAATGGAAGGCTGGGTGTTTTAATTAGCTAATGTTGGCAAATTGCTTTGTAGAAAACTGTAAAATGTTTCATGTTACAAGTGCCAAGAGTCCTAATTAGCTTTCCTTAAAGATCCCACCTGGAGGCGTGATATTTCTTTGCTTAAGGTCCATGCACGCGAGAATTAGCGGCAGATGAAAAACCAGTTTTTAAGCCAAGGTGACCGAATAAACGGATCTCTGCATTGACGTCACATGGTCTTCCTTCTGTCCCACCTGCGTGCCCAGCACCTGGCATGTTAAGCCTCCCGGGCAGAGGTGGCGGTTGTCATTGTGTGTGTGAGTGTGAATGTCCCGGAGCAAACGAAGCCAGGCATCCGCTGTGACTGACACCGCCGGCTTGATGCTCAGCCCGTGCGCGGGAAGCGGGGCTCTGTTGTGTCAAGGTCACAGAGAGAAGGGGGCTGGCAGCCACTCAATCATACCCGGCTGGCTCCCAGGTACCCCTGTCGGAGGGCGCTGCCTGCCTGCCTGGCGGCTCCCAACAGCTGGATAATGAATCTCCTCTCCAAAGCTCTCGTTTCACGGGGTGGCCGCGGCGACGGCAGCAGCTGATCCGCGTCACTGTCAGAGCGAGTGAGATGTAGTTAATACGGGCCGCAGCCACCGAGATGCATCGCTGGGAATCTGCAGCCTCTGATGAAGTCCCTGCTAAACTGGCAGGGCCGGGCCAGTCTGTGAGGGGGTGGCAGGGGTCGGGAGGGGGCCGGGGCAGGAATCCGGGCTGGGTGGTTTGGCTGCTTCTCTGGGGTGGGGCCGCCCCTGGGCACCCCAGGGTCGGGAGCAGCACCCCTGTCCTCCACCACCAGATGCCAGGAGCAGCCCTTAGGTCTGGTTGTGACAATCAGAAAGGTCCCCATCCCCAGACATTGCCAAGGGGGGAGGGGCACAATCACCCAAATGGAGAAGCAGCAGCCTTAGGAGTCCCTTCCATTCAGGGACACACTGGGACCAGGGGCCAGCAGAGAGCCGGCTCCTAGGGTCCCTCTTGACTCTTCTGGCTCCCACCCCAGCTCCGTCCAATCAAAACCCGGAAGGTCAGAGCCCCACGATGCGTTCTAGACCTAGTGACTCTTCCCAGCCAGCGCCTGCCCCCCTTGCAGCCCCCACCGTGTCCCCTCTGCCCACAGACACCCTTCGCTCCCCTGGGTCCTGCTCCCCGAGCCCGTCCCCGTCCCTGCCTCTAAGAGCACGTTGTGGCCCCTCCAGCTCATCGGGGGCTGGGCGATTCTCTGTCGGATGGGAAGGGACGCGTCCTACGCATGGTAGGCTGCTGACCAGCATCCCTGTCCCCTACTCAGCAGAAGTCAGCAGCGCCCCCTCCCTCAGTCAACCCAAAACGTCTCCAGCGGCGGCCACACGTCCCTGTGCGCGCAGTGGCTTGGTGGCCACTTCTCAATCCTCTCTTTCTGTTGCTGGCCGTCTTTCTGCGTGTCCTGGGGAGAGCGGAACCCTGCGAGGCGGAGCATCCGGACTTCAACCCAGATCCCTCCGCGGCCGAGCACCTTTGGGCCCGTTGCCTGAGTCTCTCAGACCCGGTTCTTCTACCTTGGGAACCACACCAGCTCTGCGTCTTGCCTTGAGGACGGGCCGAGTCCTGGCCCTGGCCGGGCCACTCTGAGCGCTGGCTCTCGGGGGTGCGGCCGGGACTCGGTCCTCTGCTGGGGCTGGTCCTGCCCTCACCTGCTTTTCCTCCCTCCTGCTCTGGGGCCTGCGGCTCTACCCCCTCCCAGCATGCGGGTCTCATCACTGTGATTACACCGTATTAGCCACCGCGATTGTTCCAGGCCTTGGCACCTCATTACTGAAATAAAGTTAACATTAATGGGAGTCCTGCCGCTAATCCCTCTGCTCACCTCTCCTGAAATGCATTCCGGTGATTAGCGGGAGACACATGCATATATTCATGTTAAACCTCTTCCCCTCCTCCCGCCCTCCCTTCGCCTCTCGAGGGGGAGGCCGGGGGCCTTTTAGCTGCCAACGGGCAGGGGCAGGGCCCTGAGACCCATCCGAACCAGGGCTAGGCTGGCCTGGGGGAGCAGAATATGGCCCCCCTAGAACCAGAAACCTGTTTCCTCTGGGTGGGGTGCCAGCAAAACCAACCAAACCCATAAACCTTGGAGTGTCCCAGCCCTGCCCCTTACTAGCCCCTCGGACCCCTGGGTGACGTTAACCTCCCGAGCCTCAGTTCCCCTTCCGTAGGAGGGGGATGCACAGGGAGGATCGGGTGGGTCAGATGAGACCATCCACACCTCCAGGACTGGACAGTTTGTCCCCCTCCCAGCCCATGATCCAGGGGTCCCAAGGGTCCATTGAGCTCGCTGGGCACCTCCCAGCCCCAGTGCCTGATGTCCCCCGCCAAGAGCTGGCCACCGAATCCATCCCATGCAGAACACAATGACGACCAGTCGCCGGGGTGAATTATCATTTATAAGAACCCCATACACTAGATAAGTGATCCTCCCACAGGACGGGGAGCCGGGCTCCCAGGTCCACCCAGGTGACAGTGGGCCACTCGGAGCGCTTGCTCTGGGCTGATCACAGTAGGGGCAGGATGACCCGGGGGAGGGGCGAGCGCTCGCTGGCAGCAGCCAGGAAACAGGAGCCGGGCGCGGGGAGAGGGAGGCGTGGGGCCTAATGAGATTCACAGGCGCCGATCCTCGCCCTCCGTGTCAAGGAGACGCTTTCAAAAAGGTTTGATAGAGCATCCTGGCAGATCCCTCTGCCAAGACCCAAGGTGGAGTCCCCTGGAGCACTTTAAGCGGCTTCTGTGAACAGAGCGGTCCGCATGCATATGATAATCAGGCTGCGGTGCGCCAGGCAGCTGTTCCCACCACCAGGGACAATAGCCGGCCCCACCCTCGAGCAGCGAGTTCAGGCCCGTCCAGGCCGCTGCCAATTCTTTGATCAGTTTTCACTTAGAATCTGGAGGGCACGTTACAAAGTGCTGTGAGCTGCCTGCCAAGAGGCACCTCACCAGGACGTGACAAGGGCCCAGAAGTGTCAGTGTCGCGATTGCCGCCGAGCTCTTTGGGATGCCTTTTTAAAAAAAATAATTGTGTTTGAATTTTAAAAGGGATCTTCATATATGTAAGTAGATTCATTGATATGGAAAACTATGCCGGTTCCTCTCCCCTTTTAATATTCGATGCGACTTTTCAGACTCTGGGTTGGGGAGCACGCCCCACCGCGTCTGGATATTCTTATTTCTTCCCGGGTCCCCAGCGGCCCCCCACTTCCTCCTGCCCCTCCACCAGGTGCTGGGTGGCTACATTGGTTGCAGAGGATTTGAGGGGACGAGGTGGGGAATGAGGTGCCCGGAAAGAAATGTATGGTCCGTTGTCAGTAACAAGAGCATTTATTTTTATTTTGGGTGCGGGGGCAAAACATCCATCCTATTTACCACTCGGACTATTTCTATGTGTCCCACGCAGGGACATTCAGCTCCCCCTCCGTCTCCAGAATCTTCTCCCCTCAAACTGAAAATTAATAGCCAGTCATCGGGAGCCCCTCCCTCTCTACTCTCTGTGCCAGAGTTTGGCTCAGCAGGGTCCCCACACAGGCTGGCTTCTTTCACTTAACGCGATACCCTCAGGCTTTGAATGTCTTTTCTTCTGAAGGCTGGACAGGAGCCTGTCCTATCCCACTGCCTCTCTGTTTATCCAGCTGAGGTTTGGTTTTAGGGCTATCCTACTCTAAGACTCCGGTTGTCCAGCATTGGTGCCTTCCAGAAGCACGAAGGAGAATCAGTTAAAAAACGAAGATTCTTGGGCCCTGCCTTGACTCACTCTGATTCAGAAGGTCAGGAATGGACAAGCTCCCTATTCCAATGTGGGTCATCAGAGGCCCAGAGCTTGCTAAATGTTCTCTCAACGCAGGTTGTGACCACCGATTTCCAGGACCTAGTTCCTAGTGGAGGTGGCCTCCTGGAAAACATTTACGAGAAGATACACAAACACTTCCCAGGTCAAGGTAGAATTGGGAGAGACTTATGCCTGGGATCCCTGAACAGCGCTCATGTGGGAGCCTGGGTGGATGCCTGCAGTTTGGGCTGCACCTCTGACTGTGAGCTTCTCAGTGGCCCAAGCAAAGAGTGAAAGAAGATCAATCACAGAATCTGCACAGTTCGCGACATCAAAAATACCTCCACAAAATGGCTGACCTGGAGGACATTATACTGAGTGATATCTGCCAGGCACAGAAAAACAAATACCCATTGCAGGTTCCTTCTCCCATGAAAGCTAAAGAAAAGATCTCAAAGTAGAGAAGGGTGGCGTCGTGAAAAGGAAGGGCCAGGGGTGGATGTGGGTGTGCAAACACAGGAGGAAGAAGTTCCAGGGTTCTGGTGAACAATGGGGTGTCTATAGTTCGCAACAACCTGTTTTAATAATTCTGTTTTATTCTGATAATTCTATCTGATGAAGAACTACAAGAGTCCAAGTCTCCAGATATAAAGAAATATTACGGAGGTGGAAATGCTCGTTACCCTGATCTGATCCTGACACCCCGTATGCCTGTATCGAAATACCACCCGAATATGTACAATTAGTATGTGTTAATTAGAAAGAAAATGAGCAAGTGGACTACCAGAGGTGCAGCTCTTCCCTGCGTCTCCATCTGAGATCTCCTTGGGGAAACTGAGGCTGTAATGTAATGGTCACGAGGGGTCCCGAGTCCACAGGTGAGGGGAGTCTTCAGGATGAGCCAAAGCACAGACCTGCCTTTCTTCGGGGGCCTCATGGAATCTGCACCTGGCCCGCCTCAGCCTCTCCTCTCTGGTTCCTCTCCCGCATGGGTCCCCCACCCCAGAGATAAGATCCCAGCGGGGGCCTCCGCCTTTGGGACACGGTGCTTGCCGGTCAAGTTCGCCAAGCCCTCTGTCTCCAACCGCTGGCCAGTTTGGCCCCTCTTCCTTGGGCATGCAAGAAAAGCCGCTGTCTGCTCGAGTGAGATCTGCTATAAATCAAAGTGTCACCACTTAGCCAGTAGAAGTGATTTAATTAATCCGCTGTGCTGTCCCTTGAGCATCATCCCACCTGACTGCTAATCAACTTCCATCAGCGGGAGGAAGACAGGCCCCCTTTTTCTGAACCGCATTGCATGAGATGAAGGAGGAGAGGGAGGGGGGACGTTAATTGCGGCAGGGGAGCTCAAACTGTCACAAGAAAAAAGTCTCTTGTCTGACTCTGTGGGCTGCCGCTTTATACACCGGCGGGCCCGGCTCCGGTGAGCTGCAGGAGAGGAGCGTTTTGGGGTGATATTAATATAGACATTATCTATTGTCCATATCTATTTATCAGAAATAATATCTCACCGGAAAACCCAGGAGAGCTGGCATATTGCAGAAAAGGAACCGTTCTTTGATCAAGCACCCTGTATTTAGACCTTCAAACACACACACACACGCCCGCTTCACGGTTGATCAGATAAGGCCGAGGGTTTATGTGTCTATCTCTTGGACCCAGGAACATTTTTGACAGATGATCACCCTAATTTCTGTCACATTCAGGTAAAATAAAGGCAAGTCCCTTCCCCGGAATGTAATTAGGTAGGTCTGGTTAACGCTCTGATGCTTTGAAGGTGAAATGAGCTACTGCCGGTGACAAGTCCAGACCCAGGGTGCTTGAAACCTTCCAGAGCCTTGAGTTTTCTTGAATCTCTTCCTGAATGGTAAATTGCCTGGCTCCATTTTACAGATAGGAGAAACCAAGGCAGGCAAGGCCGAGGGAAATTTAGAGAGCCAGAACAGTCTTCTGAAAGGGGATCTATCCCTCCTCGAGGAAGGGGTGTTACCCCTAATGCTCTTTGAAAGCTTGGGTTTATGTGGAACAGTATTTTTTTTTTTTTTTCCTGATCACCAAGCACTTGCACTATACAAAGAAACTTGTAGAAAGTCTCTGTGGTAGAATAAAGACCAGAAAATCTTTTATCTGATCCAAAATACAACATCTTGCATCAATTATACAACGACTTTGGTTTTCCCCAGCCAGCCCCCACCTCCACCCCCATCCCAAGTGGACATGGAGGCCCGGCCCTGGAACACGGTCTCAGCACAGATGTGCTTGGGCACCCAGCCTCCGCTGTGCTTGCTGATGGATGTGCTTGCTAAAGGAAGGAGAGCCCTGGAATCTAATTCTGTGGCATGCCAAGGACCTCCCAGGCACGGCACATGACCTGGTTCTGCGCATAATGACCACTGGGTGCCTCATGCCTGGAGGGGGTCAGTGGAGCTGCAGATGTGTGTGCGGTCTGCCCAACACTAGGGGGCAGTACCGTGCCTCCCTTGCCCGAGCATGGGGCTTCTCTAGGAACAGCCTCTTCCTGCCTGGGCAGAGGAGAGAGGGTGCAGCCCTGGGCCACCAAGGGAGCACTCTCCCGCCTCCTGCAGAGAGGAAATCCTGCCCCAGTGCATTGCTGTTCCAGGGGCCTAGGATGGAAAGGGCTGGGTGTGGAGCGTAGAGCAGGGTGGAATTCTGGCTGTTTCACTGACCTTCTGTGTGTGTACCTCCATTGCCTCAGTTTTCCATATCTGTCCATCTTCCAGAACAGGTCGTCAGGAGGAAACGGGATAATAGATTCGAATGCCCCCGGCAGAGCCCTGGGCACATAGGAGCTGCTAAGTAAATGCAGTTTCCTCCTTGTCCGTTGCTCCTTCCCTCCCCAACCCCCACCATTCTTTCCTTTTCCACCAGCCCTGGAATCTGCACTCTAACAGGCTCGATTGGCCAACAGGTACTCAGATCCCAAGTGCTGCCATGCGTCCTTCCCTGCAGGCCACTCACCTGCTGGAGCCAAGGGTCCTGGGCCCCCTCTGTCCCCTACCCATCCAACAGGCCGTCTCCGATACAGCTGTCTCCACACTGTAAAATACCCTGCAGCGGATGCCAGTACTGTGAAGCCAACTGGGGAGTCATTTACTTCTTTGTTTATTTTTTACCCACAATTTAGAAACATCTGTTTTGACATTTTCCGGTTGCAGACAGGAAAGAGAACAGGGCTGCTTTTTCTCTGAGGCCAGCGCCTTGGTGCCTCTGGGATTGAAAAGCAGAACAGTTCGTCTTACCTCTCCGATTGACCCCACACCTTTCATCTGAAAGAGAAGGTGGCCATACTGTGCCAGGGGTTCTGTTCCAGGTGAGCAGGGATCCACAGCGCAGAAGTCAGAAACTGCTACACGTGGACACCCATGGGCAAAACTGCTTTTCAGACAAAAGATAGCCACTGGGCGCCAACCTTGTCTATGCCCTAAGATGATAGGAAGCATGTTTTCTTTTTCTCAGTGAATCCCCTCCTTGCAAAGAAGATGATGAAGTTCAGGCCCAGAGGCGCACTGAGGGTAGGTGAGGAAATTTGTCTGTTCAAGAAGTGTTTCCTGTGCATCTGCTCAACCTGGATCTGGGCTGGGCCGTGGGTCTGTCATGGCTCTTGCTGTTGGAAACGTTAGGAGCTGTGGGAAGCAGATTGACCTAATTATCAAAGTGATGGACGTCCCGGTGGGCCAATGAGCTCACAGTGCGGGGATGCAAGAGGTGGCCAGGGAGGGCTTTATGAGTTCGCCTTCAGGTAGAAAAGGAGGAAGGAGACCCGGAAGTAGAAGGAAGATGGTCCATGAAGACCAGAGGCGGATGACACAAGAAAGCCAGGGGCACCCACAGGATCGTTTCGTTATGACATCGTCTCATTAAACACCAAGCAGCTCAATACTTTATCCCACATCGTCTGCTGTATCCTCCAATAAGGAGCGGGTGGGCTTGTCCCTGCTTTTTGGGCGGAGATGCTCAGGTGACGTTGGGAGAGACGGAAATGCTTGCCCAAGGTTGGGCTCCCAGGTCCCCTGCTCCTGAGAGCACTGCTTGGAGTGGTGGGGGGAGCAGGGGGGACACACGGTAAGGACTTTTCATGCTGTGCTGCTGTTTTGGACTTTTTCCTGTAGGGCAGTGGGGAGCCAGCAGAGGTTTTTAAGTGGATATTGATTCTGTTACCAGTGGGAGATGGATGGGAGAAATACCTTGTGTCCAACTGAAGCCTGGAGCCGCGACCACGTTCAGAATCGAGTGCTGTCTGCCCAGTATGGCCAGTGTCTGCTCAGCAGATAGGACCTCAAATTCAGGAGGACCAACCTCCTGCCCCTGAGCAAAGGAAGCCCCCTCCCCCTCTTTTGACTCAGATAGGCTCTTTAGCATTTTACTATAAGAACCACAATTAGTGGCAGGAGAAGGGAAACGATAAAGCCCCCACTCACTCCCGCAATGTAGCACCCTTAACAATAACTCCTATAGCTTTCCTTCACTCACCTATGAGGATATATGAACATATAGGCTGCTTTTAAATTTTACAGTTGTGTTGACTTTTGACCAATTAATATAGGCCCTGCTTCAACATTCAAAAGGGCTTACAGTGAAAAATCTCACTCCCACGGCTGTCCCCAGCCAGTCTCTTCCCCTCCAATGTCACCATTTTCTCACATTTTGGTGGCGATCATTCATGCATATGCAAACTCATATTTGCATGTATTATTTCTCTTTTTCCTTTAAGCGCAAGAACTACAGAGCATGCTCACACACTCTTCTACTCCGTGGTTATAATTTTTTTGAAACTCCAGTATTTAGACGGTACCTCCAGGGTACCGTTAATGTATTAATTGGTCAGAAGTGGATACAGTTGAATGGTGTTTGCAAGGTACTATCTGCAAGTGTTTCCTGCACATTATCCCCTTTCATCCTATGAGGTGGGCGCTGTTTTCTCACAGAGGAGGAAACTGAGGCACAGAAAAGTTGGGGGACCTACCCAAGGTCATTCAGTTAGTAAGTTAGCCCTGACCTTGTGCCAGAACTGAACCAAGGCAGGGGAAGCGATGCCCGTGCATCTCTGGATAATGCTCAGGTATCGTCATCGTCGTCATCATTACAGATCAGCGTATCTTGTTGAGCTATCTATATCAGCACGTAGGTTTCCTGGTTCTTTATTTAAAAAAAAAAAAATCTTTGTTTTAATGTGGTGCTGAGGATCGAACCCAGGGCCTCACACGTGCTAGGCAAGCGCTCTACCACCGAGCCACAACCCAGCCCTCCCTGGTTCTTTTGACATGGCTGGATACTCAGGCCTCTTGATGGAAATTCTGGTTTTTGCTTACAGGTCCTCCTACAAATGCCACTTCAGCTGAAATGTCTGCCTGGGCAACTCAGAGCATCTGTAGAATAAACCCTGCATAGCAAACTGCTAGCCCTGGGCTTTACGCACCTTGAATTTGGGTGGGTGTTGCTAAATGACATCTCTAACGTGGCGCCAATTCGCGCTTCTCTAAGAATGAACGGAAGCTGGCTGGGCACCATCTCCCGCCCTGGGCATCGCCAACCTGTTTTATCTTTGCCAATCTGACTGTTGAAAAATGAGCTCATTCTCATTCGCCTGCCTTATGAGTACATTTTTTCATGCATTTATTGGCCATTTATATTGCTTTTATGAACTTTTTTTTGTGTCCTTTGTGCATTTTGTATTTTGGCTTTGTCTTTTGCATAGAGATCTCCAAGAGCTCTTGGAATACTGAAGAAATGTGTTACAGATATTTTTCCAGTTTATTGTTTGTATTTGTAATTTTTTCTTTTTTTTACCCTCTACGGGACTTTAATTTTCCTGTAGTTAGATCTATTCATCTTCTCTTTATGGTTTCTGGGTCTTCTGCCTGCCTTTTCCTTCTCCACGATTATATATATTTTTAATGATCAATTTCTTTTTTCTTCTCAGTCTTTCCATAGCTTTAATTTTTAAGTTTGACTCTAATCTATTTGGAACTTACTTTGGGGTAAGGAATGATATAGAGGTTCAGCTTTACCTTGCGGTTTGGGGAATCTTCCTGGGATCCAGGCTTTTCTCTACTGGGCTGGTCACCAGAAGGAGGCTGAAGAGGTCCCGCAGGAAAGCCCAGGCCACCGCCGGCCCCCAGAGCAGCCAGGATGGTGGTGGGCAGGCTGTCCAGGGGTACATGCGTGGGTCAGTCCTCCCCAAGTCGTCTCAGAATCCGTGGGAAGAGAGACCCATCTTATTCACATCCCTGTTCCCAGTGTGTCTTGCAGACGGGGCTCAGGGTGGGTGCTTGGTGATTGTTGACCTGCATGAAATAAACTAATTCCGCCCCGGCCCTGCCACTGACTTGATCCAGGGGACTTGGGGACCTCCAGTGGGTCCCTTCATCTCTCTGAGCCATGCTTTCCCCAACACCATACCTACCTCCAGGAACTGTTTTCAAGAAGTTCCCAGAATAAGGGGACTAAGGGGGGAGATGGCCCTTAGTGACACACAGGGAGTGCTACTACCTCTTTGCATCTTTTGATAAATTTCATCTGTGTCTGCCCTTCACCATCTTGGTGGCTTTCAAGCAGTACAGTCATTTTAGGAAATTTCTTCTATTCATTTAAGTTGCAAGAATTACCCCTTATGTCCTGGTGGGACAGAGCAGGGTTTTTAATTTTTAATGAGAAAAGACAACTTCTAAACATTTTTCTTTTTTCAGAATGGGTTCTCGTTGGAAGTCATGTGGCTCAGTCCTATCTCCAAATGCCCGGATGTTTGGGGGTGGGAATGGGCGTGGCGGGGGGCGTGTCCAGGAGAAGCAGGGACCCACGCAAAGCGGAGCGGGGAACTCACTGATGATCCACTCCCGAGAAAGCCTGGGGCACGCCAGGTCGTCTGATTCCGGTGGGACTTGGGTCTCCTGAGTGCCTCAGTTTCTCCCACTAGGTGAACAAGAGGCTCCTGCCAAGTTCAAATCCAGTGCCATCTTCTCCGGTGTCGACTTGGGCCACCCGCCTACCTTGGCTGCATCTTACGGGGATGATTGGGTCCTCTTCCTGGGACGTGGGAGATGACGTCCCTGCCGAGCTGGAGTAGAGGTGGGCATGCAGAAGGTGCTGGACAAATGTCCCTGATAGACCCGACAAGGTTCCACTGGCACAGGACAGCCTGTCCCTGGGTGGAGGCTTCTTTGGTCCCTAATGTCATAGCAGGCGCTGTGGGAAACCAGGGGTCAGGAATGCTAAATGAGGGACGGTCCTCAAGAACAGACACTCAGATGGAAGAGACGCTGCAGACCCACAGGAAAAGCCAGAGGCTGTGGGTCCAACACCTGCAGGGGACAGCCAGGCACCCCACAGGGCAGAGGCGGGCTCTCTCTCAGTGCCGATTAAATCACTCGGAATAGCCCTTTCGTCTGCGGAGGAATCTGCCTTCTCCCTTTGTCTTGGGGCAGCTTCACTCGGTGTCCTCATGTGTGGTACAGACCCGGCTCTAGGCGAGTGGTTCTTACCTATGCGGAACGCACCTGCCGGCGAGAATGACGGACAGCTGCACCTGGCTTCAGAACCGGGGCCCCTGGGGTCACGGCAACCTAAGAGGGGGCCCCCACTTAGAGGACAATGACTCTCGGGGCTAGACTGTCTACATTTCCAAGATAAGGCAGGAATCAAGATTTCTATTAGTGTACATATTTTAAAATACATATTTTTTCCAACTATATATGCACATATACAGGTATACATATATATATGTATATATATGTGTGTGTGTACATAGTTTATAGTTCTAGGGACTGAACTGAGGGCCTCGTGCAGGTTAGGTGAGTTCTGTATGACCAAGCCACATCCCTGGCCTGGATGAAATAATTTTAAGACAATATAGCAGCCCAACACAGCAGGTCTGGGGGCTCAGGGTAAATTCAGCTCTGAGCCCCAAGTCTGCAACCTCTGCATGTGAGCCATCTCATAAAGAGTCTTCAGTGCAAATTAGCATGCTTCACCACACGGTCACGAAAGGCACTGCCTAGCCAGGCCACTTTATTTTTCCGAATCTTTGAAGTATTGTACTATTATACATTCTGCTACTCCAGATCATAGGCTGCCTGATCCCTCCACACAAAGCTGCCTCTTAAGAAGAGATAAGATGGAAAGTAGAGTGTTTTCATACCGTGTGAGGTTATAAGAAAGATCTGCAGGATTCACATGCGGCCCAGAACAGACTCTTAAATGTATGTCAATTGATTTTTTACAAAGCACTTTATTGAAGTGATTGACGTACAAAAGCTAGACATATTTAATGTATACAACTTGATGAGTTCGGAGGTAAGTACACCTGCATGGAACCATCACCACAGTCAGTACCTTAAACATGTCTGTCACCTCCAAAAGCTTCTTCTGGCCCTCTTTATCATTATTATTATTAATTATTTTGAAATGAGAACATTTAACACAGGATTTATGGATTTGTCAGCTTTCCATCACTGTGACAAATGGCTGAGATAAATCAACTTATAAAGAGGAAAGGTTTATTTTGGCTCAGGGTTTGGAGGGTTCAGTCCATGATGGATTGGCCCTATCGCTTTTGGATCTGTGATGACACATGTCATGGCAGAAGTGTGTCAGAGCAAAGCTGCTCAGCTGACGGCTGAAGTGAAAGAGAAAAGGAAGGGACTGGGGTCGCACTACCATTTCAAGGGCAGACCCTCAATGACCAGAACTTTCTCTAGGTCTTGCCTCCTAAAGTTTCCAGGACTTCCCAGTGGTTACAAACTGGGGAACACATGGGCCTTTGGGGAACAGTTAAGATCCAAACTATAGAGTCTACTCTCTTAGCAAACCTTCAAGTATATAATATTATTAACGCCGGGAAACTACACTGTGTTTCCCGCTGTGTGCTCTAGAGAACTTCCTCCTTTTGTACAACTGAACTTTGTAATTTTTTTCCCCCAGTGCTAGAGATTGAACCCAGGTCCTTGTGCATGCTAGGCAAGCACTCGACCACTGAGCTATACCCCCAGCCCTTTAAAAATTTTTTATTTTGAGAAAGGGCTAAGTTTTTGAGGCTGGCCTCAAACTCGAGATCCTCCTGCCTCAGCCTCCTGAGTTGCTGGGACTACAGGGATGCATCACCGCACCCAGGAAGCTTTGTAGTTTTAGACCAACATGTCCCTCTGCCCCCCACCTCAATCCCTGGCATTTATTATTCTGCTTTTTGCTTCTATGAGTTTGACTATTTAAAATTCCTGATGTAAGGGGAATCAGGGAGCATTTGTCCTTCTGTGTCTGGCTTGTTTTAACTAGCATAAGGTCCTCCGGGTTCCTCTATGCTGTCTCAGGTGACAGGATGTCCTTTTTTAACGTGCCATAGTCCGTACGTGCCACATCTTCTTGTTCATCCACCCACGGATGCACACCTAGGTCGCTCTGTGTCCGGGCTCCGGTGAAGGATGTTTAAACACACCTGGGTGGTCAGGTGTCTCTTTGGGATCTGGGTTTTCACTTCCTACGAATATACACCTGGAAATGGGATATTGCCTTACGCTTACTAGGGTGGCTCTATTATTTTAAAAAACAAAAGATAAAAAGTATCAATGAGGATGCAGGGGTAGCTTTTACGCTGTTGGTGGGAAGGTAACTTTGTGTGGCGATTGCAGAAAACAATTTGGAGGCTCTTTGAAAAATTAAAAATAGAACTACCGTATGATCTCAATTAATTTTTTGACAAGGAGTCCAAGAGAATTCAATGGAGGGGAGGCGGGAAGAGTCTTTTCAATAAATGGAGCTAGGACAGCTGGCTAACTACTTGCAAAAGAATGAATTTGGACTCCTGCCTCATGCCATTCACAGAATGCTTTGAAGATCTGCATGTAAGAGCTAAAACTCTAAAAACACTTAGAGGAGACAGAGGAGGAAATCTTGGTGACCCTGAGGTGGGTGATGGCTTCTTAGATATGACAGCAAAAACAAATGAAAAAAAAAATTGGACTAAATGAACTCAAAAGCCTTTTGTTGCATCTTTTTTTTTTTTTTTTTTTTTTTTTTTTTTTTTTTTTTTGGGTGCTGGGGATCGAACCCAGGGCCTTGTGCTTACAAGGCAAGCACTCTACTGACTGAGCTATCTCCCCAGCCCCCTTTTGTTGCATCTTATACCAAGAAAGTAAATGACACTTTACAGAAAATATTCGTCAACCGTATCTCTGATTGATCCAGAATATATAAAGGATGCTTACAACTCAATCATTAAAAGAGAACTCAATCAGAATATTAGGGAAAGATTTAAGCAGATGCTTCTCCAAGGAAGACGGACGGCCAATCACATGAAAAGAAGCTCAACATCATCAGTCACGAGGCAGATGGAAATGGGGTTCACCATGAAACCACTTTATTTCCAATGGGATAGCCATAATTTGAAACAGATAGAACATACTCTAATTTTTAAAAATGTAACAAATGTTGCCATGGATGGAGAGAAACTGGAACCCTCCTGATGCGGATCTGCAATGGTGCAGACACTTTGGAACACAGTCTGGCAATTTCTTAGAAAGTGGAAGCAGAGGATGGATAAACAAAATGTGGTATATCCATACAATGGAATAATACTTGACCATGAAAATGAAAGAGGTATGTGGTCCTGAGAGCTGCTACGACATGATGAATCTGATGATCATTGAAAGAAGACCATGTATCATCTGATTCTATTTATATGAAATATAAAGAATAAGCAAAGGCAGAGAGACAGAAGGTGGCAGGGGTGGGGGGAGGGGAGGGGAACTAGGTATGGAGTTTCTTTCAGGGAAGACAAAAATGCTCTCAGATTAGGTAGTGATGGTTTCCCAGCCCTGTGAATACAGCAACAACCACGGGCTAGAATGGATTGCAGGCTGGGTCAACTGCATCTGAAAAAGCTGTTCAAAGAAGATGCTTTGATGATCTTTGCCACATAGACAGTATGAGTCAGTGTCATCCTTGAACAAAAGGAGAGTGACCTGCTAACAATTATCACCGATTAATGCCTTGTGCGATTAATTAGCAATTGGTAGCAGTCACAAATTAAGCCTTGTGCAGATTCCTGAGACGGCTCTCCATGTCACTATGGCATTATTTAGTCGTAGGACACTGCAGCTTCTTACGAACAGCACTGTAAACAGCCGTATTAACTTTGGGTCCGCAAGGAGAGGGGCATTTCAAGAATGCCAGTGGCCCTTCCCACAATCTGCCCAGTTCTAATGAAAGGAAGTCCCAGCTACCATCCCACCAGGCCAAAGTCCAGTGTGAGCCCAGTGGATCTTGGAACGAGGCCACTCCTCCATCCTGTTTGCTACCAGTTGAGGTTCTGTGTGTGTCATTAAGCTCTCTTTCTGGCTCTCAGCCAGACTTCTCCTTTACTCTCTGACCCCATCCTTCCCAGGGCCTGGAACCCTAGCAACCAGTGCCTGGCTCCTCGCCCACCAAATGAACGGGGACAGCGGACCTGCCAGAAGCAGGTGGCAATTCTGCCGCCGTCTCGCCTGCCTCCTCGCAGTGACCTCCCGCGAGCCTGTCTCTTCCCGGCTTGACACCTCTTCTGTCCGGGGAGACAGCCAGTGTCTCTCCAGGGCTGTCCCCAGCTCCCCTCCCTGAGCCGAAAGGCCAAGGCGTCCTGGCTCCCTCCCCAGAGCGCCCTGCCCCGGGCTTCCTGCCTGGCCTGTTCCCCAAGTTCATGAGTTTGGTTTGTCACCTCTTCTCTGAGCTCGGAGGTCAGCCCCCACCCCTCCCTCTTGCCTTTGCTGGAGGGTCACACTCAGCAACTTCCTGCCCAGATGAGAAAAGACCTCCTGATGAACGTCCCCTTCCCCCGGGGCCCTGGAGCCACGATGGCCTCCGCCACAGACACCGTCCACTCCCGAGCTCTGGAGCGCTTGACCCGCGTGTAATTACAGCGTGACCTACCAGACAAGGAAATGTTTGTTTACGTGGGATCTCGGCCACCCCTCCCCCTGCCTGTCCCCAAGGAGACGTTGGGTACCACCAGTCCTCCCACGTCCATTGTGTGACTTTCCTCTGCGTTTCCGTCCTGTCCCCTCCCGACGGGCTGGCACGCCACGCCGGCGGTTAAAAGTGGATGGACTGGGTGTTCTGGGAGGACCTCGTGTGCAGGACGGTCACATTGGTGGCAGATATTCACTGAGCAATTACTACATGTCAGGCCCTGCGTTAGAAGGGACAGTGGACAGAGGTAAGCACGAGGTGGTCCCCGCTTTCATTTGGGGACAAATGTAAAATAACAATTGTGGTAGGGCTTAGGCAGAGGCAGAGGGTGGCACTTAGCAGGCAGCCCTGCCCTCAAGGCATATGGGACCGAGAAGATGTTGGGAAAGTCCCCGGGGACTCTTGCCTTGGTGGGTCCCTCTCTCATTAAGAAAAAATTCCAGTTTACAACTTCATTGATATAAATCCAGGTTGGATTCATCATTATATAGTCATTATTATAGTCACTTTTTCCTTTAGATTTAAAAAAAAAATTAATTTCTGCCCCTCTACGGGCCCCTAAAGGCATTGATGAATCCTTGGCACTGTGCCTAACGGATAAGTTGGCTCTGGAAAAGGCTGCCCCGGGGAAAAGAGAACTGAGATGAGAGCTGCAGAATAAACAGGAGTCGATTCAATGAACCGCACGTGGGGTGAGATCGAGGCAACAGACATAGCATATGCAAAGGCACTGTGGTAGAGGGAGCTAATGCTTTAACAGAGTCTCAGTGAGATGCAGTTCAGGGAGCAAGGGGGTCTGGATCAGGTGAGGCTCAAAAGTGAGACCATGAGTAGCTGAAATCAGTGACTGGTCTCAACAGGGGGTTGAATGACATCAGAGGGTGTCCCCAGGCAAAGCTGGCCAGAGGGCCAGAATGCCCCCAGACTTCTCTGCTAAATCTACTCAATGGAGTGGCAGTCAGTCTGGAAATGGTCAAGCGTGAGTGAGGCCCAGGTTGAGAAGGGATTGAGACACGGCTGCTGGTTTTGGAAAGGACAATATTTTCCCCAGACTCTGTCCTGTCCCCATCTGGGTTGGGTCCTGAGGCAGAGCTTAGCACGCGGGTTTACGGGAGTGTGTTCCCGGGGTCACACCTGTGAGGACACACAGGCAGGACCACACGGCTCCCTGGAGCTGGGCGGATGGCGCTTGTGCTGTCTCGCCGGAGGCTGGGCAGGAGGGTGCAGAGTCTCAGGCCAGCTGCTCTCTGGACAGGGCAGCCCCCATGGGACTTCATGCTGAGGACTGACCAGCCCCTTCCCTGGAGCCTGGGGTTCCATGAGTTCGGAAGCAGGCTGGAATCACAGAGGGTGACTTTCATCATTGTCTGGAAAGTTCTGGAAGCCTCCCCTCCACTCGGTCTGAAGGACTCAATGATTCTGAGTCTGGCTGGGCAAGGAATGGGCGTGATCCTGGGAAGTTCCCCAGGGAGGAGCCGGGTGGTGGCTCGGTGGTAGAGCCCTTGCCTGGCGTGTGTGGGGCACTGGGTTCGATTCTCAGCCCCACATGTAAATAAAATAGATGTCCATCAACAACTAAAAAAATATTTTAAAGAAAGAGTTCCCCAGGGACCAAAGACCTCTGTGAGCTGCTAGCCTCACTGGGGATGCCCCACTTCCAAACCGTCCAGGATTTCGGGAATCTTCCGACCAGAAGTCGGCTCAGCAGGTTCAGTCTCCTACGGTCCAGGCTGCATTGGGGCTGGTTTGCTTGTTTTTGTTTTGAAGATGAGCTGATAGCAGATGATTACCTTTCAGTTCCATGTGGCAGCGATTTATGGAACATTTTCCAGTTTGGGGTCTAGAAAGGTAAAAATTTTCTCTCAAGAAGAATATACTCTGGTGGGAAAAGCTGACATGGCCATTTACTCGTTTGTAAAAACGGAAGATCTGCTGTGTGGGCATCTGGGATGTGGCGAGCTCGAGACTCGAGGTGGCAGGGCGAGCCACCTCCCCCCACATCTGCTGGGATGACGGTAACAGGGAGAGAGGGGGAGAGAGCGGGAGAAAGGAAGGGAACACAAACTTGGTAAAGATGTAGAGAAACCGGAACCTGCATTCATTGCCGGTAAGAATGGAAGGTGGACATTTACATTCCATGGTAAATGGACCTCTGTGGGAAATGGTTTTTCTGTTCCTCAGAAAGCTGAACATAAAATGACCATATAATCCAACATCCCACTCCTTGATGTGCACCCCAAAGAACCGAGAGCAATAATCAAACAAATGCTTGTGCATGAATGTTCATAGCAGCACTATTCACAATAGCCAAAAGACAGAAACAACCAAAGTCCATCAGCGGAAGAACAGATAGACAAATTTCAGTATAGCCACATGGTGGAATATTACTTGGCTGTTAAGAAGGAACGGAGTTCTGATAACACACTGCAACCTTGAAAACATAACCCTAAGTGAAAGCAACCAGTCACAACAGTCACATATTGTATGATTCCATTTATAGGAGATGTTCTGAATAAGCAAATTCACAGAGACCAAAGTAAACATTGCCCCCGGGGGGCTAGAGAGGAGGGAAAGTGGAGAAACATCAAGAATCAACAGATTTTACTTTGCAGTGATTGAAATGTGTTGAACTAGGTAAAGGTTGTGGTTTCCCGGCATTGTGAATGTACTAAAAAAACAAAGTTGTACAGTTTAAATGATTAATTTTTTTGTTATGTGAATTTTATCTTTTTATATTATATATTTTAGTAAAATATATACTTATATATTAAAATGCACATATAAAAATATATGTGTTTTAGAGTACAAAGAAGTGCAGACTCTGGAGGAAAAGAATCACAGTAGGTGGGCTTCAGGACCAACTGGCAAGATGGCCAAGGACACGGAGGGCTTCACATTGAAAGTGAGAGTCGAGGCTACTTGTAAATTTTCTTTTTCCTATTTTTTTGTTTGGTTTGTTTTTTTGGTACCGGGGATTGAACTCAGGAGCTTGACCACTGAGCCATATCCCCAGCCCTTTTAAAAAATATTTCATTTAGAGACAGGGTCTCACTGAGTTGCTTAAGGCCTCACTAAGTGGCTGAGGCTGGCTTTGAACCCACGGATCCTCCAGCCTCAGCCTCCCTGAGCCGCTGGGATTACAGGCCTTTGCCACTGCACCGGCCTAAATTCCTTCAACATTGTGTTGACTTGTAGGCAGGGGGATGGGTTTGACCTGCTGGCCACCTGGACACCCCTGGGCCCAGAGGGACACAGGACATACAGGTGTTGAAATCTTTGGAGCTGGGAGTTATCAACCATCAGCTGGTTGCCTAGAGACACCTCCCTCCTACCTTAAGCCTCCTCACCAGTAAAATGGCACCGGGGTAATTCTAGAACCCAGGGCCCTGATGTGGGGGTGGAGAGGGGTGGGAGGGGCAGGTTCCGATGACATTTCAGAACGTGGAGAGTGACGGGGGCTTCTCGCCATCTGCACATCCCTCAGGCCAGAGCCACGCACGGGTCCAACAGTGGCAGAGTCTGATGCGGAGCCCGGTGGCACCCTGGGGACACACCAGAGGGTGTCAGGTTGGGTCGGGATTCAAGAATTTCCCCGAGTGTAAAGTCACTTGAAAGAAAAAGCAAAACCAAGAGATTTCCTCTCGGTCTTTCTCTGGGGAGGAGCCGCGATCCGCGATCCGCGATCCGCGATCCGCGTCTGCGCCCGGCTCTTTCGTCTTTGCGCATGTGGATTAGGTGGCCCGTGCGGGGGGCATCCATGTGGATTAGGTGGCCCGTGCGGGGGGCATCCATGTGGATTAGGTGGCCTGTGCGGGGGGCATCCTTGCCGAGCGCCCTGAGGGGTCGGGCGTGCCCACCACGGCTGCCAGAGGAACCTCCTCATGCTGCACCTGAAAGGGCCTCCCTCTTCGGCCTCCTCCGGCCCCGTCCCCGCTCCAGCCTAGGATGCGCTCCAAGGGAGCTTTCGCTTTGGGTTTGCTAAGACCCAGGGATCCCGGGAAGACACTAACCAGACATCAACCTGGACCCTCGCCCCGGACTCAGACAGACCACCCTCCTCCCCCAGGGTCCCCCAGAGCAGCCCCTGAGGGGGTCAGAGGTCACTGGAGGGAACCACAACCCCAGATCGCGCCCGGCAGTCACCTGCCCTCCCGCCTCTGCAGGCGCGTCCCAGGCCTGGATCTCCACCTCCTGACCGGTCCTGTCCGGCTCTCCTGCTCCCTCCCGGCCCTCCACCCTGCTCGGTTCCAGGTCCTTCCTCACCAAGGCTGGAAATACTCCGGTTTCCTCCGGAGAATCAGGGGCAGCGCTTCAGCCTGGCACTCTGGTGGCCTGCGACCAGGAAGCCACCAGATCTGGTTACCCAAAAGCTGCTGGTCCTTCCCGCTCCCTCTCTGTTCTGCACACCTGGTCTGCGCGCCGGGAGGGCCTGACAGTGGACGCAGGCTGCTCCCCGCAGGGCTGGGGGCGCCTCCTGGCCGGTGGGCCGAGGCCATCTTCCTCCGCCACCCATCAGCTCCTCGCCCTTCACAAATTCTAATTTTCCCTCCCTTCCTTGGTGGACTTGCAGAGGTCTGAGTCGCTAGCTGCCTCCGCCAGTGCCCTGGGCCTTCTGACACTTGCAGCCGGGGCCCTGATGGCCTGACCCCTGGACTGTGAGGCCGAGGTGGCCTCATTCCTTACCCATCTTCCGATGGACGTGGTCCTTCCCAAGGCCGGGCTCTTACAAGGTCGCTCACCAGCCTGTGTGAGTGAGGGAGGGGGAAGGCATGAGGGGAAGAGTGGACCTCTGGCCACTGCTGGCTGCCCCAGTTCTCGCTCCGCAGCCGGGATGGACCCTTCCACTCACAGAATTCTTGTTTAGCATTTGTGTACATTTATCCCAAAGTCCTCTCCAAAGGAGGGGTCCGGAGGGGTCCCAAGACCAACTGGGTTTGTTAAATGAAGTGTATTGTATTCTTTCCATATTTAGAAAGTAACTTTGGTTTTTTTTTTTTTTTTTTTTTTTGGTATGGGAAGTGAACTTGGGGGCACTCGACCCCTGAGCCACCTCCCCAGCCCATTTTATTTAGAGACAGAGTCTCCCTGAGTTACTTAGCGCCTTGCCCGTTGCTGAAGCTGGCTTTGAACCGGAGATCCTCCTGTCTCAGTCTCCCGAGCTGCTGGGATGACAGGTGCCTGGCTCAGGTTAGTTCTGTTTAACCCCAAATTTCCCTAACTCATGTGAGGATGGAAATTTTTGTTTCTCTCTGAGATGGTCTTCCAGGGTTTGAGAGCTTAATACAGACACTTTGTGTCCTTATTTATAAAACAGAATAACGCAATGCCTCAGGCTTTAAAAAATATGGAAAGTAGTATGGAGATTCCTCAGAAAACTGGGAATGGAACCACCATTGGACCCAGTTATCCCACTCTTCACTTTATACCCAAAGGACTTAAAATCAGCACACTACAGTGATATGGCCACATCAATGTTTAGGGTGATTCAATTCACAATAGAATCAACCTAGATGCCCTTTAACAGATGTAACAGATGAATGGATAAAGAAAATGTGATGTGTGTGTGTATGTTTTATATATATATATATATGTATATATATATATATATATATATACACATATATATAATTTATGTTTTTTAATATATATATATTTATGTTTTATATGTGTGTTTTATATATACATATAGTGGAATATTACTCAGCTTTAAAGAAGAATGAAATAAAATGTATAAGTGCATTCTACTGTCATATACAACTAATTAGAACAAATTTTTTTAAAAAAGGAATTCTCTTAACCAGTGCACTTGGATGTAGAGCTAGGCCATCTCTAGGATACAAGGTCGATCCATAAGTGTCCACTGGTAACACTGCCGTGCACAGATCCGGATGTGTTAAAAGGACACGGAAGCTCAGGTCGATATGTTCCCCCAGTCCCCTGAACACACCAGGGAGCAGGGCCGATGTCCTCCCTGAGCCAAAGGGACCTTCTCTGTGTGGATGAAAAGAAATGAACCCCAAACCCAACACGTACAGAGAGAAGCATGTCAACCCCGCAAGTCCTCGTCTTTAAACGAAGGGGAGCTACTAGGATCCTACAGGTGACTTCCTGCCTACAAACGGATTGTTCAACGAAGCAAAATTTTTCCTGAGGAGGCAGGGGCTCCTTTCACGGAAACATTTTATACATTTCAAAACTGTAAAGCTGATCCTATTATCTGATAAGTGCACCCATTGATTTCTCGGGTGTTTAAACCTCAGTATGATTGAAATGTTGGGAAAGCCCCCAGGTGACTGGGTACACATGCCCTCTTCTCCCTAAGGACCCAGTGCAGAGACTGGCTATGCACAGGTGCACCTTGCAAATAAGACTGCTGTACCTCAGAGTCCCTCTTAACCCAGTCGACAGGAAACTGCTTCTGGTCAGCCAGTGTCGGCCCTGAAGAGGAGGAGAGGCTTATGGGACATTGGCCTGGTTCTGGTTTTATGGCCTCAGTGCCTCCAGGGGAGTCCCTCCCCACTCTGAGCCTCAGTGGTCCCAATGGGGAGGAACAGAACACCCATTCTGGAAATTGCCCTCTTGTCTACACCCCTGCTACTACTACTAGCCTGAGGCAGTAGTAGTAGCAACTGACTTAGACTCAGAGTCCACACTCCTAACCATGGCACTACAAGACAGAACAAAAGCCATTTTTCACCCTCGGACTGACAAGAAGTCATGGGTGTGATGCTACGGGGTGCTGGCGAGGTCCCTGCCAGGCGTGTGTACCTGATTACCTGGGGAGCCCGCCGGGCCGGGCTGGGGGTGGGGGCTGTGGGCACCTTCAACTTATCTGTATTTATTTTGTCCTGCAAAAAAAAAAACCCTGCAGTACTTGGGTTCGTAACTCATTTGAAATAGAGAAAGTGCAGGAGTTCAGGGAAAGAGAACCCAGGGCAGCCAGAGATGGAGGCTTCCAGAGTCCAGAACTAAGTGGAATCCAGAACTGAGTGACCTCTGACCAGGGCCCCCGGGTTGCAGGAGCCGCCCGCCTGGGGTCTGGGGGCGGGGCACACGTACTTTCTGAGAACCCCTCTGTCCCAGACTCAGGGCCCCGTTCCTGGCCGTTTCCGGATGGACCCCGGGCGGGTCCTCCCTGTATACTGTCTGGGTGCCTTTGTGGCCATAAGGTCATAGCTGCAGGGAGGAGCCAGTTCTGCCCGGGGCTCTGCTCTGCCAGGGGCTGTTCCCCTGGAGCAGCTGTGGTAACAACATTTACTTTGTCTGGTGGCCAAGGGAGCGAAGGAGAGAGGGAGGGAGCCAGCACACACACGGGCCTACCCCGTCCCCAAATGTTTCCCACAAAATCTGGCACTCCTGGTTCTAATCAAAATACTGAACTTTTTGGAACAAATTAACATTCCGCAGCCTCGCGGGGAAGGGGGATCTCAGCCGAGACGACTTCAGTTCACAACCACAACAAAAATAGCTCCTCCTGGGGAAGACGCGTTCTGCTAACAAGGTCACTTTTATTTTGCTTCCCCTGCCATCTGGCTGAGTGGCACCAGGGGCTGGCTCTGGTACCAGCTGGTTCTGCAGCGAGGACGGAGCCGGGTGGCGCTGCAGAAGGCTTCAGTCTCCTGGCAAGGGAAGCCGCGCAAAGTTACCTTCAGACATCTCCAGAAAGTGCAGGGGCAGATGGAGCCCCCCGATTGGCCCAGCCTTGCGGGAGGTGTCGCCCCAGAGACAGCAACAAGCAGGTGGGGCTTGGAGAAGGAGGTGGCGGGGTGGGAGAGCTATCTTTACTTCGCAGAACATTCCAGAACCCAGCGCTGGCTCCCAGTGCTGGGAGTCTGAGTGACGGGAGGGGAACAAGCCTGGCTTTCGTTTTCTTCTTCTTCTTCTTCCTTTCCTCCCTCCCACTCCTCCTCCTTTCTCCTTCTATTAAGATTCAGCCTCTTTCAGGTCCTGGGGACCGTGGGGACATTCAGTGACCTGCCTCGCCCGCATGTCCCCATGTCTGTAGAATGGAAATCACTTATGCAGATCTTGGGCAGAGGTGGGGGAGGGGGAGAAGGAGGGCGGGTGTCGTGGCCTGGAGCACCTGACCGAGGTCCTCCGGAGAGAACACGCTGGAATGCTCAGCTTGGCATTAATCCTAAGAGGGCTTTCATGCCCAGAAACTTCTGCAGCCCTTTCCCGTGACACGGACGGCCCGGCTGGAGTTCTCCCTTTGTAAGGTGCCAGGCTGGGTCTTGGACGTTGGTGCTTGTTTTCTGCCCTAGAGATGATGCTTCTTGGACGCCAGTAATTTTGTCTTTTGAAGTAGGATGAAAAACCATGAGCGCGGACACAAAATATGGCTTACAACTCTAAGGAGTTGTCACATACTGAAACCATCTCTCTCCTGGCGGGAGTCCAAGGGGCCCCAGAATATCTCCGGGGGACCAGCGGGGAACAAAACACTTGACTCACACAGAGGAAGGAGTTTTCAAATGACAAGACACCTCCCCACTACTCTTAAGGAAAATAGGTTTATTGCACATCTTTTTCAGGATGTATTTATTATTCCAAAAAAAAAAGACAATTGAGGAGACGTAGACTTCCGGATGAGCTGAATCTGGTCTCCAGGGAGTTTGGAGAGAGGTGGCGAAGGGGTCTGGGATTCTGCAGCTGAGGCAGCGGGTGACGAGGGCGTCTTAGGTCCCCCCAAAGCAGATTGGAAACTTCGTCTCCTGTGCAGCAGGGTTGGGAGGCGGGGCTGAACGGGCTGCGGAAGTCACCAGGCTCCACCTGTGAACAGTCAATGCCAGTTGTGAAAGGGCTTGGGGCTGCCTGTTCCGCCCCTTGCTGGCCCGCTGTCACCTTATCTTGTCCCTCTGCTACGGGAGCATGTGGCACAAAGTCCTCCAGCAGATTCAGAGCCCTCACCTTGGACTTCCCAGCCTCCAGAACTGGGGAAGCCAATTCTTCGCCCTCCAGGGTGGGTCTGTGGTGCCTGAGAGCAGCACCTCTAGGAACTGCCTGCTGCCTCCAGTGCCCGCGGCCAGTACTCAACCAGTCTGGGTCATGCCTGGCAGCACGCTCGGCTCTGAGGACTCGGCAGAGCAGGAAAGAGCCCGAAGGCCCTTGCAGTGTAGATAGAGAAGGGAGTTCAACACACAGCCACTCGGAAGGGGTGGGATGGGCTGAGGGCAGAAACCGACACTCTTGGTAGAGAAACACAGGCCACTGTCACGTCTTGAAACAGGAAAGGATGCCGGTGGTTCCAGAATGTTCTTATTTAATGGATATAGGTTTTTGCCAGAGGATTAGAAACCTCTCTCTCTCTCTCTCTCTCTCTCTCTCTCTCTCTCTCTCTCTCTCTCCTTCTCCTCCTTCTCTCTCTCCCTCTCTGTGCTGGAATTGAAGCTAGCACCTCCCACATGCTAAGTAAGGACAGCATCCTCCAGCTACATCCACAACCTGGTTCCAGAATCTCCTATAGAAAAGACGTGTATTGATAGCTCGTCTTGAAGCTCAGTCGAAAATAGCACTTTCTACGAGGTTGAGGGAACGAGAATGGTCTACATGGCAGAACGAGAGGGAGAGGAACTGGAGATCTAGACGGTGGCTCAAGCCTACGCCAGGCCCCTTCTGGACCCGGTCAGTGGGACAGCCCTTGGCACATCGAGGAGAAAGGAGCCCCCTGCCATCGGGGAGGGTGGGGCACCAGGCGACAGGAGAGGCGTTCGAGGCTAAATCTGGAGGACAGAATTTCCACGGTGGGGTCTGGGTCACCTGCTTCCGGCTCTTCGCAGGGGCTGGTTGTCAGTGCAGAGGGTCTGGCGCAGACCTGTGGAATCAGGGGCTCTGAGCAGGACCTTGGAGTCTGCTTTGTGAGCAATGTCCCCAGGGATGACTCCATGCACGGGGTTTCCTGGTCCCCATTAGGTTCTGGACTTCATCCTACATGCAAAGGGAAGGCACGGAAGGGTCTGGAAGAGAGGATGCAGTGCATTTTCCAGATGATCTGCCTCTGGGGTTGGGATTGAGTGGGGTGGGATAAAGGGGAGGCCAGGGTGGAAGTCCACACTGGAAAGACCTGCTCCTTACTCCACTGCCTGGTCCCGGGGCATCCAGTCATCCGAGCCCCCAGGGACTGGCTGCACCCCAGAGAGACAGGCACTTTGACTCTGGCCCTCCGATTGTCCACCTTGGGCCTCAGATTGCCTGTTACCTTTTGAATGTCCTGGCCACTCACGGTCAGGGTAGCAGTTAGTTGTCCAAGGATTCACCACCTCCACCGTCTGCCCAGGAGGGTCCAGAGGTGTTGAGCCCTCTTGGGCTTCTCCAGCTTCTGTCTGGCCCCACAAGCCTGTGATCCGAGTTCTGCCGAGGGTGGGAATCTGATGAACCGTGTCGATCCAATTCGCCGTGCTGGGAGCAGGTGTACCCACGAGGGCTCCTGCAGAGGACCTGGGCAGAGCGGAGTCCAGCCACTCAGCGCTTCCCAATCAGAGGCTGTGCTCAGCGACTCCTGTTTCAGGCTGGCCTCCCTCTTTCAGGTAAATGACACATTTTTCAGTCTCTCTGTGTCTTGAAAGAGAGGCCGACAGAGAGAGAAGGTTGGGAATTACAATCAGAGTTTCCTGCCACAGAGCACACAAGATGAGAATTGATCTCAAACCCTCTTACCGTCATCTTTACTGAGTGCTGGAGAGACTTGCACATAATTCAGCAGAGGAAAACAGAATTCCGGTCACCAGCTGCATGTCAACAAAACACCCGAATGCTGTGGACTGCTGAAACAGAGAGAAGCAAGCCACAACACAGCCCAGCCTCCTCAGGCTCTAAAAATATCAAGCTCTTTGCTGAGGCTCGCATGATTTCGAGGTGTGATTTACATGCAATAAACTGCAAAAAAAAAAAAAAAAAAAATACACGATTTGATGCTTTGACAAATGTGCATATCCAGGTAACTGTCATAACCTTGATGGAGGTACGGATATTTCTAGCACCTGCTGAGATTTTGCAAGGCCCTGGAAGCCAGTCTCCCTTTCACATGTGACCTGTCACTGTCACTTTGCATCTTTATAATTTTCATATCATGGAATCATATAGGTGATACCGATTTTTGTGTCTAACTGCTTTTACTGCTTTTTGAGATTCACCCACGTTGTTCTAGTTATCAGTAGTTCATTCCCTTTTACTGCTGAGGTGCAGTCCAGAATTTATTCTTCCATTAACCTGTGGGTGGACATTTGGGCTGTTTCTAGGGTTTGCATATTATGACTCAAGCTGCTGTGCTTCTTTGTGTATGAGTCTTTGTGTTTTCCTTTCTCTTGGGCAAAGATCTAAGAGTAGCTGGGTTGTCTGGTAGGAGTATATATATGTGTGTATGTGTGTGTGTGTGTGTGTGTGTGTGTGTGTTATAAGAAACTGTCAGACATTTTTCCAAAGTGGATGCATGATGTTTACATTTCCACTGAGACTAGACAAGAGTTCCAGTTGCTCCCATCCAGGATGGTACAGGGGATGGTGAGTCTCTCTGAGTTTAGCCATTTGAAACTGTGTGTGCCGGTAGCTCGTGTGGTTATCACTTGCATTTCCTTGATAACTATTATAGTTTGGATTTGGAAATCCAAAAAAAGTTTTATCCAAACTGGTGTTGCCAGCTTGGTTTCCAGCCCCTGGTGCTTTAAAAGGTGGGGCCTAGTCAGAGGTCATGGGAGGTCATTGTAGGTGTGTCTTCAAATGGAATCTTGGGACCCTGGTCTCTTCCTATTTTTTTGCTTTCTGACCACTATGAGATGAGCAGCCTGCTCATCCATATGCTCCTACTATATTGTACTGCCTTGTCACAGGCCCAGAAACAATGGAGCCATCTGATCATGGACTGGAACTTGCAAAACAGAGAGCCAGAATAAACCTTTCCTCTTTTTAAGTTGATTATCTCAACTATTTTGTTGCAGTAATGGGAAACTGACTTACACAATGGCTATTTTTTTTTTTTTTTTGGCATGTTTTCATGTGCTTATTGAGCATTCATGTTTTCTTTTGGGAATGTCTTTTTATATTTTTTAATTATTAAAATTAGGTTGTCACATGATTCAGGCAGAGAAGTTATTTAAGATTCTGGCTATAAGCACTTAGACACATATCTTTTTTCTGAGTCATGGTTTTTTTTCATTTTTAAACAATGTCCTTCATGAAAACAAGTTTTACGTTATGATAAAGTCCCGCATATCAACTTTTTATTTTATGGTCTCTGACTTTTAAGTTTTATCCTAGAAATTCTTGCCTGCCCAATATCAGATTTTCTTCTATTTTCTTCTAGAAGTTTAATAGTTTTAACTTTCATGTGTAAGTCTATGATCCACTTCTGGGTAATTTTTGTGTATGGTATATTGCAAGATTTGGTGTTCATTTTTTCTCATATAGATATTCAGTTATTCTGCCACCCTTTGTAGAATAACTTTCTTTCCTCATTGAATTACCTGATCCCTTTGTCAAAAATAAATCAGCCATTTTCCTGAAGATATATTTCTAAACTCTTTTTCATGTCCCATTGATCTTTCTTTCAAACAAATTTGGGGGTCTATTTAATTTTTTTAATCTATCTTTGTAAACAGTACTACACTGCCAGATAAGTTCTCCAACTTTGTCCTTTTTAAAAATTTTTCTTCTCAAATCTGGGTATTACATTTTCACATAAATTTTAGAATCAGCTTGCCAATTTCTATAAAACACCATGCTGGAATTTTGGTTGGGGTCATGTTGAATATATTCTATTGATCTATTTGGGGAGAATCAACATCTTAACTATTGTGTTAGTTTTCCTTTGCTGTGACCAAAATACTCAGCCAGAACAACTTAGCAGAGGAAAAGTTTACTTTGGCTCAGGGGTCCAGATAATTCCATTTCTCTGGGAGCATGGTGAGGCAGAACATATGGCAGAAGGGAGTGGTGAAGGAAAGCAGCTCACCTCAGGGTAGCTGGGAAGCAAAGAGTTGAGAGAGTGGAAGGAGCTAGGAACAAATTATATAATTCCCAAGGCATGTCTCCAGTGAATCACTTCCTCCAGTCACGTCACACCTACCTACGGTCACCATCCAGTAATCCATTCAAATGGATTAGCCCATGAATTAGGTTAGAGCTCTCATAATCTGATCGTTCACCTCCAGCATTAACACAGAACTTTGGGGGAACACCTCATATTCAAACCATAACAACGATTTAATTCTTCCCATCCATGAACATGGTATATCATATCATTCATTTTAGTCTTTAAAACTTTCTTTCAGTACAATTTCAAGTTTTCATAGTACAGGTTTTGTTAAATTTATTTGATGTTTTGGGGTACTGTAAGTGGAATTGTATATTTTATTTCCACTTGCAGCTGTTTGTTGATCCCTCCCCCTGTCTTTCTCCCTTTTCTTTCTCAGTAATCTCTTTCTTCCTGTCACAGCCTGATATTAAATAGTTCTTGTGCTTGACACTACTTATATCCAGGGTTTGAATACATCCCAGCTGTTGGTGTAGTCAAGGTTTGGCATTGATATTACCTTACAATTTGCCTCTTAGTTTAGAATTTACAGTTATTTTTGGCATAGTTCTCAGATCATCAAACTATCTCCTTCTATCACTCTCCTCCTTTTTCACTGCTTCCCGAATCACCTCCTTCATGAAGGCAGGAAGAGATATGACAGGTTTTCTGATATCTTTTCAACACTAACTCTCCCTTTGCTCACCACCACATTGATTACCATTATAAAATTGTTCAAAATGAAAAAAATTACATTATTTAAATGCTTTATATCTGTATTAGTCACCTAGGCTGCTATAACACAGTCCCACAAGCTGAGTGACTTGAAACAGAAATTTATTCTTTACAGCTCTGGGGGCCACAAGTCTAAAATCAAGATCCTGGAAGGCTTGCTCCTTCTGACACTAGATGTCTTCTCCCAGCTTCTAGCAGGTCCTGGAACTCTCTGACATATCAACTTTTGCCTTCATCTTCCTGTGGTGTTCTCCCTCTGTGTGTCTGTGCTTCTTTTCTTGCAAAGACACCAGTCACATTGGATTAAGGGTCCACAAACTCCAGGATGAGCTCACTTTAGCTCATTGCCTCTGTACAACCCTATTTCCAAATAAAATCACAGTCTCAGATACAGGGAACTAGGACTTCAGCATCTTTCATGGTGGTGGGGAGACAATTCAACCCACAAGAATGCCTTAACTCTTTCTTCATCTCAAATGTTTTTTCTCATTTTATTCTCTTAAAGAATTATTGGAGGACCTAGTTCAAAGTTTCACCTTCTTGATTACTTTTTCTGAACACTCCAAGAGAAATGAGTCTCCTCTTCGTCATTATAGCATTTTTGCATTTTTATTAAAGAATCAATCGCACTTTGTGCAACCTGAGGGTGGAAGCCCCCTTATTCTTCTGGAAATAGAGCTCAGACTTGCTCTGCAGAGTTACTATTCCCTCTGTGGGCATTTCAGGCACATATTCAAAAGCAATTTTTAGTCTATTGTTTTGTTGAAAAATGAAAAAGATGAAGAAGCTTTGGGGATTCCATATTATTGAGTTTTCTTTTTTCCTACTTTTAATTTAATTTATTTTAATTAGAGCTTTATGGTAGTTGGATTCATCCCAACAAACTCATATACGCATGGAAATTTACTTTAGTTTATGATCCCCCTTTTCCCTCCCCCTTTTCTATCCTGCCCTTCCCCTCCGCTACTCCTTCCTCAACTCTACTAGAGTTCCCTTTGCTCATCTATTAATTTGTATTTGATTGGTTCTTTATGTAATCTTATCCTTCCCTCTTCCTTTCCTTTATTTTACTCTAGCTTCCACATATGAGAGAAAAATACAACTTTTGAGTTTCTGAAGTTGAATAATTTCACTAAGCATGATTTCTCCATTTCCATCCATTTACTGGCAAATGCTACAATTTCATTCTTTTTGATGACTCAGTAGAACTCCATTATGT
The DNA here is from genome assembly GCF_902686445.1 of Sciurus carolinensis. Classification (NCBI taxonomy): domain Eukaryota; kingdom Metazoa; phylum Chordata; class Mammalia; order Rodentia; family Sciuridae; genus Sciurus; species Sciurus carolinensis. The sequence continues at coordinate 135,600,419 of NC_062220.1, forward strand.
GTGTGTGTGTTTGTGTATATATATATATATATATATATATATAATTTCTATATATATGCATAATTTATATATATGCATAATTTATTAATCCATTCATCTATTGATAGGCATCCATAATTTTACTATTATGAATTATGCTGTTATAAATATCAATGTGGCTGTATCACTGTAGTATGTCAGTTTTGGATCTTTTGGGAAAATACCCATGTGTGGAATAGCTTGGTCATATGATGGTTCCATCCCTAATTTTTTGAGGACTCTCCAAACTGCTTTCCAGAGTGGTTGTACTAGTCTGCAGTCCCACCAACAATATACAAGTGTACCTTTATCCCCACAACCTCACCAGCATTTATTGTTTGTATTCTTGGTCCTTGCCACTCTGACTGGAGTAAGAGGGAATCGTAGGGTAGTCCAGCATTTCCCTGATTGCTAGAAATATTGAACATTTTTCATGTATTTATTGGTCTTTTGTGTTTCTTCTCTTGAGAAGTTTCTCTTGAGTTCTATTGCCTGCTTATTGATTGGGTTGTTTCTTTGGTGCTGTTTTTGAGTTCTTTGTATATTCTGAATATTAATCCCCTGTTGGTGGAGTAACTAGCTAAGATTTTTCTCCCATTCTGTAGGCTCTCTCTTAATGCATTTAATAAATTCCTTAGCTGAGCAGACAGTTTTTAGCTTAATGGGATCCCACTTATTTTACTTCTTGCGCATTGGGGGTCTTGTTAAGAATTTGGTGTCAGCACCTATATGACGCAATGTCGACCCTCTGTTTTCTTCTCGCAGTTATACAGTTTCTGTTCTAATTTCTAAGTCTTTGATCCATTTTGATTTGAGTTTTGTGCTGGGTGAAAGAGAGGTGTCTAACTTCATTTTTCTACATATAGCTATCCAGTCTTCCCAGCACCATTTGTTGAAAAGGCTGTCTTTTCTCCAGGATACATTTTTAGCAACTTTGTCAAATATCAGATGACTATAGGTTTGTGGGTTTGTCTCTGTGTCTTCTATTCTATTCCTTTGGTCTTCATGACCTCCTTTGGTCTGTTTTGGTGCCGATATCATGCTATTTTTGTTACTAGAGCTCTGTAGCATAATTTCAGATCAGGTATTGTGATACCTACTGCTTCACTTTCCTTGTTTAGTATTGCTTTGGCTATTCTGGGTCTCTTATTCTTCCAAATGAATTTAGGAATTATTTTTTTCTAGTTTTGTGAAGAATGTATTTGGCATTTTGAGGGGGATTGCCTTGAATTTCTATATTGCTTTTGCTAGTATGACCATTTTAGCAATATCAATTCTGCCATCCAAGAATAAGGGAGGCCTTTCCATCTTCTAAGGTCTTCTTTAATTTCTTTCTTCAGAGTTATATAATTTTCATTGTGGAACTCTTTTGTCTCCTTGATTAGAATAATTCCCAAATATTTTATTTTGTTCTTTTGAGGTGATTATGAATGGGATGGTTTTCCTGATTTCTTCCTTGACTGAATCACTGTTGGAGTATAGAAAAACTATTGATGTATGGGTGTTGATCTTGTATCCTGCTACTTTGCTAAATTTGTTTATAAACTCTAGAAGTCTTTCTGGTGGAGTTTTTGTTTTTGTTTTTTTTTGATCTTCTAGATACAGGATCATCTAGTCAGCAAACAGAGATAATCTGACTTCTTTTCCTATTTGTATCTCTTTTATTTCCTTTGCTTACCTGATTGCTCTGGGTTTTGAGGACTAGATTGAATAGGAGTGGTGAGAATGGACAGCCTGGTCTTTTCCTAAATTCAGTTGAAATGCTTTTATTTTTTTCTCCATTTGTATGATGTTGGCTTTGGGTTTGTTATCAATGATCTTTATGATGTTGCAATAAGTTCCTTGGATCCCTAGCTCCTCCGGTGTTTTTAATATGAATGAATAATGGATTTTATCCAAGGCCTTTTCGGCATCTATTGAGATGATCCTGTGATTTTTGTTGTTATTGTTTAAGTGATGAATCACATTTATTGATCTGAATATATAGCACCAACCTTGTACCCCTGGAGTGAACCCCACTTGATCATGGTGTATTGTCTGCTGGATGTGTTTTTGAATGCTGTTTGCTGATACTTAGGATTTTTACATCTATGTTCATGAGGAATATTTGTCTATAGTTTTCTTTCCTTGATGTGTCTTTGTCTGATTTTGCTATCAGGGTTATACTAGCTTCCTTAAAAAGTATTTGGGAATGTTCCCTTTCTTTCACTTTCCTGGAATAACTTGAGAAAGATGGGTGTTAGTTCTTCTGTAGAGGTCTGGTAGAAGTGAGTCAAGAATCTATCAGGTTCAGGACTTTTCTTTTTTGGCAGGCTTTTAATTACTATTTCAATTTCATTACTTGGTATTGATTTGTTTAGGATTTCTTTATCTTCCTGGTTCAATTTGGGTAGATCATATGTGTATTCAAATTTGTTCATGTTTTCAATATTTTCCAGTGTATTGGAGTATACATTTTCAAAATAGGATCTAACAATCCTCTGGATTTCAGAGGGTTCTGTGGTGATATCTCCCTTTTCATCTCTGATCTTATTGGTTTGCTTCTTCTCACTCTTTCTTTTGGTTAGTTTGGCTAAGAGTTTGTCAATTTTATTTATCTGTTCAAAGAACCAACTCTTCATTACATTGATTTTGTGTATTATTCTCTTATTCTCAGTTTCATTGATTTCAGCTCTGATCTTATTTTCTTTCTTCTACTGATTTGAGGTTAGTTTGTCTTCCTCTAAAGCCTTGAGGTTGAGCAGAAGCTTATTTGTTTGTGATCTAATTTTTTAAGGTGGGCACTCAGTGCTATAAATTTGCTTCTCAGAACTGCTTTCACACTGCTCCAGAGGTGTTGATAGGTTGTGTCTTCATTCTCGTTCATTTCTAAGAATTTCTTGATTTCTATTCTCATTTCCTCTTTGAACCACTCTTCATTTAAGAGGGTATTGTTCCATCTCCATGAGTTTATATATGATTTCTATTCTTTTTCTTGCTGTTGATTTCTAGTTTCATTCCATTATGATCTGATAGGATACATGGGATTAGATCAATTTTTAAATACTTGCTAAAATTTGCTTTGTGGTCTAGAATATGATCTGTTTTTTTTTAATTTAGAGCATACTTCATTAGTTTCTGTAATCAAACCCATGTAGATAAGACCTTACATATTTAATACAGTGCATTACCCCTGTACAAATGGAAAAAATCAAGTTCAATGTTTCTAGACCGTATAACCATTAATTTCTGTACAATGCCAACTCAACTTGGGATACTTTTTCCAAAGTTGATAGCACAGTTAAAGTTTCAAAAAAAATATGTATATGGAATATAATCTATTTTGGAAAAAGTTCTGTGCATTGCTGAGAAGGTAAATTCAACTGTTTTGGAGTGGAATCTTCTATAGAATGTGCATTAGGTCCATTTGATTTATAGTGTTGTTTAGGTTGGTGATATCTGTGTTGAATTTTTGTTTTGATGACCTGTCTGTTGGTGGCAAGGGTGTATTGAAATCTTCCAGTATTATTAGTTGGGGGTCTATGTGGAATTTAAAATCATGGAGTATTCTTTCCATATAATTGAGTGTGTTGACATTTGGGGCATAACTATTTATTATGGTTATATCTTCTTGTTGGATTGTTCCCTTAACCGGGACATAATATCTTTCTTTGTCTCTTCTGATTAATTTTCGCTGGAAATCTACTTTGTCAGATATGAGAATAGCTAGTCTTGTTTGTTTTCTTGGACCATGTGCCTGGAATATTTTTTACTATCCTTTATTTTCAGTCTGTGGGTGTCTTTTCCTATAGGATGGGTCTCTTGTAAACAGCGTAGAGTTGGATTTTGTTTTTTAATCCATTCTGCTAATCTGTGTCTTTTAACTTGTTTTATTAGACACTAATATTCAGCATTAATATGGATATATGCTTGTGGTTTACTACCATTTTGCTTTTTTGCTATTTTTTATCCTGTCTTGACTCTCATTTAGTGGATTATTCTTCTGTTGAACTTCCTCTGTTTGTGGGCTTTGGGAATTCTTTTTCATTCCTCTGTGTGAAGTTTATCTTTGAGTATTCATTGTAGTGCTGGTTTGGTGCTCATGAATTCTTTTAATTTCTTTTTCTCATGGAATGTTTTTATTTCTCCTGGAATTCGAAGCTGAGTTTGGCTGGCCATAGTAACCTTGGCTGACAGTTGTTTTCTTTTAGGGTTTGGAATATCTCATTCTAGATACTCCTTGATTTTAGGATCTGAGCAGAGAAATCAGAAGTGAACCTCATTGGTTTGCCTCTACATGTGACTTATTGCTTGTCTTTTGCAGTTTTTAATATTCTTTCCTTATTTTCTACATTAGGCATTTTGATTATGATATATCTCAGCGAGCTTCTCATTTGACTGGGTCTATTTGGGGGTCCTGCAGGACCCTTGTGTGTGGCTGTCTATCTCATTTCTGATATGTGAGAAGTTTTCTGTAACTATCTCATTGAAAATGTTCTTTATGCCTTTAGTTTGTATCTTCTATCCCAATGATTTTGATCTTTTAAAGTTGTCTCAGAGTGCTTGTATATTCTGGTCATGTTTTATAATTTTTGCCCTTTACTACCTTCTGTGAATTCCAGATCATATGACCTGTCTTCAGTGCCTAAAGTTCTGTCTTCAAGGCTAGGGTTTTATTCTCTACATCATCTAGCCCGTTATGGATGCCTTCAAGTGAGTTTGTAATTGGATTGATCTTGTCTTTCCTTTCTAGGAGTTCTGCTTGATTTCTTTTCACAACTTCTATTTCTTTATTAAAGGGGTCTTTCATCTCCTATAATTGCCTCAATTCTTTCCTTAGATCTTCTTTTCATTCATTGAACATTTTGGTAATCGGTTTGTTATAATCTTTCTCTGGGGTTTTATCTCCCTCACGATCAATGGGTAACTTTGTTGGGGGATTGTGTTTCTGGGGGGAGATCTGTTCACTCATGTTTGCAGAGGTCTTGGTTTTGCACATCAGTTGAAGTGGATTCCTCTACGTCTTTTCTAGGACACAGTCTTCAGTTGCTAAAATGTCCTAGACTGTTTGGGATCCCCTTGTAGGTGTGGTGTCCACAGCCTTTGTATTATTTCTTTCTGTTTCTGCTATAGAAATGGTAGTCCACAGGTGGGACCTAAAGACCCATCTCTAGCTGTAACTTCTTGAGGCCTGGTCATTAGTTGGGGTGATTATGGTTTCTATTCTTTGTATTAAGGTATAACTGAGGATTTAATGGCATTCATTTGTGTGTGAGGGGGGCAAGGTGTGCTATCTTTTGGTTGAGTTCAGCAGCAGAGTTTCTATCCCCTGAACTTAGAGTGTTCCTGTAGATCTTCAGTACTTCACAGATGAGGGGGAAACACATAATAGCAACAATCAATGCTAGCAATAGACAGTCCTGAACTACATACTCTATTCCTTCTACACTGTTAATTACCATAGAACCTCACCAATGGTATGGTCAGCAATGGCCATCAGCACAAACAAAAGGGACTGTGTATTGTGTCTGGCATTAAGTCAAACAAAGGTGTCAACTGTGGCATCCACTGCAGTAATAATTGCAACAGCATTAATGGTGGGTGCAGGCATTACGTAAACCAATCAGTGCTAAAAGATGGTAAGAGTACAGTTAATTAAGAGGAAAGAAAATGTGAAAGGAAGGTAGGAAAGAGTTTACCGTTTCAAAAAGTGTATAGAGAATGCAAAAGAGATGTAAGATGGGATGGTTATAAGGAAGGAGGAGAAAAAATAGGGAAAAAAGGGAAAGTGAGAGAGAGAACAATAGAATTTGGACGCTAGCGGAATAGACAAAAAGAGAAACAATACAAAACAAAACCAAAGTGTACTAATCAGAAACCCTAATCCTCAGAAGGCGAGGCAAGGGAACATTTTTTTAAATGCTACAAATGAGGAAAAAAAAGGAACAAATATCTATGGAGATGTTCCATGAACCAATTAGCACACACGCAAAACCGAAAACAAAAGAAAAAAGGAAGAAAAAAATAAATAATAATAAAAGAAAAAAAAGATTTTTAATGAAAAATTAAGGAGCCATTTCCCCTGAGGTGGTCAAAATACTCTACGACACTATATGTTCACTGTCTGTGCCCGACTCTCTTTCTTGCCGTTTCTTTTTGAGCTATATACTGAGCTTGAGGCCAAGGGCCGGGGGTTGTTAAACCCTTGCTCTTTTTATATTGCTGACCAAGTTGCCAGTTGGAGTTTAAACTTTCCCAGTTTCCCTTCTCCCCAGCAAGAGGTGGGATGGAACAGGGAGTTTTGTCTGTGCACTCCCAGGGTGCAGCTGCTGCGGGGTCTAGGATGGACTTCCCACAGGGGGAGCCTGGGTCTAATCAGGCCTCAGGGGCTTTGCTGGGTGGCGACTGCTCTGGGGAGATTAGATCACCCCTAGGGGCTGGCAGTTGCCAATCTCTGCTGAGAGTCTGGACCTCAGGAGTCTTCCTGGGATTCTACTCATGGGGTGAGGGAGCCAATCCTTCACCCCTCTGCTGCTCACCAGGCTTCCTGGGCTTAGTCCCTGAGTGTATTCACACCCACCTGCTCAGATTCCCAGCCCGCTTCAGCTGGTCACATGAGCTGCCAGACTCAAAGGAGGAAATGAGCCAGGCTCCCCTTCACTTCTCTGACTTGACTCCTGCTGGGTTAAGTATTCTCTGTGCCCGTTGTGATTTTGTTCTGCTAGGGACACCCTTCCCCGTGCAGCAGGCCCCTGCCAGGACTCTGTAGCCATGTTTGCTCAGGTCTCCAGGCTCCTGCAGCAGAGCCTCCAGGGAGGCCACCCCAAGATGGCTGCCCCTCGGCTCTCTCTGGCCAGTTGGGAAACACGGAGTGCTTTTCATGCACCTTTGCACAGTGAGCCTCCGGAGCAGCTAAGGTAGGCTGCTCTTCTGATCTCAGGGTTTTCCGTACTGAATCTGTCCGTTGTGTTTCTCTGCGTCTTCCCTCCCTCTATGCTGAACCAGCACTGCGGGGCTCCAATGTTGTCTCTTTTCTTTATTTAATGTCCCCAAATTTCTGAGTCTCTAAGACACTCTGTCTGTCCCATATTGAGTTTTAGTGACATCCCTCTTTCACCCACCCCACAGAAAATCAGTCTTCCTACCGCTCAAATCCTGGTTCCGGGAGCCACAAGGGATGCGGCCTTCCTCAAGTCCGCCATCTTGAATCTCCATCTTAGCTTTCCACTTTAGGAATTTTGCCATTAAGAACTCCTTTGAACCTTGCATCTTATAGAAGAAAAAGTAGGTCCAGAGCTTCAACATGTCGGCTTCCTCAACAGGACTCCAATAGCACAAGAAATAAAAGCAAGAATTAATAACTGGGATAGATTCAAACTAAAAAGCTTTCTCTCAGCAAAGGAAACTATCAGCAATGCGAAGAAAGAGCCTACAGAGTGGGAGAAAATCTTTGCCAATCATACTTCAGATAGAGCACTAATCTCCAGAATCTATAAAGAACTCAAAAAACTCTACACCAAGAATGCAAATAATCCAATCAACAAATGGGCTAAGGAAATGAATAGACACTTCACAGAAGAAGATCTACAAGCAATCAACAAACATATGGAAAAATGTTCAACATCTCTAGTAATAAGAGAAATGCAAATCAAAACCACCCTAAGATTCCATCTCACCCCAATTAGAATGGCGATTATCAAGAATACAAGCAACAACAGGTGTTGGCGAGGATGTGGGGAGAAAGGTACACTCATACATTGCTGGTGGGGCTGCAAATTAGTGCAGCCACTCTGGAAAGCAGTATGGAGACTCCTTAGAAAACTTGGAATGGAACCACCATTTGACTAGCTATCCCACTCCTTGGCCTATACCCAAAGGATTTAAAATCAGCATATTACAGAGGTACAGCCACATCAATGTTCATAGCTGCTCAGTTCACAATAGCCAGATTGTGGAACCAACCTAGATGCCCTTCAATTGATGAATGGATAAAGAAACTGTGGTATATATATACAATGGAATATTACTCTGCCATAAAGAATGATAAAATTATGGCATTTGCAGACAAATGGATGAAACTGGAGAATATGCTAAGTGAGATAAGCCAATCTCAAAAAACCAAAGGAAGAATGATATTGCTAATAAGTGGATGAGGACACATAATGGGGGGTGGGAAGAGTTAGTGTTAGGGTTAGAGTTAGGTTTAGGGAGGGGGGCAAGAATGGAGGAAGGAAGGACTGTATAGAGGGAAAAGAGGGGTGGGAGGGGTGGGGGGAAGGGAAAAAAATAACAGAATGAATCAAACATTACCCTATGTAAATTTATGATTACACAAATGGCATGCCTTTACGCCATGTACAAATAGAGAAACAACATGTATCCCATTTGTGTACAATAATAAAAAAAATAAAGAAAAAAAAAGAACTCCTTTGAATAAACACTTGGGGTTATATTTAAATGCCTTCCTATGTGGAATTCCCTTTTTTTGTTGTTCTGCAATACATGTAACATAAAATAAGAAGAGTGTTTTCATGTAAATGCAGTAAAACTCGGTTCCCTTTTTCTTTCTTTGAGGTGCTGCTGGGGACTGTGGTGACTGGGTTTTCTAACCTTGGCACTACTGATACTCTAGGCTGGATTAGCCTTCTTTGGGGAGTCTGATGTGTGCATATCAGGGTGTCAAGGAGCATACCAACCTCTACCTAATGGATGCCTATAGCACCCACGTCTCCCATTGTGACAACCCAAAATGTTTCTAGACATTGCCCCCAAAGACGTAAAGTCACCCCCAGTTGAGAATGACTGTAAAATATCATAAATGGGTTGGAAATCTAAAAGTTGTAAAGTTCACCTAAATTTCTCTTTATTTTACTTTCTTTTAAATTCTTCCCATGTCTTGTAAGGCTGCTCTGCACTGAGCCCATCAGCACTGTGAGCAGATTGCATGACTTGGCTTTTCTCTGCTCCTCTCTGTGCACCTGAGACCTGCAGGTGACCTCGCTGACGAAGAGGGAAAAAAATTAATGTCCCCATTTATTATAAAGACTTGCACATTTGAGGAACGAAATCAGCGCTCTGACATGCACAGCCACATGAACTTGACCCTCGACGTCCCAGAAGTTGCCAAAACGCTTGCTGAGTTCCTCCCCAATTTTTTGTACTGAAGAAGGAGTAGGATTGTGGTTTTGGAAGGAAGATCTGAAAACCAGGGCTGAACATCCTCTGGAGGAAAGCTCAGACCCACGATACAGAAGGGCAGGTGTGCAGGGACTCGGGCAGTCACCAGAGCTGTTTAGAAGATGTGATTTCTGCAGAGTTGGGCCTGGTCAGAGGGGAAGGGGCTGTCATTCACAGACAGATCAGTGTCATTTCTGTTCTGTGACCCGCACAGCGGGAGGCAGAGCCCAGGCCTGCCGTGGGCTTGGCTGTGCCTACATCTCACAACTCTTTGGTTTCAGTTTGAAAGCCGTAGCGGTTCAGTTTGTAGCCGTACGGGGAAGCTCCCCTCTGATGGCTGGCCAGGGTTCCTGAGGGGTTGGGAGACTTGGGTCTGAGTAGAAACCTACCTTGGGGTTTCGGGTCTGCTCCGTGCTATAAACCCCCCAAATTGTGGGGCAGATATTTACTGAACCAGGATGCTGTTCCTCTTGTGCTTTTTAGAATTTTGAGATCAAATCCACCTAACATAGAAGGAGCCATTTTAAAGGATAGGATTCAGTGGCATTTTATATACTCCCAATGTGGTACAGTCAGTTCCAAAACATTTTTATACCCCAAAAGGGGACCCCCATACTCATAAGTATCAGTCTGTTTCCCACTCTGTGAATCCCTGGCCGCCTCCCCCTGTGCTCTGTCTCTGTATACTTACCATTCTGGACATTTCCTACCTGTGAACATTTCCTATAACGGGGTTTTGGTGACTGGCTTCTTTCATTTAGCGCAGTCTCTTCCAGGTTCATCCGTGTTAAGTCCTGTCTTAGCACTTCATCCTTTTCATGGCAGAATAATATTCCAGTGTATGGACAGACTACGTTTTGCTTATTGATTCATCCATTAGTGGATATTTGGGTTGTTTGTGTCTTTTGGTTATTGAGAATATTGCTACTATGAACATATGTCTTTCATAAACTTTTTTTTTTTGGCAGTAGAGATTAAACTCAGGGGTGCTTTACCACTGAGCTATGCCCTGAGCCTTTTCTATTTTTTGAGACAGGGTCTCCTAAATTACCCAGGCTGGCCTTGAACATGCAATCCTCCTGCCTCAGCCTCCTGAGTGAGTAGCTACGATCACTGTCAGGCATCACTATACCTGGCTTCTCAAAAGCTCTTGAAGTCCATTGCCCTCAGCATAATATCCTAACTCCTTAGCATGTTGCTCATTGTGAGGCCTCTCTGTTCCCCTGTCACCTGATTCGTATGCCTCCTTATGGCCTCGCCACTCACAACAACCCATAGTTCCTGGAATTCAACTAAATGTCCTTCAGGTTGTTCTTTGCGCAGGTGAGTCCTGGCTTGGAAGGCTTTCTTTGTCCCTTCTTCACCGGATGTCACAGTCTACTTTCTGCTACTGTAACAGAATACCATGTACCAAGCAGTTCTAAAGAAAAGAGATCTATTTCCCACAGTTCTGGAGGCCAGGAAGTCCAATACCAAGGGGCCCAGGTCTGATAATGGCCTTGTTGCTGGTCATCCCATTTCAAGGGCAGGGGGGCTTGTGTCAGCTCAGGTCTCTTCTTTTTCTAGTTAAGACTCTAATCCTATCATGGGGACCCCATTCTCATGACCTCACTTAGTCTTAATTACCACCCAAAAGCCCCACCTCCAAATACCAGTAACATAAATTTAGGGATGAAGTTTCCAGCACATGAACTTTGGGGGACAGAGTCAACCATAGCACCTGGCTACCTCTTACTTGTCCTCGAAGATGGGGATGAAGTGTCTGCTTTGCCAGGGACCCTTCCCTAGTGCCTCTTTTCAACCCATTTCCAGGATGGCTTAGGGAGAACAGCAAGGTCGGCACAGGTAGAACAAGAGGCGAGGGAGGGCCCAGGGGCCCGGCACTCATGACCATGCGGGGAGCATGGTGGGTGAGGCAAGGTGGCTTGGCGTTGAGGGACAGGTTTTCCTTGGGGTGGCTTTTGGCTTCAGTGGGTGGGTGGGGTGACATTTTCCAGGTCTTCTGGCTCCCACTGTATTTCCAAAGTTCTTTCTGCCTGTCTCCGTTTTTGCTCTGACACATCACTATGTCACCGTCTGTTAGTCCACCTCTCTCCTCTAGTGGACGCAGAGCCCCTGAGAGGGAGACCCAACCGAGGGCCTGGAACACAAAACAGCTCACTCCTGATAAAAAGGACCCTGGTGAGCAAAGAGGCTGGATTAAATTCCTTGGAGGCGTGGAATTCAATACAATTATGATTTGCATTGCTTATTCAATTATTAGACGTTATTTATGTTAAATAACTGTATGGCCTTTTGGGTTACCAAGAATAGGAAATGCCTGAAAGCAGGTATATTTCCTAAGGAAACCAGGCCCATTCTTGTTTCTTGAACCTATTAATTACATGGAACCTTTTTTTAAAAAAATAGTTTTATTGAGATATAATTTACATGGCACATAATTTAGCCATTTAAAGTGCCCAGTTCAGTGGTTTTCGGGATATTCATGAAGTTGTGCCACTATGACCCAAGGATTCCCACATCTGTTAGCAGACACTTCCCTTTCCCATCCCTCACCCCACCCCCGGCCTGGGCATCCAGGCTCCGCTTTCTCAGACTGAATCTTGAATACGCTGAGCGTTAGATGCTCCTCCCTCCCCACCCGCCTTGGATGTCAGCTTCGAACAGCTGTGTCGACGAGGGGATTTTTCCAGGCCGAGTTTGAGAGTGTATTAGTCTGTTTTCGGTTGTGAATAGCAATACCACAGACTGGGTAAGTTATAATGAAAAGAGGTTTATCTTGGCTCGTGCTTCTGGTCAGACTGTGCGGCTGCATCTGGCCACGACCTTCTAGCGCAGGGCATCACTGGGCACAGGGCAGGGCTGTGTGTGTGCGGGTGGGCGGTCCTGCGTGATCTTCTGGTCTCTCTCCCTCTTCTCCTAAAGCCACCAGCGATCCCTGATGGGTCTATCCAGTCCCGATCACGTCGAATTAAGTTTCCACCCTCTTAATACCTCGCCGGGGGCTTGGACTCCTCCACGGGTTTCCGAGGGACACGCCTGGTTTTAGCAAAGGGGTGAGAGAGAGGAGAGTGAGACCCACGTGGGGCGGAGGAGAGGCAGGTACCTATACGGAACTGTGACCACCAGGCAAAGATAGGCTTTAGAAGAAAAGAGAGAAGAAGCAGAGAGAAAAAACCAGGAGAGAAAGGGGCTCCCCGGGCAAGTTTTCAGGGTCCATTTCTATCAACAGAAACAAGGACGTCAGGAAAGCTGGATGGAGTCAGGGACATTATTGGACTGAGTGTTGCATTGATTGTATGAGCTGTTGACAAGCAGCCGCAGCCGTGGAGTGGCCGATCTGTCTCAGAGTCCCCCTGACGTCTGCGAGAACGTGAAGAGCCACGCAGGAGACCCCTCACCTGCCCCATTGCATGTATGAGGGAAGTCATTGTCCTGCTGGATGCCAAAGGTCCTCATTTAACAGTCTCTAAAACGCTCAAAGTATCTACTGGGTATCAATATCCTATTTTAATGCAGGCGTCCATTTTTTTTGTTTGTTTGTTTAATTAAAAATAAATCCATCAAGCGGCCCATTTAGAGGACGTTCCTTCCTCTGGTGGATGAGGCAGAGCATTAAGGGCCTCTGGTAGCAGAATGATGACCTGGCAGAGATGTCCACGTCCTAACCCCCGGGACCTGCAAACCCACTGCCCTGCGTGGCAGAAGGGACTTTGCAGGTGTGACTAAGCTAAAGGTCTTGAGATGAGGAGCTGATCCTCCGAGGAGGGAGGCGGGAGGGTCAGAGAGGAAGATGTGGTGACAGAAGCTGAATTCAGAGCGTGCAGGACCACCCCCCGGGGATAGGGCCGGCCTCTGGGTGCTGGAGGAGGAGAGGAGACAGATTTTCGCCCACAGAGCTTCCAGAGGGACACTGCACTTCTGACCTCCAGCACCGTGAGGGAGAACAATTGTTCATCAAAGGCCCCTTTCTGGTCGGTCACTCCGCACAGCAGGCCAAGGAAACCGGTGGAGATTTTGACGCAAAGTCCTAGTCTTCCTTGGAGACGGTGGCCTGTCCATGTGTAGTAACAGCTCACGATCACCAATGGTCAGAACGTGCTGGAAACTGCTCCAGATGCTGCGCGGATCCCGTCTCATTTAGCATTCCCAGCGAACCTGAGAAAGAGGTCACCAGCGTGGTCCTTATTTTGTAGACCAAAGACTAAGGTTTAGAGCAGTCTCTCTTAACCAGAGGCAATTTTGACCTCCAGGGGACACTCGGCAATGTCTGGAGACTCTACTCTTTAGGTTGTTACAACCAGGGGTCGGGGTGCTCCTGGACTTACCGGGGAGAGGGCAGGGATGGCTTTCCAGGGAGCTCCTGAGGGTAGCCTGCTCTCTTCTGGAGTACCTCCCATTTGGTGGGGTGCGTCAGGTTGTCGGTAAACGAATGTGTAGTGTGTGTACACTTGCGTGTTTGTGTTCCAAGTGTACATAGGGGCGTGCGTGCAGGGTGCATGTGGTATGTGCACAGACGTGCCTGTGCCCCTGGGCCAGAGGGGGAGGTGATGGAGGAGAGAGGACCCTGCCCTACCTCAGCCAGAGACCAGGGTGACCAGGGTTCCCCAAACACACTCTGCATTTTCTCACAACCCTGCCCCCTATCTGGTGCCCCCCTCCATAACCAACTGGCACCTTCTCTGTTCTCCCGGCACCTCCCTCTGTTATTGCCTTGAAGCATTTGTCTCTGCCTGGGTGCTGACCCCTCTGCCTGGCTCTGGCACCAACACGGGTCTCCGCAGAATCTCTCTTCCGAAGCTGAAAGGCGCGTCGCCTGTTAGAGCAGCATCCCGAGCAGCTGGCTGTTTGCGGAGTCCCTGCTGAAAGCGGCCGGAGAGCGGGGCGCATCCTCTCCCCGGCTGACCTGGTGGGGGAGTCGGGTGTAGATTCCTCGCCCTTGCTTCAGATTCAGCCTTAGCTGAAGAATCTAACTAAGGCGCATGGCACCCAGGGGTAGTTCCTTTTCATCTCTTTTTCTCTTTCTTTAGGACAACAATAAATGAAATTTATTTTCATTTCCTCAGGAAAGACAAAAGATGCTGGTGTCCTTTGTGAAGGACCTGCTGTTTGTGCATGGTGTAGGACAGGTACGTGGAAAAGCACAGGTGATTTTTTCCATAATCGTTATCTATTGCTGGGTAATAAACCGTCCCCCAAATTAGCAGCAGAAATCAACCTCCTATTACAGAATTTCTGGCAGTTCTGTGGGGTGCACTGGAAGCGAGGAGGCATCTCTTGGAACCTCTGGCATTGCAGCCAGGTGGCAGCGGGGCTGGAGTCTCCTGATGGCTCCTGAGGCTCCTCCCCTCACCTGTCTGCTGCCTGGGTTCAGATGGCTGTCACAGCTGGAGGTGGCTGGCATCTCCCTCCATGAGGCCTCCTCTCTTGGCTGTTGTGGACTCCCTCACAGCATGGCCGTCTCAGGGAAGTTGGATTCTCACATGGTGATAGAGAGCCAGGCTTCTCGGGAACTAGCTTAGAAGTCAGGCAGTATCACAGCTGCCAAATCCTATGGGTTACACTGGCCCAGTCCAAATCCTCAGACAATCAGTGCACACCAGAGGGTGGGCACCCACCAGGAGGTGTGGCTCCCTGGGGCCATCTTTGGAGACTGGCTACCACTATGCAAAGTTTGTACACAAAGAAGCAAAAACAATTACATTCTCCGTCAGATGCATCTAATTGCAAGAGACAGCAAACTTCTTGTGCAGAGAGTAAGACACTAAATGTAGATTTGTGGTCTACATAGTCTATGCTGACTACGGAACTCAGCTACCATAGTGTGAAAACAACCACAGACAATATGTAAGTGAATGGACATGGCTGTATTCCAATAAAACTTTATTGACAAAACAGGTGGTGAGCTGGATTTGCCCTGCAGGGTAGTTTGCCACCCTGCTGGCCTGTTTGATGATGTAGACAATAACAGTAACAATAATCAGGATACCATTTATTAGGTACTTAGTCAATGGGTGCATCCATTTCCTGTGGATGCTGGAAGAAATCACCACAAACCTGGTTGGTTGAAAAACAAAAACTTGCTCCTTCATAGTTCTGGAAGCTAGAAGTCCAAGGTCAGTTTTGCTGGCCCCAAAGCAAGGAGCCTGTGGGACCTCTCTCCCTCCAGAGGTCCTGGGGAATCTGTTCCTTGTGTTTCTGGAGACGAGTGAGCCAGTTCACATTTGCTCCTGGCTTCTGGGAACAGCTGGTGCTCCTTGTCTTGTGGACAAGGAACCTCCTTCTCTGCCTCTGTCTTCACATGCACTTCTCCCACCTGTGTGTGCATGGAATCTCCCTCTGATTCTCTCTTATAAAGGTACAAGTTGCACTTAGGCTGTGCCTGGGGTTAATCCAGGATGAGCCTCCCATCTCAAGATACTCAGATTAATCATTTCTCTTGCCATTGAAGGTAATACTCCCAGGATCCTGGATTTAGGAAACAGATATATCTTTGAAGGCTATTTTTCAGCCTACTCCAAGGGAGCAGGTACTTTATATATCTTTACTTTTCCTATTAAGCCTAAGAGGTAGCTATTAGCTTTGCTATTTCACAGATGAGGAAATTGAGAGCCACAGATACTTCCTAACTAACCTGCATAGCTCATGAAGCTGCTAAGTAGCTCAGACTCTCTCCATTTCCCCTGAGGGATATTCCAGGGAGAGACACTGGCCACACTACACCATCCTATGTGACTTTAAGGAATTCACTTAGTTTTTCCGACCCTTCAGTATTTCCGTCTGTAAAATGAGAATCGTACCCTTCCTGACCTCAATGGGATGAAATTAAACAATTTTTATGACAATTCCTTGGAAAATATTCTGTGTTATATAGAGGCAGGGGGTTATTTTTATCTAGAGTGGGTTCATCAGAAAGTCTTAGAGAAAAGAGATGACGTGGCTGAGCATCATGAATGAGATGCCAAAATATTTCTAGAAATCATCAGTGGCTTAGAGTGCGGGGGCTTCACTTAAGATAGCGAAGTTCTGATGTAAATCCATTTAAAAACACTCCCTGTTTGAGGAATTACACCTGAAAGCCACTTCCCACAGAAAGATCGAGAGAAATGCTGCATTATTTCAAGATGGAAGGGAGAAGGAAGGCAAGTTCTATTCTTGACGCTGCCTCCTCCCCATCCTATCCCTTCGTAAGCAGCATGTTCGTTTGATAGCAGTCGTGCCAGGTGCTGTTTGGGTCTGTTAACTTTCTGCCATGTCTATCATCTTGGGACTGGAGAGAGGATGGTGGAAGAACAGAGGACCTGGGAGGCCGCATAGCTAAGCAGAAAAATGACTCAGGAAGAGAAAGGCAGGCACCGTGGAAGGACACTTAGGAGCAACCTAGACGTCTTTATCAAAATTGATTTTCCCTGGACAAGCCTCTACTCTGCATACATGCTACATTTATAAATCTAGATCAGATGCAGAAAACGCACCCACTCAGAACAGAGCACGTCCAGCAACCCGGCAGACATCACTAATCAATTATAGTGACCTGGCACTCCAGGCAGTCACTACCAGTCAATGAATTCTATCCATCACCTCTGCACTCGCTGATAAGCCTGGAACATAAATTTCACTGCATTAATTAACTGACTTAATTCCAAAGGCTTCATCACCTGCTGTTTGTACCCAAGTTGAAGCTGCTCCTTTACTATTTCCGTAACTGCCTGGTGTATTTGCAACACAACAATACCAGCTACTGATGGCTTGCTGTGCGCCAAGCTCTCTGCATCCAATTCTCACAAATGTTAGTTTTCTAGGTAATCGGAGCTCATTTGAATAAGATGCCAATCAAGGGAAGGGTTCCGCTTACAAAGTGTTTGGAGACTGCTGCTCTAGCCAGTCTTATTTCTGTAGATGAGGGAGGCATTGCATGACCTTGGTTCACCAGAGTTTACTGCTATTTTTTTTGGTTGTTGTTTTTATTTTTGTTTTTTGTTTGTTTGTTTGTTTGTTTTGGGGGGTACTGGGGATTGAACTCAGGGGCACTCGACCACTGAGCCACATGCCCAGCCCTATTTTGTATTTTATTTAGAGACAGGGTCTCACTGAGTTGCTTAGCACCTCGCTCTTGCTGGCTTTGAACTTTCAATCTTCCTGCCTCAGCCTCCCGAGTCGCTGGGATAGATGATTTGGGGACTGCAAAAGAAGTTATTACCCTCCAAAAACATGGTGTGGGTCAGATAAGTACTCATGGTCAGGTGAAGGAAAGCAACAACTTGTGCTTGTGAGTTGTGTGTATGTGTGTGCGCCCATGCACATGTGTGGACAAAAAATGTGACATTCAGCAAACACAGTAAAAATGTAGCAATTGGTGATTGTGGGCTGAGGGCGCCCAGGGATTCATTCTGTCAACTTTGCTACACCTTTGAAACGTTTTACAATAAAAAGCTGGGGGCAAGGGAGTGGACTAAAATACAGAGAACAGACATATTTAAAAAGCAAAAGTAAGTTTAACTAATAAAAACCCCTTCATCCATGGGCTCTCTGCCACTTCTGGTTTCATTTTTAAAATTTTTACTGAAATACAATTTGCATGACATTAAATTCACCCGTTTAAGATATACGCGTCAGTGCTCACTTAGTTGTGCAACTGACACCTAATTCTGGAACATTCCCATCACCCCCAAAGGAACCCTATCCTGCTCTGCAATTTGTCTTGGGTTATCCTTCCCAGCCACCTCCAATCTACTCTCTGCCGTGAACTTGCCTGCTCTGGACATTTCATAGCAATGTGTTCACATGGCATGGGACTCTGTGACTAGAATCTTTTGCAGCGTGTTTTCAAGTTTCTTCCACGCTGGAACCTGTGTCAGAGCTTCATTCCTGCTCATGCCTGAATAATCGTTAATATGCCACATTTTTTTTTTAAACTCATTCATTGGCAGCCGTGTGGGTTGCTTCTCTATTTCAGCTAAGGTCAATAACGCTGCTGTGAATCTTGGTGTTTTTGTGGATGTGTTTCCAGTTGTTTGGGGGTCTAGACCTTGGAGCGAACTGCTGGGTCATTGAGGAACTCTGTCCTTGAACTTCGAGGGTCCTGCCAGAGTGTTTTCCCAACAGACAGCTCCATGCGACACACCCACCAGCAAGAGTCGATGGCTCTGATTTTCCCACATCCTCACCAACAGTTACTGTCCTTTTACCTTAAAAAAAAAAAAAATAGCCATTGAGTGGGTGTGAAGTTACAGCTTGACTTCTCCCTCATTTCAGTTTTTTTAATTCTGGTGGATTTAGGGGAAGCTATCCCCTATCTATTTAGGGGATACCGAACTCACAAACACAACAGGGGACCTTAAGGGCACTTCCGCTTGCGTCTCCTGCCATTGATTCTTTCTTTCTCCCCCCTCCCCCACCCCAACCCTGCCTGCCCTTGTGCTGGGGTGGAACCACAGCCTCATGTGCTAGGCAATTAAATGGTCCGCCATGAGCTACAGCTCCAACCCCAATTCTGTTGATTCTTAAGCTCCATCCAGCATGCTCCATACTATGCCCGAGTTAGTGTTTCCCTAATCGGAAAATCTGAAATGCTCCAAAACCTGAAACATTTTGGGTTTTTCATCATTACATGATGCCTGTAATGGTTAATTTGAACTGTCGACTTGATTGAATTAAGAGATGGAGATGATTAAGAGGCCTCTGGGTGTGTCCATGAGGGCGTGTCTAGGAATGATTGGCACATGGGAGAGCCAACTGAAGAGGAGACCCTCCCTAAGTGTGGGCAGCACTGCCCAATAGGAATGGACTGGAGGAACAAGGAAGCAGATGCACATGCAGATGCAGATGCAAGCTTGGCTCTTCTTGAAGGGGTTCTTGATCGCTGCTTTGATGGTCTAAGGACATTGGACTCTCACTTCTTCACTCTTCCAAAGCTGACGCAGCCAGTGATTCTCCAGGGAGTTTCCAGAAGCCTTGGTCTTGGACTAGGGCAGCACTGCTGATCTTTCTTGTTCTGGGGCTTCCGCCTCTTGGACTGCGCAGCTGCTGGTTCCTCCAGCTCTCCAGCTGCAGACGGCTATCATGGACTCTCCAGCTTCTGCTCGTGTGAGCCATCTAGTAAATCCCCTTTTATAATCATCCCTCCTGTTGACTCTGGTCCTCTAAGAACCCTGACTATCACGATGTCGTAAGTGGAAAATGTACACCTGACCTCAAAGGACAGGTTGCAGTTAAAACACAGGTGTGACAAAGATACTGTGAACCTCTGGGTTAGGTATATAAGGTACGTATGAAACATAAATAGAGTTTATGTTCAGATTTATCCTCAGTCTGTCTCATTATGTATATGTAAATATCCCCGAATCCAAAGCCCTCTGGTCCACGCATTTCATAGAGGAAGGCTCAACCTGTACTCACGTTCTCCTCCTGTCTGACGAATGACCACAGCTTCTGTGGCTGCAAACCTCTATTAGGTCACGGTGCTGTAGGTCCGAGGTCCAGTTGGGCTCCTAGTATCTGGCACCAGATTGGAACCGAGGGGGCATCCAGGCGGAGTTCTCTGGAGGCGCTGGGGAAATCCGCAGAACGGATACACTGCTTCTTTGCCAGCAGTTGGTTGGGGCTGCTCGACTCCAAAAGTCACCCATATTCTTTGCCTCATGGTCCCCTCCAGTTGGCATTGACATGTGGAACCCTTCTTAAGCTTTGAAGCCGACTTTTCTTAGGAGTTTTAAGTACTCTTGTGACTAGGTCAGTCCTGTGCAGAGAAGCTCTGTAATTTCCAGCCAACTGACCTGAGAACTTAGTAACATCTGCAGAATCCCACCACAGAAATACCTAGGTTCGTGTCTAAGTAACGGGAAAAGGTGTATATAAGCAGGGTCTGGGAGTCCCACTGGCCAGCTGAGAACTTTGTTTCTGGTGAGGCTTTTGACATAAACAGTAAAATAGGTCTTTGCTAGCCATGACTTCAAAAAATTTTTATTTAGTACTAGAGATTTTTAACCCAGAGATGCTTTCCCACTGAACTACATTCCAGTCTTTTTTTTTTTTAATTTTGAGACAAGAGTCTCACTGAGTTATTTAGGGCCTTGCTAAGTTGCTAAGGCTGGTCTTGAACTTGTGATCCTCCTGCCTCAGCCTCCTGAGCTGCTGGGATTACTGGCATATGCCACTGTTCCTGGTCAGACATTTTTAAAATTAATGATCATGTTTGTTTCTTCTTTTAGTGGTGCTGGGGATCAAACCCAGGGCCTCATGCATGCTAGGCAAACACTCTACCCCTGAGCCACATCCCCAGCCCCTTGAAATGTCTCAATGTAGGACTGTGCAAGGACTCTCAGTCTTAAGGCTGATATTGGGTAGCAACTGTTTAAAGCATGACAGTGTCCTGCACATCCATTAGTGTCATCCACCTGCCTCTTGCTGTTGATTGCTGAATTGATGATTCCTGCTGACTTCAGGGGCTCTTCGCGTGTTGATCAGGACCTTGTTGAACCTCAACACAGTGATAAATGGCACACTTTTTTCCTCTCATGATTCTGTGGCTCCTTTGAATAGACTATCCCTCTGATGTGCCCAAGAAAATTCTCTTTGATGTTGCAAGTCGGGACACTTGAGCTTTTAAGGAATTTTAAGCAGAGAAAATTAGTATCTGCCCACTCGGAGCCAAGCACGGTCTTGCGCCTCATGGTGGACCCTGGCTTCCAGAAACGCTTTGTTCTCAGCCGCGCCGTTTCCGACTCCTGTCAACTAGTCCAGCTCTCACATTCTGAAGCGGGAATAAATTGTCCCTTGTTATGTTAAGTAGAAGAAACTAAAGTGTGAACATACGTGAGAGTTAAAGGGACTGTGGAAGAGAAAGCCAACAGGAGGGTCTTCCCGTGGCCAAGGTCGGGTAAGAAGTAGCCAGAGATTTCTTGCTTTTGATGCTGTCAAAATGCAAGTCGGTTTCGACTGGTCCCCAAGCAGTATTTCCAAGTGTGTTTCCCTGGGACACCAGTGTCCGAAGATGAGTGACAGGTGGAAGAGATTCTGTGGTCAAACAGGTTAGCCATTACGGCTTGTTATTCATCTGCCCCGGGGAGATGAGTCTGCTGTGATTTCCAAGTTTACCCAGACCTCGGCTGCCCAGTTTCCCATTAAGGAAATATAGGAGATCAGAGTCGTAAGGAGCACACTTCGGGAAGGATTTGTGTCGAATTAATTCTTTGGCTTGAGAAAATAGGCACATGCCAGCTAGTGTGTTTGTGACACCTGTCAACAAAGAGACACATCTCCACATTGGGGACACAAGTACATATTTGGGTCACAGACACACATATAAGAACAGACAGACCATTTTTGTATCTTCGATGTTTCCCATATATAGATGATTAATATTCTCAAGTCGAGGTCTTGGAAGCCACGTTGGAACAATTTGATTTCCAGTTGGAGAAGAGAAATGAATAAATAGTTCTTGGTGATCTCCAAGGACATGGGTACTTTGGGTACATTATCCTATTTAAACCTTGAGAATCACTTGACCCGTAAGTGTAATTACCTTCAGTTCATAAAGGAAGGCAGAAAATCAGAGAGATCAAGTTTGCCCGTGGCCACACAGCTCGTAAATGCCAGAGGGCGTCCGGAGCCAGGATGCCTGACTTCAGAGCCCCTCCTGCTTCCTACACACCACCTGGCTCTCTGCCTTTTTTGGTGACATTCTTTAACTTGTGTCATAAGCGAGTCACTGATTGTCCGTCGAGTGTGGAGGGAACATTTTGAACTGAGTTGGATTTCTCCGCTGGTCAGTGTTAGGATTTCAGAGAACATCGTCTTCAACTGAGAGTGGATTTGGGCCCTGTGTTCTCGGTTTCCCCATTCCTTCTCTCTTCTGAATGATCCAGGAAAAAAATAAATAACCTAACGCACCAGGAAACTAACTCTGGCCTCTCTTATTTTCTAGGGATGGCCAGCTTTGCGTTTATTTCAGTAATTATGCCAGCTCGACCCTCTTGACCTGGGAGGCCCCTTCGTTTCTGCTCCTGTTTCCTCGTCGGTAAGATGGGAGGAGCGGTGACACTCTGGGAGCCGAGTGAGGATCCACAAGGTCATGAAACGGGACAGTGACTTTCAAGACCTTCGGTAAGAGTGCTTGGTGACCGCGACTTCTCTTCCGCCTTCTAATTGGGCCTTACTTAATTTAAGCAATCAGGAGAAAATCCAGAAGTACGCCTCCTCAGGGACACCCCCGAAGGGCTCTGAGACTAGGAACCCAGAAGCTAGACGTCCTCTTCCCCGCCCCTCGCCGGGTTTGCGGTGACTTAGTGGATGGCCGGTCAGTCCCACCACAGAGTTGACTTGAAATTGCAAGTCAACAGGAACATACATTAATATTAACCAGAGAACAAATATTTGCGGAACTCCCTAGGCCCTTCGTGTTTACCTTTGCTCTGAGAGACGTTAGCAGAGGTAACATCAAACAAAAAGATTATTCCTGTCATCCAGGGAAAGTTACACTCCTGGCTCCGGCCCTCGGCCTGAGCTACTACCTGTTCCCAAGCTGGGCAAGATACGCTGGCATTTCACCCGGACGCGCATCCCTTTCCAACGTTATCTCCGTGTCTGCAGAGCGAGCTGACACCAAGCCTTGCCCATGGTTAGGCCATTTTGTTGAATTAATGAATATTTACAGAAACATGCTAAACTCCAGTACTCTCCGCATTTAACTCCGGACCAGATGAACAGGTTTTGTTTTGAGTCCGGAAATAGTCTAACTCCTGGAATGTGTTTTTCCCGGGGAACATACATGGTCGAAGATGAAGTAGTCTGACTTTGCTTAGAATAAAGCTGGGCCAATATTTGGCCAATATTTGTTACCAGATTCACCAGCCCTGACCTTCAGCTGTTGGAGACATACTTCCATGGCTCAGCAGGACGTCTCACTTGTGCCTGAAATCTCAAGTTGAACACATGCACGTGTGCGCACACATACATGCACACACACATATGCACACACATACATGCATACACATGTGCACCCACATGCATGCACACATGCACACGCACATGCACACAGATGCACATGCATGCACATTCATGCACACATGCACACACGCACACATACATGCACATGCACCCACATGCACACACACATGCACATGCACACACACATGTACACATGCACACACATGCACATGAACACATGCACACACATGCACACACATACATGCATACACATGTGCACCCACATGCATGCACACATGCACACACACAGATGCACACGCACACAGATGCACATGCATGCACACATGCACACACATATGTACACATGCATGCACACACATGCACACACATGCACATGAACACACACATGCACACACACATATGTACGTGCATACACACATGCACACACACACACACATGGTTCTCCCATTCAGAACCTTCAGCTGCACCGTCACGCATCCCTCCTTCTGCAGGGTAAGTAAAGCGATCTGGAAAGCTGGACGCCTTTCTCATTAACTGACCCCGTCATCACATACCCACTTCATGACCCTCGAGGTGGCTTTAGCACATCTCCTCACCATTGACAAAGGCCCACCTGGCTTCACGCATGCTGAGGCGGAAGGTTGTCCCATCCTGCAGTCCCCTGGCTATCACGAGTCCTTTGGCACGCCTCCCCCGCCTCCTGTAGATGGACTCCATTTACGGCGATTCCACCCGGAGCCTTGGTGAGGCTGGGCCCCGCCACTGAACCGCACGGCCTCCGAGGGAGTGCTTTGCATAAAGCCCATTAAGGAGGCGACAGCTGAGCCTCCCTCTAATAACTCACAGTGGCAGGTCAGAACAAATCGTTCTTGGTTTTTCATACTTGGAGGAGTCAGGGGGTCGGGTGGGTGGCGGAGGGAGGCTGCCGGTGGTGGAGGACGCAGCCTCCCTTTTTGGCTAATAGGGGATTTAAAAATAGTGTCTCGAGAAAATCGTTGCACTCCAGAGACCACAGGGACCCTGTGTGACCCAGGCAAAAAGGATGCAGCTATTTCTGTGAGCTGCTGGGGTGAGTTCAGTCAGTGGTTTTAAAAATGGGGGCGGGGACAGCAGCAGGGTTTGTCTTCCAAGGTGCTTGCTGGTGACCAGTGTTCCCCAAGCCCAGCACCGTGGACCGTCCCTCTCAGGACAAGGGCAACAGACCCACAGACACTCCTGTGCTGGGCAGGAACAAGCAACAGGACAGGGATCCAGACAGCTTGTGACAGCCTTTCCCATTGAATGTAGCTCCCGTCCTCCCTTTCTTTTGAACAATTTCTTATTTTTTATGGTGGTAAAATATACATACATAAAATCTACCTTCGCATTTTGTTTTGTTTCGTTTTGGACCAGGGATTGAACCCAGGGGTGCTTAACCACTGAGCCACATCCCAGCCTTTTAAATTTTTTTTTTTTTTTTTTTTTTTTTGAGACAGGGTCTCACTAAGTTGCCTAGGGTCTCCCTAAGTTGCTGAGTGAGGTCGACCTTGAACTTGTGATCCTCCTGCCTCAGCCTCCGGAGCTGCTGGGATTATAGTTGTGTGCCGCTGCTCCTGACTCTTTTTATGTGTGCCATTAAGGACCTGCACGTGGTTGGGCAGCCATCACCACCATCGAGCCGTGGAACTCTTCATCTTGCAAAACTGAAACCCCGCCCCCATGAAACACTAAGTCCCATTCCCTGCTCCCTTCAGCCCCTGCTCCTCCATGGTACTGTCTCCATGAATTAAGTTCACAGGGGGACTCAACACTTATGAGTGGAATCTTGCAGTATTTGTCCTCCTGTGACTGGTTCTTGTTACACTGTTTCAAACTTCATCCATGTAGTAGCAGGTGTCAGGATGTCCTTCCTTTTCACAGCTGAATAATATTCCATTGTGTGCAGAGACCCCATCTCACTTATCCATTTACCCATCAGTGGATACTTGGTAACTCCTCCCCTTTTTTTGCAGTTGCAAATAATGCAGCAACAAACTGAGTGCACTCCAGTTCCTATATGGACATCCAAGTCCTCCTCCATGTCCTTGCCCTGGATGGATAAGTTATTTTTCAGAAGAATCTGGTGACCACAGTGCAGGTGTGCAAAGCCCTGGGCTTGCCA